>NC_083286.1:30449848-30770741 GCF_963506605.1 Zootoca vivipara | reverse complement strand
AATAATTTCTAAATAATTAACATCAGGCGTCATGTGCATGGATGTAGCCAAACCAATTAACCAACTAGAAGGATTACTGTTTATAGCACCAGTTTCCTATAATGTCCACAGCACCAGAAATCGCTTCTACGCACTTCTGGACATGCGTAGCCCAGAGGGGTACAAATGTAGACTGAATGTTTTCAGCTAATAAGAATCATATTCAATTTACTGTTGAAGTTGCATGATTTATTTAGCAGGGGTTCAGAATTCATGGTTTTTGGTGGCAGTGACAGCTGCAGTGCATCTCTTGAAGGCCAGCTCTGCCCCCACCTTAGCGCACACACACACCCCAGTGCCACCTCTACAGCAGTCTCTTGGTGAATAGGTCTCCTCCCACCCACATTCCCAGTATAGACCTTTAGTCTTGTTCTTGATGTAGGGGTGGAACAGGAATAAACCTGTTCCGGAGGACAGGCACTGCCAGCCAGAGATGGGCTAGGTGACTTGGCTCAGGAGTAGGTGGCTTTGTGTTCTTTAGGACTGGGCATGTGCGAATTTGTGAGTCCCATAGTGAAACCTGGCAAGAATTTATATATAGCAGGCATCCTTCCAAGGCAGCCAACAAACAGCAAACTTAGTCCATCTCCCCGAAAACTTATTGCAGTTGTTTATGGGCCTACTCCAAGGCCAATCCAGAGGAAGGGGCTTGCAAGCTGTAGCTGAAATATGATACAAAAACCCACCAGAAAAAATACAGCTATTAATCACAATAGCATGCACAAGGGGCAAGAAAGGAGAAAGCTGCAAAGAGAATTATTGGGGAAACAGATTATTTTTTCTGTTCTGATCCAATTGCCTTTCACTCCCTTAAAAAGAACTGCTGCTACATTTAGTCAATTAAATCTAATTTACAAATGTGTGGCAGATTAAAAAGATATCACTGCCATCATGGTGCATTTCTCTCTCTGTTTAAATGTTAACTGTTTTATCATAAATACTTAAAAATAAACTTGTTGAGTTGCAAGCTCTCAGATATAGAATGAAATTCCTCTTTTCCCTTTTTATTCCTCTTTTATTTTCCACAATTTTTTCCTGCTCAGACCATGGTGATGGAGGCTCTTTGCTTAAAATAAGGAAGATATATGTATTGAGGCATATTAAAGCTGCCTCGAAGCTCAGACTGTGTGATGGGACCTGCAGGTCTAATTGGCCTAGAAGAAGAAGCCCACATTTAAGGATATCTCATAGAAGTCAAAGATCAGGGCAAGGAGTTCAGAGTTTGGAAGAAACAGAGTTGTCCCCAATGAGTTGACACGCCCACCCACCAAGCTTTGAAAAGTGAGACAAGCTGACTCCTGATACTCTTGTGCCTTGCAGGAATGTCAAGTGGGTAGATATGCACTGTGTGGGAAGGATGGATTTGTTGCTAGTGGCAGAAGCACTAGGCTTTGTTTTGAGTTATGCATGTGTTTTGCAATAACAAAAAGCTTACTAAGTAGTCTGCCAAAATCCTCTGCAATTTTCAAGTGGCTCATGGGGGGGGGGGAGTTTGAGAGATGCTGTTTAGAGCATGAACACTCTAAGATCAATGTGTTGATCTTTAAGGTATAAAAACGGCAAAAAAAATGTTCAGCAAAGATATAGTTCATCTTGAAAAATGTGCAAGCCTTCACATAATTAAAGGTAGGATTGTTCACAACAGGTAGACATAGTAAACACTAATATTGCCCACCTACCTTTGATAGTAACACCACCCACAAGTAACTGGGAATCAGCCAAAACAGGCAATTACCCCACTCAAGTTTCAAATCCTCTAATTGGCATCTGTATAGATAGAGACACTTTAAAAATACTGAAAACTGAGTTTACAGCTGAGAATAAAATAAATGCAATTAGCACCGGGGGGAAACCTGTCGGCAACTTATTCTATGAAGATAATTAAGTGGTCTGATGATGTGTCGAATAATCTTGATAGATTAAACCTCACTTATGACGAAGTTCAGAAGGCAGCATCCAAATGCTATGATGGAAAGACATCCCATGACCTGAAGGAGGGAGGGGATCAGTATGCATGCATGCACTCTGCAGTGAGGTACAAAAGTACCATATCAAAGTTGCGAAATGGTTTTTAGGGCATCTGGCCACCCAGTTCTTGAAGCAGCTGATGAAAACTCAATCCCTTTACATATTAGTGATGCCCAGGAACAGGCGGCTGGTGATGCCCCAGCATTGCCCTCCCAATAGTGGCATTGCTGCCACTTACTAGGATGGTGCAGAGCAAACTGGCAGTGAAGCTGAGGCTATGTGGACACACCAATGGAGGCAACCCAGTGCTTCCACAGAGGAACTCATGCAGCTCCAGCCTCACAGCAGCCTTGGTACACACCCAGTAAGTGGCACTGACAACACTTTGGGGAGGGCCGCAGTGCCACCTTGCCTCACCATGCCAGCCAATTAAAGGAAGAAATCAAGCACAGAAATCTAAAGGCATGCATGGGAAATACTCAGAGAGTTGCCTTGACAGACAAAGTTTGAATGTACTGTAGTGTCTTCAGAAAAAGTAACGAAAAGAAGATATTGGATTGAATGCTAGTTCTGCATGCACACACAAAGACCCCAGCTTTAAATTGAGGATAGTTTGATATGCAATAAATGTATGGTATGTTTCAAATTCTTAAAATTAATGGAAATGAACACAGCTAAACATGTGACTAATTAATGATGAACTGCCATGCTGTGTGTATTGCATGCCACACCATTCAGAGATAAAATGCTGAACTACTATGTACCCATAATGGTGTGCAGATCGTGTTCTAAGTTGCTTATGATCTTCTCATGTTCTGGATATTACACATCATACTTGTGTATTTTCATATTGTTAATTTTTTACTTAAATTGGTTTCGCAAGCAGTCAAACTTCTAACGGTGGGGGACACTCCCCTGGTTGAGAAACACTGCTTTAATGATGGCAGGAGGTTCACTATTTAAAAAGTGAAATTTCCAAACTCCTTAAGGCCATGCAAGACTGAAGCTCACCTAGGTGCATTCTTGCACCTAACAACAACAACACCAATTTTATATGCCACCCCAGTCACTTAAGTACACAGACACAAACCAGCCATTTAAGTACACACACACATTTCACATATCAGGTCCTCCCTCAAAGAGGGCACGTGTTGCGGTAAGACCTGGAGACCGACACCCTGTGTTGTGGGTGGGTAAGATTGGTCAGCCACAACACCCGATTGGAAGGTCCCTTGATGTTGGGTTCAATCTGGCCAATGGGGCACAGTCCAAACGGATCAAGGGACCTATATATACCCATGCACGTGACCCAGAGCTTCTTCTTTCGATGCGTGCATTCAGAACACCTGCCCACCTCTCCCTACTTTTAGGCTTTGTTGCGCTTGACCTTGCTATGCCGTCGTGTGTCGTCTGTTGTTAGGACAGGGGCACGGCAGGAAGTTTCCTCACTTGGCTGATTGGCTGGTGCCATTTGGGTTTCACCTGCCATGTAGCAAATCGTCACAACTTGTAAGGTTGCGGATAGGCACTGGTTCAGGTGATAGGGATGGGAGAACGCTCTCACCATCCCTATGTGAAGGGTATTCTGTTAAAGGAATCCAGGGACTCAAATCGTTTGCTCAACCCCTGTGAGTGGGTTGTGCCCGTGCATGAGTCCAGGGGGACATCTGGGTGGCGGACATAGTCTGTTCCCAGCTTTTCGCCTATCCAGGTGTTCACCCTTGGCTGACCTATGCTGGTGCCCTGGGTCAGCGCTACCTGCAAGGGTGCAGGGAGCTAGTCGAACCAGAGCCTATGCAAGCACTCACTTTCTGTAATCAATAAAGTTGTGGCCTAAATTCTGCCAAAAACCAAACCAAAATTTGAGTCATGTGTGACTTCATTTAAGGGTGAGGTCTCTGGGTCTGAACACGCAAATCGTTTCACCTGAAAAATATTGAAAGTATGGCCCCAACCTAATGACTGAATACTTTCAAAGGCTGTTTGCTAGAACAAGAAGAAATCCACTGGGAGAGTGTGTTTTTTGTATGGTTTGGAGTTTCTTCTCATAGGCAGTTGTAATTCATGGTGCTAATGGGCATCACTGCCCAAGCACCGTCCAGACTCCCATGAATGTGAATGGAGGATGCAATGTTGCCTGGGCTCTGCTTATGCTCCCTTCCCTCCTACTCGCACACCCTTGTGCCAGGTCTCCCCTGACTCAGCCTTCCTGAGAAAATTAGAAATAAAGCCAATGATCCTACTGAAAAACACCACCAGGCTGTTAACAGAGGAATGATATTACCATGATGTGTAAATCTACACTTCAAAATTCATTATTAACTTTAATCAGACTTACTCAGGCTCATGACTCTAATGACTCTGGTGACCTTTAAAAAAATGTCAGGCATGTTTGCCAGGTAGATTTTCAGTATTTGAAACATATGCAATTATCATAAAAGTTATGAGGATGGTAGATATTCCTTTTCAGATTATGGTCTAGAGAAGATTGCTTCTTTGAGGTCCTCGTCTTCAGTAACAATAGCCTGGACCCCACTTGCAAATGCCTAGCTTCTTCCTGACACTTCTATTCAAACTTTTTTTAACAATAATTCTTTAGATGAGCTGATGATGGAGGGGTTTTGCATCCAGACATTTCACATAACATGTTGATATAAGAATTGCCACACAGGTTTGTTGCTGCTCTTTAAAAACAAAAACAAAAAAACACCTGTCTCGGACTGTGATCAGTGGACCTTCTCTGAAAATGTAGGTGCCTTGGATTTTGGGACTACAGTATTAGCACAGTTCGCCAGTTATAGATTATTGCTGCTGTGTGAAGTGACAAAGTGATTTCTGTGTGGTCTGCATTTTATCTCACTTAGATATACTTTTAACAAAAAACGGGGAAAGCTTTCAAAAATGATATCCTTTCCCTGGCTTGTTGCTATCCATCTGATCACCTCAGGATTCTCCTACTTCATTTCCACCTCATGTTCCTGCATGTATTCAGTCCTAGTCTCAGTTACACATTGGAAGGCTTGACTGATGTTTATTCGTTTGGGGGTATTTCACTCTGGAAATATAGCTATCCTGTTCTAGTTATCTTGTCCGGAGATAGTTCACTCTCAAAATGTAAAAATATCCTGCTCCAGTTCCTGGGATAATTCCTGGCCCACTCCTCTGATCTTGGCTCTCAGCTCCTATTTTCAGATAACGTGTCAAGAAAGGGGTGTGGAAGAAACCAGAGACCATCTAGTCATAGCCGCCAAGTCTCCCACTGAAAAATGCGGGATCAGCAGTGGCGCGGCACCGGAAGTCGCTTCTACGCATGTCCGGACATGCGTAGAAACAACTTCCGTTGCCGGCACTGCCCGATTTCCGGTGCCCAGACATGGGCAGAGCGGCACCCGAAATGGAGCCTCCCTGGCAGGTAGGAAATCCGGGGGATTTCTGGGATTATTTTCTATTCGGGATAACAGCGAGAAACGGATTAAAATCCAGGGGTTTCCCGCGAAAAACAGGAGACTTGGCAGCTATGCATCTAGTGCACACACACCCTGTCCTAAAGCAAAATGATGCCCAGGACCCAACATATCAACCTATCCACCAGAGCTTCATAATTCATACTATGGGGCCTCATAAGCCTTCTTGTGGCACCAGTGTCTTTTCCCTTTTAAGACTGGTGTGATGGTCACTTGCTAGTTAAATGTTGTCAAATGCTCCACAAACAGAATGCCACAAGACTAGGGATGCCAACTTGAATACAATATTGGGTGGGGACCCCAATCCACATAAACATGTGGGTGCATGCACATCATTTGAATGGAGATGCCCATCAACTTTGGGAGGAGGCAGTCCCCTCAAATCTTTTTTTGGGTGGGACTTTGGCCCCTTGGAGTTGGCTCCTATGCACAAGACTACCTTTTAATTTCAATATAGTGTTATTCATTCAGTTAGTGCATTTATACACTGCCTTTCTTCCATCAAGGAATGGGATTCCCACATGGCCTCCTACTTAGGCACAAACCAGACCCAGGTCTGCTTAGCTGAAGCTGCTCATTGGGTGGGGCAAAGAGGCTATGCTAGCTTCCTGACAGGTGAGTTTCTGTTTCTCTCCAGGAGGGAGAAGGGGAGGGAAGAGGTGGCAGGGAGGTGTCAGCACAGTGCCAAACCACACCTGCAGAAGCACCAGATTGGCTCTGCTGGTGCAGCTGCATCTTGCTGACCTCCCCACTGCCTTACCTCTCCCCCCCCCTGACAAGCAACAGTGACCCACCTGCTGGGAAGCTAGTGTAGTACGTACACCCTATCCAGGGTGTCCCCCCCTGAGTCCAAGCAACCAACAAAGGTGTGTGTGTGTGTGTGTGTGTGTGATCCTATTATAAATCTATGGTCCAGATTCCATCAATTGGTACCAACCCCAAGGGATGGAAGTCTCATTATTAGAACACTGCCTTGTTATTCCATATGATAAAGGGTACATAAATATTTTTAAATAAATAAAAATAAATGGCAAGCCCTTTTAGAATGTGCAGCAGCCTATTTCTTAGTGACACAATGAGAAAGTGCCTGAGGTATGTCAATTTGAAGCTCCAAGGACAACAAGAGAGGAGAACAGTCAAACTGGAGTCATTTACAGGGCAATGTGTTTTTTCCCTCCCGCTACTGAAAACCATGCAGATGGTTGCAAGCTTTGCTATAAACCAGTTCTAACACTCTTGGGTGCAATCTAGCCTCCTGCTTAAGCCTGATGGTTCCATTCCCATGGGCTCCAACAGAATATGTAGGCAGGACTTATTATGCTTGGTCTAGACCTTTTCACACACTTGGATATGACCCTGCTTCTTTCTACCCAAGTTATTAAAATTGGTGACCTGAAATCATAATAGTGCCGAGTGAGATGCATTTTCATCAAACCCAACAATAGGAAAAGGGATGGAGGGAAGGGAAGATTTAGGGAATGAAGTTATGAAAATAAAAGCATAAAATATTATTTTCTGTTCAAGCTCGGCTTGTTGGTTTTGGAAGAAATGGCTTATCCCAGAAGTTATTAAAACTATTGCTCTCCTGAGGAGTGGCTGAGGTAGCACTGTAGAAGCAGTGTAAATTGACTCTTGCAACGTGTCACTCCAACAGCGATGCTGGGAATCTTGCTTTTAAAAATATGCTATCAAGGATAATCTATGCCACCTACTTCATGCAGGGCCATAGGTACATACTTTGGGAATAATTCTTGGTTATAAAATTGGCAAACATGTCTGCTCTGCAGAGTCAATATTTCTCTATGCTCAGTGCTTAGTAAAATTTGCAGAATGATCAGGATGCAATTACTCTTGTATGTGTTTTATTGGCATTTATTTATCTCTCATCACTTTTAGATCAGAGTTCCCAGTAGGCATCTAGTTGTGCTCCGACGGACAAGGTAGAAATGTTCTAAAGAGCCAATATGTTGGTCCTGCTTCTGTTCCACCTTCCTACCATCATGGACTTGTGATTATTTGATTTGATCCATGGCAGAAAAATACCATGGAAAATCACAAGGAGGAGTGATGGAAGCTTAACTCAGATTTTGTTGGATTTTGGATTCCTCACTCAGCATGATATAACTGCTAACATGTGCTGGCTCTATTTCCTAGGAAGATGGTTTCTTCTGCCATGCAGACCAGCTTCTTATGTCCACAAAGCCAATGTCTAAAATAAAACTCTCACTCACCAATCCAAATTCAAAAGTGAATTTGAGAATGAAAAATGGTGGAGTTTGGTAAGTACTGAACACATTAATTGTTCAAGAAGTGAAAAGGATACAGGGTGTTATCTTTAAAATGCGTAATAATATTCTCAATCTAATATGTCTTCATGTCATCCAGGTTTTGCACATTTTGGCACAAACACACAGAGGGAAATGGGTGCCTCAGGTGGCAGATGCAGATGCTGGGGGATGGGGAACAGTGGTGATGTGATGGGAGCATGGAGCTGTGTGTGTGTCTTTTGTGGCTTGCTCTGATTCCTCCCAACTAGCCTCCTGCTCTAAGGTGCAGAGGAGGATGCTGTCCCATTGCCAGTTCTGAAGTACAATTTAATTGCTAGTCCAATTGGCTCTTTTTTTGTGGGTCAGGGGGCAGGGTACCATCTTCTACTTCATCTCAGCCAGCAAAATATATTGGACCAGCACAGAACACGTGTCCATTTGTGTTCTGTGCTGGTCCAATTCCAGTGGACTGGAAATTCCTCCTCTGCAAGCACTAATGGAGTGAATGGACAGGGGTAGGCAACCTAAGGCCCGCGGGCCAGATGCGGACCAATCGCCTTATCAATCCGGCCCACAGACAGTCCAGGAATCAGTGTGTTTTCACATGAGTAGAATGTGTGCTTTTATTGAAAATGCATCTCTGGGTTATTTGTGGGCCATAGGAATTCGTTCATTCCCCCCCCCCCCAAAATATATAGTCCAGCCCATCACATGGTCTGAGGGATGGTGGACCAGCCCATGGCTGAAAAAGGTTGCTGACCCTTGAACTATGAAATCAAGCTCAGCCAAATGGTCCAACTATTGTCCAGAACAACACAGCTCATTTGTCTCCATTGGTAATCTGTTTTGACTACATTATTAATCAAAATTATTAAGGGATTGACTTTCATTTTTATATGCTTCCTCTTCTGCAACTGATACCGGGCTCTGTCCATCATGGGAAGAAAGCCTTTACAAACCATTGTCCAGACACAGTATATTTGTTCTTATGACTACTGTGTTTTCTAAATGTCCTTAAAGCTGAAAAGTATTGGACTATATATGTCACCGAAATGGTCTGCTTGCCTCTGAAATCTTTATAAATCCTTTAAAAGCAAGTTTGTTCCAACCTTGGCTTTTAAGTTATAGCCTGACAAAGCAAATACAAACCAGGCTCTTGGAGCTGAAAAATAACTGTTAGCTATGCCACAATGAATGGAGCATCACATTTCATGTGTTTTTATTTTTGTGCTCTTTACGGGTCTTGTGCAGCACCACTATTGGTTTCCTGATGGCACCATAGAATTTTAATAGTCCCAATTTCAGGCACAATTTGTTTTGTGTTGACGTGTCAGCCCTATTTTAATGGGGGTAAAGCCATGCAACTAGTCAGGTGCAAAACAGCTTAGGGTGTGAAATCTAAGTGAGTGGAAATTACTTTGACAGACAATCACTTACATGGACATATGCACTAATTCTGGTAAATATACATTTCTGTTTTTGAAAAGAACAAATACAACACTTTTGTGCTCACTAAGGCATCCAGCATAAATAAAAAAGCACATAAAGGTAAATGTAAAGGACCCCTGGACAGTTAAATCCAGTCAAAGGCGACTATGGGGTGTGGTGCTCATCTCGCTTTCAGGGTATGGAAGCTGGCGTTTGTCCACAGACAGCTTTCCTGGTCATGTGGTCAGCATGACTAAACTGCCTCTGGCGCAATGGAACACCATGATGGAAGCCAGAGCACATGGAAACACTGTTTACCTTTCCACCGCAGCTGTACCTATTTATCTACTTGCACTGACATACTTTTGAACTGCTAGGTTGGCAGGAGCTGGACAGAACAACAGGAGCTTACCGCCATTGTGCGGATTTGAACTGCCGACCTTCTGATCAGCAAGCCCAAGAGGCTCAGTGTTTTAGACCAGAGCGCTACCCACATATTGGAATAACAAAAAGTAACCAACAAGAGCAGCACACCATGAAGAAGAGCTACTAAGAGGATACTCAATGTGGTCCTAGAGATACTGTATAAATGAGACATCAAATAAAATCACAATGTAATAGTGGCATGTTGCCAATTTTCCAAATTTGACAGGAACTGAGTGAGGCAGGTGCCTTTGAGATCTGCGATACTATGGCTGTGATGCCACAGAAGCCTGAAAGAACTCCCAGAACTTATTATATTGCAATACAGTGGAACCTCGGTTTATGAACACCTCGGTTTATGAATTTTCGGTTTATGAACGCCATGGACCCATCTGGAACGGATTAATTCATTTTCCATTACTTTCAATGGGAAAGTTTGCTTCAGTTTATGAACGCTTCAGTTTATGAACAGACTTCCGGAACCAATTACACCCATGCTTCAGTTTATGAACGCTTCAGTTTAAGTACTCCGCGGACCCGTCTGGAACGGATTAATCCACTTTCCATTACTTTCAATGGGAAAGTTTGCTTCAGTTTATGAACGCTTACTCCGCGGACCATCTGGAATGGATTAATTCACTTTCCATTACTTTCAATGGGAAAGTTTGCTTCAGTTTATGAACGTTTCAGTTTATGAACAGACTTCCGGAACCAATTGTGTTCATAAACCAAGGTACCACTGTAACTGATGAAATTGCTATGGTATCATCTCATCATACTCAGGATATGGGGGCATTCATCACAACCTGTGCTGTGTGTATCTCCTTGTAGTTAAATAATAGGAAAATAGCAACAGATTTGGCCTTCTCATAAATACGATAAATTGTGGGGAAGATTCAGCATGTGACCCCTTTATTCTAAAAATTTGGACCCTTCAGCTAACATTTCCTAGGATGAACCAGGCTTTAAACAGGTCTTCTATCACCACGTACAGCCCCTAAGTTAGAATATATGCCACCCATATTAAAGTGATTTGAAAAATGAAATGTGTAGGGTAGGAACCTGTGGCTCTCCAAGTGTTATTCAGCTTCAGCTCCCATCAATTCCAGTCAGCATGGTCAGGGATGATTGGACCAGTAATCCAACATCTCGAAGGCCACAAGTTCCCCGTCCGTGGTGCTAATTGTCCCATCAAAGTACGTCATCACTGAAATTGGGCCTGAGTTTCCACTATTTACTCTCTGCCTTTTTGAAGCAGAACAATATAATGGTTAGTAGTAACAACCTGTTCCCACCCTCCTTGTAAATTCTGCTGAGTTTATTCAGGGCTCCCAAAGAAGTGGGTGAAGGGAGAGAATGAGAAGTATCTACTCACTTCTATGAAGTCCCCCCCCCCCCTTCCTCCCCTATATTGATGTCATGGTCCTTGGAATGGAATACGTATATTCAGAAAAGGGAGCTAAAATGGAAAGTGGAACAAGTTAAAATGAACTCCCAATTTTTATTTTGTAAAACTTAGTCCTGTCCTCCCCCTCCATATGATTTCACATGAGATGACAAATAACTACCATAGAACGGATATTTTTTTGGGGGGGTTTACATCACAGAATATGATCCACTTTATTAACTGACCTGCAATATTACCAGTAATGTGTGTGTTAAAAAATACTTGTATAAAAAAAATCCCCCCCAATAGCACTTGGACTGAGTGATGTTGGCACATCTGTGAGATTAATGGTATCATGCTTCAGTGCTTATGCAAGATAAAATTCTGTCAGCACAGTCACAGAATAGGTGAACCAAAAATTGGAAGGAAGATCTAATGGCAGATTCCCTAAGCAGTGGCAACATTACTATGCCCAAAGAGTCCCCACTGATAGTTTAAACCACCGCCCTCAGGTAATTTGTACACCAAGACACTTGAAATTACATGTTTGGGGCCACAATCTCTGCAACTAATTTAATTTTCTTCAGGGCCACCCTGGTCTAGTTTAGCCCCCAAATTAATTTTTATTATGCTTATGTCAGACACCACGCTTACGCCTTATCTCTTGTTTACGAAAGGAGGGGGGATAAAGAAACAAACTTTTTTATTTGCTCATTTATTTACAATACACTCATATTCATTGAGTCTGACAAACGCCACCGTTGTGAATGACAAGCACTGCTGCTGGCACATCGCATCTTGGAAAATGAGTGCACAAAGTCAAAAGTCCTTTAGTGAAACAGTAGGTATACATTTCAGTAATACCTAGGTATATATGTATTTTGCTTTTCTAGCTTGATCAAAATTATTTATTATTTCATAACAGGTAGATAGTTAAGAGCTTAGACGGCTTCAGTGGTGGGTGCCTGGTGCCCTCCCCGCCTGAATTCAGCACCCGGGTGCCCCACACCCCTTGCATCCCTGGGTAAAGACGGCCCTGGCTCCATTCTGTGGATCACTCCCCCCCCTTCTAGTTGAGGTCAGCCTATTCCCTGTTTAAATTCTTGAAGACTAAAAAGAAAAAGAAAAATCTCAGGAGGTGTCTTTTTTAAAAATTGTATTCGGATTTCATAGTTTTAACACACCTTTAGTCTTACTGCATACAATTTATTTATTTCAAACAAAAATATTATGGAAAACTGAGGTAAATTGTGCAACTATCCCCTCTCCCCAGTTCAAAGCCCAGTTTGGTGCTTTAGACTGGGCCCCTATTTGGTACATATTCTTCCTGGCCATGGGGGTGGGGCATTGCAGACCCTTTAAGTGTCCCTATTTTCCAGGGACATCCCTGATTTAGAGAAGCCGTCTCAGTTTCTGATCCTGGAATGTCCCGCTTTTCCTTAGGATGTCCCTATTTTCATTGGAGAAATGTTGGAGGGTATGGAGTTATCCAACCCCTGAGCCATCGGAAGGCAATCCTGAATAGTGAAGGTTTTTTATGTTTAATGTTTTGTTATGTTTTATATATGTTGGAAGCTGCCCAGAGAGCTGGGGCAACCCAGTAAGATGTGTGGGGTATAAAGAGTAAAATTATCATTATGTAATGGGACATCTCTATTTTCATTGGAGAAATGTTGGAGGGTATGGCACTGAGGGGCTTCACCTTAAACTCCAAGACTGAACCAATATTTGAAAACTGAAGTTTCAGTCCTCTCACAGATTTGTATTGGGAAAGCAAAATAGCCATAACTCTGGGTTTCCCCTCCACATAGTTGCATGAAACCTGCTGACATATTAGCCCCCAATATGGTATTGACCCTGCCAAAATTCAGACAAGTAGATCTAAGGGTCTGTCTGTCTGTCTGTTTTTCAAAGCATCCCTTTCCCCTCACAACAGCTACTACTTTTTTGTAAGATGGCAGTGTAAAAACAAACCTAACCAAAAACAACTTGGCCTAAAATTAAAAATCCATAGAAGTTGGTTGCCATCTTGCATTTTTGAAATAGCAGAATTGAGTTTACTGTTAACATATGTAATACTTTAATCCCTTAATCTCTTTAAGGTAACTTAACTAATTGGTATTGATTGAGGGAGGATACAGCTTTAAACAAAATGCACAAAAAAACCCCACTATGGGCAATGTGGGGTGTGGGTGTGGGTTAAGTGAAGTGGCACTGCCTAAATAACTATTCTAACTGAAGACTAAAAGTGTATGTAACAAAGGAACAAACAAGTGACAACAATCTTTTTATATAATAAAGAAGAGACCGGAATGTCTTGGGAAGAATGAAAAAGTACTGGGAGAAAACAAGTAGGTAGATAGGCTGGGTTAAGGATCGATAAAGGACAAACTGAATTAAAACGACACTTACCAACTCCTTGTAGTGTTCAGAGAACTAGATTGCGAAGAAGGGCCACTGGGGATAAAGGTTGAAAGCAGGTCTCTGTAAGAGTTCATCAACACATTCGAGCAAGAGAAGCAAAGTACTGAATCAAAATGTGGTATGAATGGAATAGACTCACCACTATTCAATAGAGATGATAGGAATATCTTTCCTTCTACTTGGAGAAGCTAAAGGACTTGCTCTGAGAACAATAACGAGAGATCAGTGGCAATTATATGTTTGCTTACCGAAAATATTTCAAAACATTCCACAAACGCCTAAGCACAAGGAAAGCTCCAAGAACGAAAGATGGTCATAATAACATTAATAATGGTGGTTTATACTCTACCTTTCATCATTATAAAAGAATATCATCTTCAGGGAATGGATGTGAATAGCCCTATTTATTACACTCTTAAAGTAGGCTAAAACAATTCAAGGTAATTATCCTTGCAATTTTATGTGCCCCTCTTTTGACACTTGTACTACGTCTCAGTATTGCCATTTCCTTTCTACAGGCTTGCTATTTACTGGACTTCTCGAATAAAACAAAATCTGAAGTGGAAAAGATGTTGAGATTACTACGTATCATTCTGTGACTAAGACTCTCTCATTAAAATATGGTGGGGGCAGAAATCAAGTTTGCAGTAGCAGTAGCAGTAGTAGTTAAACCACCCTTTTCCTCCAACCAACTTTAAATACAGATATTAAAGGTCCCCAGCATCACATAATAAAATGTATATGAGTGGCTGCTATTAGTCCTTTTGGAAGCAAAGAAATGCAAATCTAAATACCCAGATGGGGGTATTAAATACCCAGATGGGGGTATTATTATTATTATTATTATTAGTGATTGCATTTGTGCTGGAACACCATAGCTGAAATCCTGCCATGTTAGTGTATTGCTATGATGAGCAATACAGAGTAGGACGTGGGTGGTGCTGTGGTCTAAACCACCTAGCCTCTGAGGCTTGCTGATCGTAAGGTTGGCGGTTCAAATCTGCATGGTGGGGTGAGCTCCCATTGCTTTGTCCTGGCTCCTGCCAACCTAGTAGTTCAAAAACATATCAGCACAAGTAGATGAATTGCAGTCACCTGCAATTCCTGTGCAATGTTTGTTTTCTTGCCAAAGGATGTGGGTAGCTACACCTGCAACAATTGCAAGTTGGTTGCCCTACTAGAAAACAAGGTTGCCCTTCTGGAAGAGAAGGTGCAGCAGCTTCAGGGGCGTGTATCTACGCTCCAGAGAATTAAAGAGCTGGAGCTTTTCTTGGATGCAGCAGAGCACACTGTCTGCACCAAGGAGGAGACAGGGGATCTCCCTGAGGAGGAGGTCAGTTCCCCAACACAGCAGCCAGATGTATGGAGGAACGTGACTCATAGAAGTAGAAGGCCCAGGGATCACTCTGAGTGCTTAGAATTACACAACCGTTTTGAAGTGCTCATGGAAGACGAGGAACAGACTCCACCTGAGGATCTCTCCCTCATCACAGTTGATGAGGAATATGAAGACGAGCAACCAAGTCAGTCCTCTGGGAATATGCAGGTAACCTTGGAAGGGACAGCACATGGAAGAATCCCAACCAAGCCTATGAAGAGGCGTGTAGTGGTGATTGGGGATTCCCTACTGAGGGGTACAGAAGCAGTGATCTGTGGGCCTGACAAGATGTCTCGAGAGGTGTGCTGTCTACCTGGGGCCAAGATCAAAGATGTAACAGAATGGCTGCAAGGAATCATAAAACCCACCGACAAATACCCCTTCCTTTTGGTGCATGTGGGAACCAATGACACTGCAAGCCATAGCTTACAGAAGATCAAAAATGATTATGAGGCTCTGGGCAGGAAGTTGAAGCAATTAGATGCACAAATTGTCATCTCTTCTGTCCTCCCAGTTGAACAACATGGCCCAGGGAGAGAGGGAAAAATAGGGGAAGTGAACAACTGGCTTCGCAAATGGTGCAAACAGGAACGGTTTGGATTCCTAGATCACGGTCTGCAGTTTCTTGAAGATGGACTTCTGGCAAGTGATGGACTGCATCTCACAAAAGTTGGGAGGAATGTTTTTGCCACGAAACTCAAAAACCTCATCAGGAGGGCTTTAAACTGACTTATGTGGGGGAGGGAGACAGTGGTCCTGAAGGTAGGAGTCTATCAAATGCTGAAGATGATCATCCAAATGTCAAGGACCAAATGGAGCAAGCAGCATGCAAACCTAGTGGTGGGACGAAAATATCCTTAAATAAGAGACATGGGGGAATGATCAACAGTCTTCAATGTCTGTATACTAATGCACAGAGCATGGGAAATAAACAAGATGAACTTGAGCTCTTGGTACAGCAAACTAAATATGACATAATAGGCATCACTGAAACCTGGTGGGATGAGTCTCATGACTGGAATGTAGTAATAGAGGGATACAATCTATTTAAGAGAAATAGACCAAACAGGAAAGGAGGAGGAGTAGCTTTATATGTTAGGGATATGTATACCTGTGAAGAGATCCAGGATTTAAAACTTCAAAGCCAAATTGAGAGTATCTGGGTCAAAATTAGGGGAGAGAAAAACAACAGTGATCTCATTGTGGGAGTTTACTATAGATCCCCAAGCCAAACTGAGGACACAGATGATGCCTTCCTGGAACAGGTGGCCAAGCATTCCAAAGGAAGTGAGATAGTAGTAATGGGGGATTTCAACTATCCTGATATTTGTTGGATGTCAAACTCAGCCAAGAGCATAAGGTCGAACAGATTCCTCACTGGCCTTGCAGACAACTTCATTGTCCAGAAAGTGGGAGAAGCAACAAGAGGATCAGCCATTTTAGATCTGGTCCTAACCAATAGTGATGACTTGGTTAGTGGGGTAGAAGTGGCAGGATCATTAGGTGGGAGTGACCATGCTCTTCTGGAGTTTATTATCCAGCGGAAAGGAGCAACCAAGCATACTAAGGTCCAAATTCTAGACTTTAAGAAAGCCGACTTCAGAAAACTTAGGGAAACGCTGGGTGAAATCCCATGGACAGTAATACTAAAAGGGAAGGGAGTTCATGATGGTTGGGAGTTTGTTAAAAGGGAGATATTAAAAGCACAACTTCAGGCAATACCAATGAGACGGAAACATGGAAGGTGCCTAAAGAAGCCAGGCTGGCTATCTAAAGAACTTTTGACTGAGTTAAGATTTAAAAGGGATATGTACAAAAAATGGAAAAGGGGGGAAATCTCCAGAGAGGAATTCAAACATATAGCCAGCATGTGTAGAGACAAAGTCAGAAAAGCTAAAGCACAGAATGAACTCAGGCTCGCCAGAGAGGTTAAAAGCAACAAAAAGGGCTTTTATGGGTATGTCCATAGCAAAAGGAAAAACAAGGAAACAGTGGGGTCACTCAGAGGAGAAGATGGTGAAATGCAAACAGGGGACAGAGAAAGAGCAGAACTCCTCAATGCCTTCTTTGCCTCAGTCTTCTCCAAGAAAGAAAAAAACGCCCGACCTGAAGAATATGGAGCAGATGATTCAGCAGGGAGGGGAAACACAGCCCAGAATAAGTAAGGAGGTAGTACAAGAATACTTGGCTAGTTTAGATGTATTCAAGTCTCCAGGGCCAGATGAACTACATCCAAGAGTATTAAAAGAACTGGCAGAGGTGATTTCAGAACCACTGGCAATAATCTTTGAAAATTCCTGGAGAACAGGCGAAGTTCCAGCAGACTGGAGGAGGGCAAATGTTGTCCCTATTTTCAAAAAGGGGAAAAGAGAGGACCCAAACAATTACCGCCCAGTCAGCCTGACATCAATACCAGGAAAGATTCTAGAGCAGATCATTAAGCAAACAGTCTGTGAGCACCTAGAAAGAAACTCTGTGATCACTAAAAGTCAGCATGGGTTCCTGAAAAATAAGTCATGTCAGACTAATCTGATCTCATTTTTTGACAGAATTACAAGCCTGGTAGATGAAGGGAACGCTGTGGATGTAGCCTATCTTGATTTCAGCAAGGCCTTTGACAAGGTGCCCCATGATATTCTTGTAAAGAAGCTGGTAAAATGTGGGCTAGACAATGCTACCATTCAGTGGATTTGTAGCTGGCTTACTGACCGAACCCAAAGGGTGCTCATCAATGGCTCCTCCTCATCCTGGAGAGTAGTGACTAGTGGGGTGCCACAGGGTTCTGTCTTGGGCCCAGTCTTGTTCAACATCTTTATCAATGACTTGGATGATGGGCTTGAGGGAATCCTGAGCAGGTTTGCAGATGACACCAAATTGGGAGGGGTGGCTAACACCCCAGAGGACAGGATCACACTTCAGAATGACCTTAACAGATTAGACAACTGGGCCAAAGCAAACAAGATGAATTTTAACAAGGAGAAATGTAAAGTACTACACTTGGGCAAAAAAAATGAAAGGCACAAATACAGGATGGGAGACACCTGGCTTGAGAGCAGTACATGTGAAAAGGATCTAGGAGTTTTGGTTGACCACAAACTTGACATGAGTCAGCAGTGTGATGCAGCAGCTAAAAAAGCCAATGCAATTCTGGGCTGCATCAATAGGAGTATAGCATCTAGATCAAGGGAAGTAATAGTACCACTGTATTCTGCTCTGGTCAGACCTCACCTGGAGTATTGTGTCCAGTTCTGGGCACCACAGTTCAAGAAGGATACTGATAAGCTGGAACGTGTCCAGAAGAGGGCAACCAAAATGGTCAAAGGCCTGGAAACGATGCCTTATGAGGAACGGCTTAGGGAGCTGGGTATGTTTAGCCTGGAGAAGAGAAGGTTAAGGGGTGATATGATAACCATGTTCAAATATATAAAAGGATGTCATATAAAGGAGGGAGAAAGGTTGTTTTCTGCTGCTCCAGAGAAGCGGACACGGAGCAACGGATTCAAACTACAAGAAAGAAAATTCCACCTAAACATTAGGAAGAACTTCCTGACAGTAAGAGCTGTTCGGCAGTGGAATTTGCTGCCAAGGAGTGTGGTGGAGTCTCCTTCTTTGGAGGTCTTTAAGCAGAGGCTTGACAGCCATCTGTCAGGAATGCTTTGATGGTGTTTCCTGCTTGGCAGGGGGTTGGACTGGATGGCCCTTGTGGTCTCTTCCAACTCTATGATTCTATGATTCTATGAATAGGTACCGCTGCAGTGAGAAGGTAAGCAGCGTGAATAGAAAGAAAACCTACCCAAGTGATGCTGACATAAAACCCCCACGCATACACTAAGTAAAAGAACATAAGCTTTACCACCCCACCCCTCCTCTCCTGCCACCCTCTTTTCTTTCCAACCCTATACTGCATATAACACCAATGTCTCACCACAAATGTAACCGATCTGTAGAAAGCACAACCTGAAGAAAGAGACAATGCATGTGCTCTTTATTAAAAACCGTTAATAAAAAATACTTTTTTAAAAAAGAGATCTTTTATAATAACCACCCATTAGTGTGATGGTTTCTACTAGCAGCAAGGTTTTCCAAACACGGGTCAAGGATGGTCCATTTAAACAGCCAAATGCTGAACTGTGCTTGTTACACTGTGTGCTCCTGGAAAGAACAGTTCTCCCTACCAAGCGTGAGTTAGGCTTCTTTTGAGAGATTACCTTTTTCTCAGACATTTGATACCCAGAAAAAAATTCCTTTTTTGATTTTTCTACTCGCTCATGTGCCTGGGGTTTCATTGTACCAACATATTAATTGGTAAGCATTAGACAGCCAATTGCTATTTTTCAAGGCCATTTGAAATAATAATTACTAGACTTTGAATAGTTTATATTATCTGTATTTATAGAAATGCATTTGCATTAGAACAACATTGTGTGATGTATTAACTGTAAGGAAAACAAAAATCTTGAGATTTCTTTTTACACTGCTATATATTCTTCTCCTTGAACACTTGAACCTGGAACACACTGGTCTTCAGAAAGCATTTCTCTCTATGCTCTAGAAAATATATTATCTTCTTGTCCTTGAACTCTTGGTGTCTGTGCCTCCTAGAGTTCTGTTTCTGTTATAAACCACTTAGAACTAGGCATTGTATAAAGTTATTTCAAGATGGCCCTGACCAAAACATCTAACAAATAATTTGAGATTAAAAATAGAGAGCAATGGGGGAAAGAACAAAGAAGGGAAAATCCTGAGAGTAAAATTAAATATGTACCAGGTAGGGAAATTAAGAAAAAATGATGCGAATGAGACAGTCTTGTTTAGGAAGCTAAAAGTACATAAAGAATGAAGAGAGCAAGCGGAAGAAGAGAGAAGAAAGGTATGGAGAAGCTGATGCATTTAAAACTAAAACTGAATAAAAATATTTTGAAAGGAAGTTGGAAGGACAAGATAACCAATGGAGATGGGTTGCCATGCCACTCTCACTTCCTCAAGTTCCCCTCTTGCTTTTTCCCAATGTTCTGGTCATTCTCCTCTTAATGTATGTTATTTCTCTGCCTACAATTCATAAATCCTTAAGGACTCTCTGTTCTCTTCCTTTTCCTCCATCGCTCCTGTTTCTTCAATAATAATAATTCTGTTTTTGGCTTCTGCTAAGGCTACCACGTGAGCAGAAGGTTTCTCCTTCTCTTCATCCTCCTCAGTTTTTACCCTCCCCATATCTACTGGGATAGAAAGGGAGTTCAGATGTTTTGTGGTTCCTCTGTTAATAAGTCTTCTGACCAAATCACTCTTTCCCTGCTTCTGTTACTACACTCATGGCCTCTGAGAAACACATTTTGGAATCAAGAGAAAGGGACAATACTGTATATCAAAGAAAGCAGAGAGAACTTTATCAAAATAATGATACAATGAGAACTGGAAACTGGTCAGCAGAGTGCAAAGGAGACAACAAATGAAAGGAGAGTCAGTTTGCAGCAAGACATAATGCATGATTTGAGGCATCTTTTCAAAACAGTCCCAGAATTGGAATTATATGAGATAATTGAGAACTGGAGGAAGGGATGTGAGCATGTTGCCTGTAATTTGCATTAAGAACACCCAGAGCAAGCACAAGCACACACAAAAGTAGTCAGACCATTCCAACTGCAGACAAATCAATTGAAATCTGAATTTCACAAACCTTTAAGAGTTCAGCAGAGAATGCAGTTGCAGAAGAAGAAAGGCAGTGTCAAATATATCTGGATGAAAAAGTTGAAAGAACCATTAATCTTTGCATAGATTAAAAGTTACATTTTCAGTTCATTCTCTTTCATCCCCCTGGTGAAAATAATTTTTGAACCCATGCACTAGGTTGCATGCTCCCCACATCCTCCCTGCAAAAGCTATTTTAGGACACCACCAGTGGATTGGTATTGCTGTTGCTTAAGGTATGAGTGATCAATGTATATAGGGAGCATATGACACTCTTTCTACAACAGCTCCGCTGGCTACTGGTCTGTTTCCAGGCACAATTCCAGGCACCATTCAAAGTGCTGTTTACAACCTAGAAAGCCCTACACAGCTTAGGTGCAAGCTATCTGAAGGACCGTATTCCCTTATACAAACCTGCCTGGGTTTTGAGGGGAGGCCCTTCTTTTGGTCCCACCACCCTCACAGGCACCCTCACAGGTGGGTGACATGGGAGACGGCCTTCTTGGTGGCTTCCCCCAGACTTTGAAATTCCCTCCCTGGAGAAACTAGACTGGTTCCCTCCTTGTCCTTCTGCTGGAATGTGAAGACTTCCTTATTCCAACAGGCATTTGGGAACTGACTGTTTTTAATGAAAGTGCTGGTGCTGTGGTGTTTTTATTGTAGTTATTGGCACATTTTTCATAGATTTTTTTTAGAGTGGTGCATGCCACATCAATCTATGAGTAGTGCAAGATTCCAGGGGTTCCAGGCTTCATGTTTCCTTTAGGAAATGAGGCACAGCAGAGACAGTGGTGTCTTTATTATATATGGTTTATTCACACATACATACAACCTGAATGTGCAGGTAAGGTAAAAGTGCAGTACCCCTGGATGGTTAAGTCCAGTCAAATTCGACTATAGGGTGCAGCGCTCATCTCCGCTTTCAGACCGAGGGAGCCGGCATTTGTCTGCAGACAACTTTTCTGGGTCATGTGACCAGCATGACTAAACCACTTCTGGCACATGGAGCACCGTGACGGAAGCCAGAGTGCACAGAGACACCATTTACCTTCCTGCGGCCACAGGTATACCTAGTCATCTACTCGCACTGGTATGCTTTTGAACTGCTAGGTTGGCAGGAGTTGAGACAGAGCAACGGGAGCTCACCCCCTTGTGTGGATTCAAATTGCCAACCTTATGATCGGCAAACCCAAGAGGCTCGGTGGTTTAGACCACAGCACCACTTGCATCCCCTTACCTGAGCGTGCAGTAAAGGGGTTCACATCATTAACACTCCAAAAGTGTCTTGTTTCTCCTATAGCCGCAACCTTGGTTTCCAACAGAAATTTAACATTGTTCTCAAGTGTTGCTCTGACTCTCTCTCTAGCTTGATGCATATCACTGCAACTTTCAACTCTAAACTCTGCAATGGGCCACCCATATTTTGGGCATGTGATCGGACAATAGCCTGGTCCCTTCCAAGTAGGAAAGGAGTGAGATTAAGGTCCGTCCTTGGAGTCATTAAAAGTTAAATGGCAAAATTGTCCTGCATCCACACTGCAGTTTATTCCATTTCCCCGATGTTTTCCTAACTGCTAATTTCCACATTATAGTTGAACTTCCAGAAAACTAATGGAATATACTGGCAGTACATTTTTATCACTCATTTCCATGCTATTTCATTTGAAAACAAATTGGTTTGTAGGCCCCTGAACCCAGAAAATTGTGGGAGTAAAGTGATGAAATTTGAGGCAGTATACTGGCATACAATTCTTTCCTACTGTTTTCATGAGAACAGAAACACACATGTACAGAAAGGGTGTGGATTAGTGACATTGTCCAATGAAATTTCCATGTTATTTCCATGTTGTTATATCTTGGTATATCAGTCATCTTGGTATATCAGTCAAAAATCCACAGTTCCAAAAGGCACTGAAGTGTGAAAGCAACTTTAAAAAATGGAGCAGAAGCACTAACTAGCATTATAACCAGGAAAATATTAATTAGGAAAATGAATGTAACATCTGAATATACGTACTTCCTGGGTACGTTACACACATTTACAGTGGAACCTCGGTTTATGAACACCTCGGTTTACGAATTTTCGGTTTACGAACGCCGCGGACCCATCTGGAATGGATTAATTCACTTTCCATTACTTTCAATGGGAAAGTTCGCTTCAGTTTATGAATGCTTCAGTTTATGAACAGACTTCCGGAACCAATTACACCCATGCTTCGTGTTAAGTACGCTTCAGGTTGAGTACTCCATGGACCCGTCTGGAACGGATTAATCCACTTTCCATTACTTTAAATGGGAAAGTTCGCTTCAGTTTATGAATGCTTCAGTTTATGAACAGACTTCCGGAACCAATTACACCCATGCTTCGGGTTAAGTACGCTTCAGGTTGAGTACTCCGCGGACCCGTCTGAAATGGATTAATCCACTTTCCATTACTTTCAATGGGAAAGTTCGCTTCAGTTTATGAATGCTTCAGTTTAAGTACTCCGCGGACCGTCTGGAACAGATTAATCCACTTTCCATTACTTTCAATGGGAAAGTTCGCTTCATTTTATGAACAGACTTCCGGAACCAATTGTGTTCATAAACCGAGGTAGCACTGTATTGCAATTTCTTAATATATTATCTCACATTGACTATAGCAGTATTATCAGCAAGGGGCATTGTCAAACACTTGGCAGGTCGCAAGGTGATGAGCTACACTGGACATGTTAGCTCACACTTTGCTGGAGTCTGAAAAAGGTGTTCCTGAAGAACAAGTGTGTGAGATGGGGCTTAACTATCACCAGAAAAGTAGAAACAATCATCCCCCCTAGAAGGGCAAAATACATAAATTTGCATAAGCTTTGCATCTGCTAATTTCTATGGAAATTTAGAGACAATTGCTATTATTTAAATAGAAAGGCAATAGTGAGGAAGACTGTGACCAGGTGGGCAACTTCAAGTCTCTTTCTTTCTTTCTTTCTTTCTTTCTTTCTTTCTTTCTTTCTTTCTTTCTTTCTCTTTGAATATATTTTATTGAAATTTGAAGAAAGTACAAAAATTAATACCAGGTATCTTTATATCAAGACTAAAAAACTAATCTCAATAAAAACACAGATCAGAAAGAAAAAATGAAAAACAAGATGAAGAAAAAGAAAGAAAGGAAAAAAAGAAGCGAAAAAGAGAATTTCCGAACCTTCATCTGTTGCCTATATGCAAAAAAATTATTCTACTCTCCCTTCTCAATGTTTAAGCATGGCTTTGACCAGACAACTCCTCAAAGATAGGACTGCTTCCTCAAGTAAAGAACTGTCCTCTGCAAAAGAGGATACATGTTCATCCTAGATAAAGGGAATCTGACATGTGCATATTACTAAGCAGAAAATCACATATTCCCTAGCACAACATTAACATATTTTGCATCTGCCTGTTGTGCAACAAATACATTTCCCCCATTGTTCAAAGAATGTTGATTAAGATAAACAAAAGACCTTTCGATTTTGTACGGCTCTTATAGGAATGATCAAGGTGAGGGCAGGCTGAGCAAAAGAAACCTTTAAACAATATCCAATCCAATCCAAGTCATGATTATGGTCATAGACCAGCATAAGATAAAATAATAGTATCCTTTCAAATCATCCATGTTACTTTCTATGGGCTTCCTTTTGCCTCAGGCTGTACATTTACGCAGTGTAAATTCAAATTGCTTTTAACTCCCAAATTAGGAGGCAAAGCAGAAATCGTGTGTGCTATTCCATGTCTAGCTGTTATTGCAGAAATTAAAACAGATGCAAGATGATGGATATGGAAAACAATGTTGCCATGCATTTTCCACTTTGCCATTTCTTGTGTTACAATTGCCTAATTGTTCATAAGCTGCACAAAAGAAATGCCTTTTATTATTTTTTTCCAGGCACTTAAAGATGACTTAAGTGTCACTTAGTCAATTGAGGGAACAAAGAAGTCAATTTATGGATCAGGTTATTCTCTCCCCCACCCAGGTTCTTTGAAATTATTTACTTTATTGGTTTAGTGAGTCTTGAAAGGTGAGGGATTGACAGGACCATACTGTAGAAATATTTCACCCATTCAGGTCACACACACACACACACACCTTTGCTAAAACTGCGACTGAAGTAGTAAGACTTTGTCAGCCTCTCTGTGTGTTATTTAACTTTTAAGCTGTTTCTTTTTTGGAGGCGGGGAAAGAAACACAGGTGCCATTTCAGTGTATTTTATGCAAGCATTATAAATCAACAATCTATGAAACACATAGCAATTGCACCATATTTTGGAGTGGTGGAGGCAGACAGGGAGGTAATAGAACAATTGCAATAGCTATATGCTACCTCCAAGCTCAGAGGCCGTGTCCCTTTGAATATTAGTTGTTGGGCAACACAAACGGGAAAGGGCTATTGTCCTCATGTCTTGCTTTTTGAATTCCCACCAGCATCTGCTTGGTCACTGTGGAATACAGAATGCTAGACTAGATGGGCTCTTATGGTCTTATGACGACAGAATTTCGAGTTGAAGAGGAAGTAGTTTTAAGGTTCAGTTCTGCTGTTAATAATGAATTTGAACATCTGAGCTAGAGCTGCACAGGAACTTCAAAAAGGGGCCATAGTTGAACATAGCAGCATAGTGTGCTTCAACTGTATGGGCCTAATAATCACACTTAACTCTGTGCTTGATCTTCTCCAGGATATGTCGATGCCACTACCTGCAGAGGATGAATTAATCTGGTGCCTGATTTGTCAGCCCACAACTTGCTTGCTGATAGGAACACAACTCCCAGTTGGATTATGCACATTGAAAAACATGCATTTTACATAAAAGTGTACATCTCATGTAAAAGTGCATACATACAAAATGTTCACAGGAGAGGCATGAAGAGTGTGGAGAACTTAGCACAGTCTCAGATTGCTTGGGAAAGACCTTGAAGATGGGGGACTTAGGCAGCTGCAGGGAGACAGGGACCTTCTGTTTCAGCAACTGGTTCATGAAGGCAAGACTTTCTGGAGATGAGTTGCTGTGCTCATTAGGGCTGACACTCACGAGAAGGTCCTCTTTTTGCTAATAAAGAACTAACTCCAACTTGCTCAGTGTGATTTACTTCTGGCTCGCTCCTTCACTGACCTTGGTTCCCCCGCCATTGATAACCATGAAGGCTATTGTATCCAAAGCTCTGCCTCTTAATCTCTAGCCAGTGTTTTGTTTCTTATTTACAGTGATTTGAGAGGGTCATATAAAGTTGGGTGTGGCTTTGAATGAGAGACAATATGGGGATGAGGGAAACCCCTCCACAGTTTAAATGTGTTTAGTTCTTAGCCTATGCACACATCCCTTAGGTCCACAGTTCTATCCTGTCTTTGATTGCCATGATTCCCTTCCACTTATTTCTCCCACTTATGTTTTTTTTCTTCTTCATCATCACACATGCATGGTAGGGTTGCCATATTTTGAAGAACAAAAAAGAGGACACATTTGCTGAGTTCTACTTTTAACTATGGATCGTTATGATGAACTCTACTCATGAAAAAGAGGGCGTGTCCTGGAAAAAAGAGGACATATGGCAACCCTACCATTGGCAGATCTAAGCTTCTTATTCTGCCACTGCAGTCTATAAAGAAGTGTGCTAGCTATGTCCTAAGGGTAGCTGCAGAAATCACAAAGAATTTCCACCACCCAAATGAAAAAGTTCTTCACGTGGTGGGCCCACCATGAAAAAAATGATGCTTTTACTCTACAAAAAGTTGGAGGGAGTGCCTTTCCTTCGAGGGGGGCGCGATTGGTATTATTGGAATTTCAGAATGCCCACAGGGAAGAGGGAAAAAATATGCAGAGAAGAGAAGAAACTCAGGGGTCTTGTATGGAGGACTGGATGGCAAAAGGTTGTAAACAGGGGGTGGGGTGAAGGGAAAGTGAAGTTGTGATTATAAGGATGGATTAACAGGATTATAACTGGTCTGCTGACTATGGAATTTGCTGGATTGGGGGGGTGGAGCCGGTAATCGGGGATGTAAGGTTAGATTGGGAATAGTTATAGTTTTAAAAGTGAATTGATTTTGGAAAAATGTGAAAATATGGAGGCTTATAGAGGGGGTAAAAATTAGGCACAGGAAGAAAAAATGGGAGTTTGATTTTTTAGTGATTTGGATATTAGGTGAAAATGATAATAATCAATTTATTAGTAGTATAAGGTATAAAGGTGTATTTTTATAAAATAAGAAACTGTTGAAGATGATAAAAAAGGGATGAAAACCGGGGAAGGGGGGAGGGTGGGGAAGCCCACAAAATATGGTTTAAAAATTATGAATGAAAGAAAGATTTTTTCTGTTTTGTATTGTCTTTTTCTCTTTTTTGCTATTTTCTTCTTCTCTTTTTTCTCTTTTTTCTATTTTTATTCTTTTTTTTTGGTATGATAATAGATGGTTGGATGGATGACCTCCTGCGTACTGCCCTGGTTTACTGGAGCTCCCTGGTGGCAGGGGGGGGGCTTCGGGGACAGGGGAGGGGGAGGAGGACAGAAATCCAAGCATAAAATGGACCATCGCTGACTGTTCACCTACGTGGGATACTTCTGTGGCAGGGGAGGACCCATGGAGGGGGGTGGGAAGGAGGTGGAAAAGGTGTATTTGTATGTACCGTCTTTTGTAATTTGTAAAACCAATAAAAATTATGTTTAAAAAAGAAAAAGAAAAAGTTCTTCACACCTATCAGGATGGCCATATGTCATCTGTAGGATCAGAGGCACTATGTCTCAATACCAGTCTCTGTTGCTCCCTTCTGGGGAGGGAAAAACTTAAAAACGATGCAGAATTCCCAAAAAATAGACCAAAGGCAATTGTACTTCATCCAGCAGAGCTTTACTGCTACTGAAGGCAGTAACGGTCACAAATCCAGCACAATCAGAATTGGCACAGTCCATAAAAATCCAGTTGCAGCACTTACAAGAAAACTTACAATACTTATAATAAGACTAAACCGTAACACTATAGCATACAGAACAGAACACCAAAAAAAAAAAAAAAGAGATAAAAAGAGAAAGTGAGCGAGACCCAGGCTCCTCCTGGCCTTACTATTATAGTCAGCATGACCTTGACAGAAAGATAACAGAACCAGTTTAAACCAGCTGTACTCAGCTTCTCAGAAGCAATAGCCCAAACAAGAACATTCCAGAACACTCTGGAAAGATCTCAACACATCAGATGAATACTATATGTGCTAAGAAATACAAACTGACAGTCTCTGGGGGACAACTGTAGGAGAGGACTGTTGCTCCCATTTCTGGTGTGTGGGCTTCAAGGAGGCATCTGTTTGGCCACTTTGGGGGAACAGGGTGATGAACTAGATAAGATTGTAGTCTGATTCAGTAGGGGTCTTCTGGGGTACTTGTGAATTGATGCTTCCCCCTCCTTTATGGGGTTCCAATACCATTTGAAGAGGTGAAGCATATTTTCTGGCTCTCTGTCAGGCGGGGGAAAGCAGCTTGACTGAAAGGGATTTGGAACAGAAAAGTGGCAGCAGTTGGAATGGTCAAACATTCCCTCCTACCACTTCTTCAATGCAAACACCCTTCCCAAAGTTGCTTTTCCCCTTGAATAGAAGTCATCCAGGTACACACAATTCTGTGAGGTGTTGCCAGATGCCAACAGATGGCAGCAGAAATAACTGGAAACTAGATGTGCAGGTCTTAACAGTAGCAAAATAGAACATAGGTATCATAGCACCATTATTGGGTCTCAGTAGGGAATTGTTTGCTGGTGCAATAATCTTTAAGTGACCATAAGATACAGCATTTGGCTAATGATTTAGAAACGGCTATTAATGTTATTTGTGTACCCACACAGGAAAGGAGGAAGAAACCATGCACATATCAGTTTCTGAAATCTCCCAAAGTTTTAGATAACAATGATCAGGTTTAATAATGGATTGCCCCTAATGGGGATCATCGAATCAAAACCTGAATTTTGTATTGACTGGAATGGAAAAGGTAAGGCTAAGTCATAAGCAATTATCTAAAGGGGAGGAACACTTTGTGTCATCTTACATTTCTTGCCTATCAGAAAAGCAGTCGAGCTGGTACACTGCAGCATTCCAATTTGAAATCGTATCAAATGTTATTAACATCATGGGGCTACTAACAAGAACATATGCAAATACGGTCTGTCCCTGAACAAGACAGAATTTTTGGTGTAGCCTTCAAATGTAATCTATAAATAGTTTCCCCCCCCTCTCTAGAAAAGCCCTTTGAATGGGATTGGGGGGGGGGATGAAGCAACGTATCAGTGCAGAAGGCTGGGAACATCAAAGAAAAAAAGGCATGTCGGAAACAAAGCATTCTTTGCATCCAAATTAAGAAAGTCAAGACCTAAATCCCTCCTCAGCAGTCTCCCGCTGACACACCAGCTTTTTGGATCATTTTGCTTGAAAAGTCACCCTTAATAAAGGGTGGCACTTGCCTATGGGTTTTGTTCCCACTGTACCTACACCAGCAGTTCTGTTGTAATTATGATCCCCCCCTCCTACTTGATATGCTTAAGGACCTTGCTTACATAAATAGTTACAGAATAAATAACGTTGAACACACTTCTGACAGCACCTCTTGGAATGATGATAATTATAGATTACTGCATGGCAGGCAAATATCTGATAGGCCTAAAATGATATGATTAGATAAAGCTCCTTAAAACAGTAATTCATGTTAGACTTCTAATATTTTACTCTACTCCACATTGCTATTTCCGAGCTATGAATTTCAAGATTTATTTGTTACCATTCTCTCTCTCTCAGCGCCCCCCCCCCTCCTGCTGTACACAGTATTTGTGGTCTATGGCAACCAATCCCCTTGGGCTTTCTTTTGCCTTAATTTGCATAAACACAGGCATCATATGAATATTCAGTGAGTGGCTTTGCATTAAGTAAGTGCCCTTAATCAGCTTTTCAGTTCAGTTTTATTGGTTGCACCACAGTTATTTCATCCAGAAAATCTGAGGGCCCTACAAAGCTAAGCAGGTAAGGGTTGCAATTCTTTTTATGTATTTAATGAAAGAGTATTATCATTTGATTATATAGGTTCTGGAGAATGCTTAAAGATTGGTGGTGTGCTTTAGGTTTTGGTTTTCGTATGCATGGTTTGGGGTTTCTGCCCCCCCCCCTTCTTACTATCATTAACCCATGGCGGTCAGGTGGGCATACGCTTCGGAAATTTGCATAAACATCAACTCTCAATGAATAATTCATCAGGGTTATTTTAAACACTAGCTAGGCTTCTACTTTGGATGGCTCTATAGCATCACAGTTTGATTGGCTGTATGGTGTTTTCATCACCAGCAGAATTCCTATAACATAAAAGCCATTTCTTTCTTTTCTTTTCTTTTTTTAAAAAAGGGAGAAGAAGGCTGGATTGAACATACAGTATCAGGAGGGTGTGTGTGTTAAAATATGTGTTTCTCTCTTTTTTGTTTTCACTCCCAAAGCAAATTGTACTGGGTTTTCCTGCCAGATATTTGTATATCTTGGTTGCTGCTTTTGTTTCTAAATGGAAAAAAAATGTATTACTATGTAGACAGTAGCTGCCATTTGCAGCCTTTTCCTGTATAGCTGATTGCAATGGCCACTACTGCTGCATTTGCCAGTAACTTGCATAAACATGAGCAACATGTAAATGAGATGCCATTGAACTCGTACAACACGGATTACCAAACACTGTGATCTTACATCCTGCAGTATATACTTTATTACTTATTATTAGCATTTTCGGTGTATGCCAATGTGGGCTTGGTAGGGGAGTGTATTCATTCATGGAACGAAGGGTGTTTTTTGTTTGTTTGTTTTTGAATGGCATTTAGAGAAAGAAATGGACCTTTTATTGCTTTGAAGATGGAATGGGTTAATGAAAGCCTAAGGGCCCTGAGAAATTAGAGGACAATGCATTTGTTAGGACTCAATACCATTTCCCATTTTACCTTATAGTCACATGAGGTTAAGGGTATGCACCATTATGCTCTTTGTGTAAAATTAATCAGTTTAGAGCAGAGCATCACAGCACCAGGTGGTTAATAGAAAAGGTTCTGATCCAGAAGGATCACAAAAATGAGGATACCGGTGATAATGATTCAGATCTAAAGCAAGAAATAATAAAGAGCAGCCACTGTTTTGAATATTGCGTTGCATGCATTAAACACACTCCACTCATTTAGCCATGAAACAGTGCAAAAATTGGTAGGTTGGATACATGTCATAAATCTTGTGGGTAAAAGCAAGGCATTGATAGTGGGTTTGAACCAAAGATATGTTTTGTATTTAGGTGATAATTTAACACTGCTCCTTGCAGAAGAGGAGTACACATTGCAATCGCTTGGTATACCACAGTAATGTGATGCTGAGAATGCAGATGTGTGCAGATGTAGTGTGTTCTTTTATCTAGGAATCTCTAATGTTGTGATGCTTAATTTGAATAGAGAAAGATCTTTCCAGGTCTGATAATAACCATACTCATGAATCTAAGAGAAAAACAAATCCCAAGAGAGGAAATCAATTTGGTGGTGATTTATTATTATTATTATTGATTTACTTATCTGGGGCAACTCTCTTTCTTTCTTAATTACTCTTTCTTCGTTGTAATGGAATCAAAAGACATATTCCAAGACACGAACTGAATGGAGTTCCTCCATAACAAGGATATTTCAAAACATTCATTTAATTACCTGCTTGTCATGTCACCCACCCACCCACCCCGCTACAATTTTTTCAGCACATGGAATTCTGAAAGGGAAACTGATGGAAATTTCAAAGGTTTAAAAGAGAACAATGAAAATCCTAAGATTTTCTAAGATTACAGAAAATGAGGAAATGTTATATTTAACGCAGAAGAATTGTTTAATTAAATCTTGCCGGATTTAATAAACAACTGTGTATTCAATACTCAACCATTAGATGTTTACAGCTGTAATAAACACCATGACATTTTAAATAGAGAACGTGGTTATGGCAGTTTATATACGTGTATTACACACCAACATGTACATGTGCACTCTCTCTATGGCTGTTTTCAATATCAATAAAAATAAACTACAAAAATTATAAACATTGTATGCAGGATTTAATATAATGCATGCATTCAAACCTTTAAAATAAAATCAAAGCAAATTGTTTCCACTTCAGTTTCTACATCAGCACCATAGTGCTTGGGTTTACAAGTTAAATATAACCAATTAAACATCCAAATCTAATCAAATTACTGTACGTGCACAGTATTTTTCTATGTTTCTTTAAGGCTCCCTATGGCTCTGAATCAATCCAAATTGTTCCAGCTCACTGTGAGACCTTGGCTTGACCAACGGCCCAGTCCTAAGACTTGCTGCACCAGCAGGTAAATGGGAAAGATACTATACATCTTCATGTTGCAAGGTAGTTTTGCAGGTAGGGAGACAGGTGCGTATTTTAGGACTGCCAGCAGCAGGAACAAAACGTCCCACTTGGATCCTGTGAAATTTGTATCCAGCAACCTACCATAAAAATGTGATCGCCCTAATTCAAGAAGATTTTCCAAATCGAAATGGCAAAGTACAATGGGCACGCTTCTGCAATTCACTCTAGAGTGTCAGTCACAATATGGGAAGGTGATACCTACTCAGAAGAAAGATTCTGAGCCCTTTCCGTTGCATGACATTGAGCAAAGACAATGACTTTTTTTTTGTAAATTTTTATTAAAGGTTTTCTCAGTTTACAAAGACTTGGGCAATGTCTCTCATAGCTTTTTTACAGATCAGTTTCAAAGACAATGACTTTTGAGTGGGATTACACCATTGGCTCTAACACTATAATCTGAAATGTAGTTACTAAGGATTTTTTGTTGTTGGCATCCATCTGTCTTGGGAAACAGTGGTGGATTGCGCCTTCAAGAGTAAAGTCAAACCATTAGAGAGCTACAGCATTCACTGTGGCTGTAGAGACTGACACATATTTTATTGCAGGAGGGAGAGATGAGGGCATCCAGTTTTGCTGCTACTGGAAAGCCATGGCTTCTAAGAAAACATGTGCACGATTTCACTGTTAATTCACAGTGTGCGAAACAGTCTAGAATTCACACATTACGTTGGTGAGGTTTGATGATTAATATTTTTGTCATGAGTTTAGGAGAATTTAGTGAGCTCAATATGCCAAAGCACCTCCAGAATACACTAGATAATGTTTGTGGTAATAGTTCCTCGATAAACTGAAACACTGTATTTCAGTGTTAAATATTAGGCTTTCACTAGGAGTTCGTTCTTTTTAGTTTCATTCTGCACCTCATCACTAAGGTTTGGGGTAGGTAACAATAATGTAAAGTAAATATACACACAAACACATGCACTGTAGTGGAGATCTGTCTTCATTTGGAGAAGGATGAGAGGTCGGGATACAGAGTAGCTATGGACCCAGCAGGTGCCACAGCTGGAAGCCTAGGAGCACAGAAACATCAGGTAGAGGGGAATGTTAAGAACCAAGACCAAGGTAGCCAATCCAGATGTTGGACTGAAGCTCCCATCAGCCTCAGTGAACATGGCCAATGGTCAGGGTTGATGAGAATTCCTGTATGTGAAAAATCATCCATTCATTGCTTCAGTCATCTTGTAAGAAGACATCCTTTTGCCTAGTCTTTCTCTAAGCCATAAGACTGGTCTCTGAACGTCTGTCCTTGTCTGTTTTTATGGTACCATTTAAGTGAACTTATGCTTGTAGCTCTGATTTTAGGATATCGCTTTTTTATGTTGTATTTTCAAATTCACTTAGAGATTTTAAAATATTAAGTGGTTTAGAAAGTCATTTAAAAATAACTACACAAACAAATGAATGAATAAATAAGCTAACTGAACATGGAAGAGCCTATGGGAGAATACATGATTGTAAATATAATGGGCTCGAGTCATTTAAGGTTGTATAGGTTGAAAGCAGAAATGTTGGAGGTTGGTTGGCAACATATGGGAGACAATATATCCCCCTTTTGCCAATACTCTGCCTTTTCCATTTGAGATGAACTAAATGCTTTTAGGCACCATATTTCATAATCAATGGGAATATTCTTTTTTTTTGTTTCACAATATAATTACAGGGTGGAGGGGAAACCAAAGAAATAAGAAGAGTGCAATTAGCATTACTGTCTTGACATTAATAAGGCTCTTCCAACCTGCTGCTCCTTTTAAGCACAGCATTAAATAATAGGAGAATGAATGCCAGGCTTTATATATCTTAGGGAGAAAATCATGGCCTTGACAGACAACTCTAAAAAGCTAGGCTTGCAACTCTCTGTCACAAGGCATGTTGCAAGATTTTTCACTATATAACTGAACTGGAATTGCAAATATGATGATGGATCTTCAAGAAAAAGAACACTTTATTCCATCTGATCTTATAGCCCTTCTTAAAAAAAAGTGTTATTAAAACAATGATAAAATCTCAGAAAGGCAATTATATATTCACTTGGTTTATTTGCATGGTGCTTCTGTGATACTGTAGGTCATTAATAGCTATTGACTGAGATGATTATTTCACTTTGTCTTTGAGTCTTATATGAAATCTTCCCCAGCCCTCTACATAGTGCCAGCTACGGAAAAGAAAGTTCTGTGAACACAAAGTTCTCTCATCCCAGACTCTGCCACATAGAGGTGCTGGCTCCAATAAATTTTACAATAAACAAGAGCTGCCCATTTTGTACATACATAGATTCTCCAGGCAAGACTACAATGTCTGGCCAATACAGAAAGAACAAGGCTTGTTTTTTCAGCATGAAAATGTTTTGTGCTGTTCAGATCTTCTTTATATATCTCGTGGGCAAGACTTCAAAGTTCCTGGAAATTTTTCATTTCTGAGTATCTTTAAACTAGCTCTGTTTCTATGCATGATGTGACTGTGAATGGCTGCTAATCAAGCTGATCAAGGGATTTGGCCATATGCCCTGGGTGAGAATGAGAAACAGAAACAGACCGTTCCATAGTTCCCCTGCGGTTCTTCCTGTTGCAACCAATACTTCACTTGTTTAGGGTGGGCCCACACATTGTTTTATTGATCTCTTATATTTGATAAGGCTTTTCATTTCACAGGTGGGTGGTCATTAAGGAAAATAGGAGTTTTACAAATTCAGATGATCAAGTGAAAACTGGAGGGGCACATCTGTCAATTTTGGTTTCTCTCAGTTTCTCATTTTTCCATTCTTAAATCCGGTTTTCCACATTTCCACATCGGTTTGCAATTTATTTTTAAAGAAATTCACATTAAAATCCACCAGCATTTTAGTGGAAATTTATCCCAATGCACATATTTTTGCAAAACAATTTTCCCCTATATAATGCACTATTTTGACTAATATGTGAATTTGGCAGAGATTTTAAAAGTCAAATTTGAAACTACATATATTTTACTTAATGGTGGCTGCTGAGTCTTTATGTGTACATTTTATGTGTTTAATATGTCTGGATTACCAATGTTTTATGCATGGTTTCTCTCTCTCTCTCTCTCTCTCTCTTTTATGATTTTTATTGTCCAAATTATGCCAATAAAGGTTGAATGAATGAATGTGAATTTTTAGCCCACCATATGCTTTTTTTGTACCCATTACTTTGCTGGAGAACTGCCCTGAAAAATTAAGAGAATGGGAATTTTGAAGGATGACTGTCTCAGGTTGTGTATTGTTTTGGAAAGTGCAAATTACATGATAAACAAATTCCTTCCAGCAGCACCTTAGAGACCAACTAAGTTTGTCATTGGTATGAGCTTTCGTGTGCATGCATGCACATGAAAGCTCAGGTATCTGAAGAAGTGTGCATGCACACGAAAGCTCATACCAATGACAAACTTAGTTGGTCTCTAAGGTGCTGCTGGAAGGATTTTTTAAATTTTGTTTTGACTACGTCAGACCAACATGGCTACCTACCTGTAACTCGAATTACATGAGTTCACTTATAAATCTGAACTGAACCAAAATTCTCCCTCATCCATACATGTGGGTGGATCGTGATGTACAATATATACACATAACAAAAACCAACCAACCCCAAAACCCATTGAAAAGGAACAAATACTATGTTGGCCCAAAGTTCTTGCATCCTGTTTAGTATGGCACATTTTGAGGTTTCTATAGGTTTAAGCACAACCTCAATAGTTGCCATGGACTTGAGTGAAGACTGTGTCAGTACTGAGACCCCAACTACTTACCACTTGTGTTTTCCTGAAGATGTTTATGGTGCTATACCCCAAGAGAACAAGGCCTTATGTTTTCAGAGTAATACTAGTGACCCGAGGCAAGTTAACTAACACAAGCAAGCCACCAGGGTGCTTGAAATAAAACAATGCTATGGAATATGTGAAATTTGGGTGAATTTTATTCTTCTTTTCCTCCCATGAAAGGGGGGATTACTGACATGTAGCAAGTATTCTCAAACCATTAACACACCATTTTATTCTTCCATAATGCATTTGTAGTCATTTAATTTTCTGCAAAAAAAAATATCTCTATTTTCTTCTGACAGCATCAAAAATCTGAGTACTTTTGGAGACATTTTTCTGCAAACTGCTGATAATCAGGATTGGAAATGAAAATGCTGACAGATTATTAAGAATAGAAAAATAGCTGTAATGGGGTGGGGGGCATCTTACCATAATGAATGAATTGTTAGCATATCCAGACTTTCATAGCTGATCAGACTCATATCATTTCAGTTTCTCTAAATACCAACAGTTCAAATTATTATTAGAGCTTTTCTTCTCACAAGCAGAGCAGGTCTTATTAAAAAATATTTCAACTTGGTATTGGCACAATTCTGCAAGAACAAAAGATATGCAGAATGGTTCCATCTCACAGATTGTTTTATATATATGTGAGACGCTTGCTTTCTACCAAGGGAAAAGATAAAATGCTTTAAAAACTTTAAAACAGCATCACAATTATTGCCTATTTATGTATATTTTTAAAAGCTTTATAAAATAGGATATACGTTGGTAGAATTTTTTTCTTTAAAAAACACAACTGTGATTTTCCATGAGGCATTTAAAACTTTTTTTAAAAAAAAATCATGTTGAAATACATACTTTTTATTGATAATTTATGTAGCAACTTTCTGTTTTGTATTGTTCCGGCCTTTGTTTTATTAATGATCCACATAAGAAACTCTGTTCCCGTTTTAAAGATTGATACTTGTTAATGGGCCATACTTGAACCCCAGCCTGACCATTTCTAGTCCTTCTCCCTGCCTCTGGACAATTCTGATTCTTATGCAGACTATATATATATATATATATATATATATATATATATATATATATATATGTATGTATGTATGTATAGTGTTTTTTATCATCAATAATTATTGATTGGGTGGTAAAGGTAAAGGGACCCCTGACCATTAGGTCCAGTCGTGACCGACTCTGGGCTTGTGGCGCTCATCTCGTGTTATTGGCTGAGGGAGCTGGCGTACAGCTTCCAGGTCATGTGGCCAGCATGACAAAGCGGCTTCTGGCGAACCAGAGCAGCGCACGGAAACGGCATTTACCTTCCCGCTGTAGTGATACCTATTCATCTACTTGCACTTTGACGTGCTTTCAAATTGCTAGGATGGCAGGAGCTGGGACCGAGCAACGGGAGCTCACCCCGTCGTAGGGATTCGAACTGCCAACCTTCTGATCGGCAAGCCTTAGGCTCAGTGGTTTAACCCACAGCGCCACCTGTGTGGTAGGGTACTTCAAAATCTTGGGTGGTAGGGTACTTCAAAATCCCCAAAATGGGTTTTCCCTTGCTTTGGGTATGTCATTTTAGTTCTTGCTCCTGTTGTTTCCATAAGCAAATAAACATACTGTTGGCACCAATCATGTCTAACAGTTCAACACACATCTTGGGCTCTCTTACATGTGGCACAGGATGTGAAGGAACTGTATGCAGTCCTTTACGTTCTCTGAAGTATCTAAAGCAATAGATAGGGAGACAACTAGGCAAAGTTCTTTTCACATGATCCCTATTGAATTCTGTGACAATATGTAATGCAGACTGAGAATGACTACAACTTTGCCCATACTTGGAAATCCTAGGAATAGCTGCATCTTGTGGGCAGAGTAAGACACAGTGGAAACAAAGTGAATTTCAGAGTGGCCTACAATTGTGTTTTTGAATGGGATTTTGACAGCATTCATGGCCAGCCAACTTCCCCCACAACTGACTGGTGGCGAAGATGTGAGGGCCAAGCCAAGGGAAGGGAAAGGCAGTGACCTTCCTCCTTACTATTCCTCCATGCAGAGTGCTAATGGGCTAAAAAGGATAAATTAACAGAAAATCTAGAAAGAACACCAGGCATGAAATGACTGGTATATTTTTTTGTTTCAGGGGGGGGGGGAGAAGATGTTAATGATGCAGTGAACAAGAGGATACCAAAAGGCATAAAACAAACAAAATTGTTTATGCTGTAACTAAGAAGTTTAAAATTAGTGTGGAGCTTATTTTCCCAAAAAGTTCACTTTTAACCTTCAATCACAACACCACCAATACATAAATAAATAAATAAAATGCAGAGAAAAAGAACATTATTATTATTATTATTATTATTATTATTATTATTATTCAAATTTTGATACCACCCTTAATCCAAAAATCACAGGGTGGTTTACAATATACAAAACAAATATATACCATAATAACAAACAAAGGCAATACCCTGCTCCACACAAGATAATGTATTGTTTAATGGGAGAAGAGTAATGTTTTTTATAATAATTAATTAGTTAATTATAATAATAATTAATTAATTATACCCCACCCATCTGGCTGGGTTTCCCCATCCACTCTGGGCGACTCCCAATCAAATATTAAAAACACAATACAGCATTAAACATTAAAAACTTCCCTAAACAGGGCTGCCTCCAGATGTCTTCTAAAAGCTAGGTAGTTGTTTATTTCCTTGACATCTGATGGGAGGGCGTTCCACAGAGCAGGTGCCACTACCAAGAAGGCTCCCTGCCTGGTTCCCTGTAACCTCACTTCCCGCAATGAGGGAACCGCCAGAAGGCCCTTGGATATGTGTCCGGGCTGAACAATGGGGATGGAGACGCTCCTTCAGGTAAACAGGACCGAGGCCGTATATGTAAAGATATGTAACAAAGGCACCAGGCGAGCCTCCTTGGAGAGGGCATTCCACAAGCAGGAAGCCACTTGTGCCCATTCTTGTGTTGCCATCCTCTGTGATGGAGGCACACAAAGAGGGGCCTTCAATGATGATCACAATGCAACCATGGTCAAGCACTTAGGGAGAATAATAGGCATAACGTTTTTTGTTGAAGTCAGTGAAATTGAGCCTTTAATTGCATAATAGACTTCCGTTCCTAAACTAATAAATATGCTTGATAATCATCTTTTTAAATATTTTTTTATTAAAGGTTTTCTTAGTTTACAAAAGTAAATGCCTTGTTTCTTCTTCCAGGTTGTACAGTCTTTCCTACAGATCAGTTAAAGTTGCTATGATACGTTTGGGGTTTTGTGTCAGTGTCAACTGGCTTGGTTCTCTTTCTAGTCCCTTGTTACATTTCCTTGGTTGTGAGAGGGATTTGGGGCTCAGAGTGTGGCTGGTTGTCTGTGGTTGGTTGCAGTGGGGTTTGTTTGCATTTGTGAGGGAGGGGAGGGCTTGCTGGATCAGGTACTGAATGGTAGGTTCACAAGACACCTTTTCAGAGAGAGAAGAAATGTGTAGCACCTAAGAACCATACCTTAGGACAGTTGCGGTTTTGCATTTTTTTATAGAATCAGTTTACAATTGTATCAAAGTTAAGGTTAGCTTCCCTTTCTTTTTCAAATGAAAAAAGTCAAAATTTGCTAAATGTGATTTCAGGCAGTAAAGGGTAGCTAAGGATAAGCATTCCCCCCCCCCCACCCCAGTGCAAAATAGCATTTTCTAGTGCAGTCAATTCAGATAGGGAAATCCTGTGTCCTACTTTGCAGAGGACAGTCCTCTGTTTTAAGCATCCTGTTTTTGAAGGGCTATGTGGTCCAGGTCTGATTTAAAGACAATGAATCATAAGAAAGGACAGCAAGGACCTTGAAGTTGCCCAATAGCAGTGAACCCCTGGACTGCGGATGTGGCAGGCACATATATGGCTTACTCAAAGTCTTCTCCACTATAGAGGTTTGTATCATATTTATTTATAAAGGAGTATTACATAGTTCAGTCGGTGTGGACCATGAGTCCATTAGTGCTTCAGATATTTGGAAAGTATCTTACCCATGTATGCTTGGCAGTGACCCTTTTTATGTAGGTCGTAATATTGTTGAGTGTGAGTGGTTTCTGTTTGAGTGGTTGACAGAGGTAATATTTGGGGTAATGAATGGTTGCAGCAATTGTGAATGGGTGAGATTGGGTGAGTGATTGTATGTATGCGTATTGATTGAAATTTTATATTATAGCACCTTGTTTTCCTCTCTCTCTTTTTGGTAATCCATTTCCTTTTCTTTGGCAACGTATAAATGCCTGCACTACCATCAAGACAACACAGATGTTATGCATGTCTGTTGCAAAATATGGTTATTGTTAACTGACAAAGCACAGTCTGCAAATGTTCACAGGAACAGGAAAAAACACACACATCAGATCATTAAAATTAAGCAGCCACACTTCCAGAAAATTAAAAATGGCTGTTTCCGACATTTTATGCCACATTAACCATGTTTTTAAGTGTTAAGAGACAGAAAAAATGCAGGAAGAGACTTGGAACCTCCATTCCCCCTCCCTCTCCTTCTCTCTCTCTCTCTCTCTCTCTCTCTCTCTCTCTCTCTCTCTCTCTCTCTCTCACACACACACACACACACACACACACACACATCCTTTGGAGGAACATGATTTCAAATGGGATGAAGGCAAAAATCCCTAAGAATGGAGAAAGTAATACCACCTTGATGTGTATGGCACAATAGGCTATGTTGGAGCTTTTCATAAATGTCATTATTTCTGGGATTTGTGCATAAAATTACCCTGCAGGGCTTTCCAAATGTACCCTGATGTGTCTTTACATGATTACAGATGTATATGACATGATGGGGCATGAAATGAATAAATATGGAGTCATTTAAATCACATAATTAGCTATTCTCTTTACAGCTGTTTAGATCTGTCTAATTTGTCGGCATGAGTATTTCCAGGCCGTTCCTCCACCTCCACAAATTAAGGGAAATGCCAATAAGATCTCTTTGTGTTTTCTGTGTTTATTGTGTGCACTTTAGTTGCTTTTTAAATAACTGCAAAGAAGCAACAAGACCCAAACAAAAATAACTGGGGGAAACAAAGAGGCTAGAATGGTACGTAGCTATATGATGCTTCATTTTACTGTGCTTTTGGAAGGTTCTGTGCGGATTCTGATATATTTTGGAAGGTTTATGGGTAGCTTAAGTCATTGGCAGGCAACCTATTCAGTATGGAGGACAATGCAAAAATAAATAGAAGACCGATGAGACAATGCGAAAAAAATAGAGGGCAATGCAGAGACAAATATTCATTTTTCTCTAGCTGTTTTAAGTCATTGACAGTCAACCTGTTCAACATGCAGGACAATGGGGGGAGAGAAGAGTTAGAGGACTATGGATAGTCCAGTTCAGCATTCTTATCCTGCCCCTTTCTGTATTGTTTTAGTGTAAGCAGAAAGTGGCACAATGGCACTCTGGAGGGAAATAATTCCATGCTATGCTGTTTGGCATCACAACCTATACTTGGTGAATTGATCTGGTTCCACAGCCATTCAAATAGCACACTGAGACCCTGAGGCGCTCCCATCCCTCCTCTATGCATTCATTTGTATGGCAATAGCTATGAAGGGCAACTTTGAAGGAAAAACTTTGGCTTTTTCCTTCAAAATATTCATGACTGGTGACCAGTTTTTCTTTGAGACTCTGTCTTGCAGTACGTGTGGAAGGCGCTGAGGTTTCTAAGTTTTCTAAGAGGTTTCTCACTACCTGGTGACCTTCATCTTGGTATTGGTTGTTAGCATTCCCCCATTCCCTTTGGGAAAGGTGAGCCATTGCCATAGCTGCCTTGCCAGTACACCTGGCCAGCTCAGAATGGCTGGAGAAGCTGATGGTTATGATGGAACCCAGGTAGACAAAATTGTCTACCACCTCAAATATCTGGTCACCAATGCTGACGCATGGAGTGCTGGCGATGTCTTGACCCGGCATGCTGGTCTTTGACAGCCTGATGGTAAGGGCAAACTCCTTATGATGCGGATTTTGTAATCTCCCCCACTTGCGCACGCCACATCTATGATGGCCATTTCTGGCGGCAGTGATCCCCCCAGTGTGATGGCACCACATAACATTGGGCATCTTAATACATGTTTCCTCACTGTGCGTGAACTCGCCATAAGAAACTGGGAGGGACTTTAGATAAGGGAATACATACAACAGTCTTCTTCTTCTCCTCGTGTGACATAAGGCATATTCAGGACAATGTGATTTGTGCCACTATAGTGCTTCAATGTGATGTGGGACATTAGTGGGCTTCCTTTAATAATATAAAGTGTCTAAGTGGTGAAAGTGCCACACAAGCAGGCAGAAGGAAAGAGCCATGAAATAAAGGGTTGTGAGTGCCTTCCTGTGCTTATTTAAGTATAAACCAGAATCTATGGGGGACTCAAAGGAATGTGGATTGCACCTCATGTTCTCTACCTGCTTTTGTAGACATCTAGGCTAAATAGAAGAACAGTGTGGGATTGCAATGCACTTATATTAAACATAAAAGCAAAAAACCAAAAGTATGGTGTTGTGAGAATGACCAGAAAATAATCAGATTGTAAACAATATCACTCATTATTTCCCCCACAATTTGTATAGGAAGCTGCACGTGAAATAATAATGTGCAGGAGAGGTGAGGCTAAAGCTGTGAAAATAAAAGTAATCACTATTTACTACTGGGAATAATGTTCATGTAAGTGGAAGCCATCCAGGACCATTGAGTTGGCCATCCCTTAATGTTTCCACATGCTTCTGTTGAAATATCATTCCATGTGAATAAACTCATCTTTAAAGAAAAAAAAGGGGGGGACCCATACACATACAACTCCTGAAATAGGCTGGCAGCCTTGAACAGTGTCATATTTGAAATAGGATGCCATACCTTTCGTGTGAGTTATCTCAATATCATCAGAAATGTAGACATTCAGAGGGAGAGCAGCATATCTGGAAATTGACAGGTTTGTGGATGAGTTGAAAGCAGAAGCAGGATATATTAAATATACGTGTGCAAGAGAGAGAGAAGCTCAGTAATGCAGAGAACCCAACAATTAAGGGTGTTGTCAATAGAGTCTGACAGTAGGCTAGCACAGAGAGCTAGAATATTTCAAATACAGATGCTATCATGCTGGAAGGGTAAACACTCATCTCTAGTAAGTGCCTCATCAGATTTGACTTATCTTACCTTGGTTCCTGAAGTCAATGGAGTCGGGTGTTAAATGAATAAGAGGAAATTAATTTGGCAGTGGTATCAGCAAGCCATGTCGTAGCCTTTAAATGGTGACCATACATTTCTGTGGCTGTTAGAAGTGGTAGCTTATTTCCTTGGTCAGGATGATCTCTGGAAAAGGGAGTTTGAAGCAAAGTAAAATGCTTAATGCCCTGGTTTTTTTTCCTCCCCCTTAAAAAAAAAAATTAAACCCTTTGCTCTGAGCTGTTCTAGTTATCTCCTCAAAAAGAATGTATAAACCAGAAGGAAAAAATCAGTTTAAGTAATATTCAGCTTTGGATGCTAATTACTTCCTGTCTGTTAAGTGTAGAATCCGCCTCTGGCAGGGCCGAGGAACATTGGTTGCCTGAAGGCATGCACGATGACACCTTTCATAATCCATCTAGCCAACTGAGTAATGACATGGGATACCGTTCCCTGCTAACCCCAGCAGGTAATCAGCTTCTTGCCTAATGCATTTGGTCTAAACTCCCTTGTATCATTCTCGTCACCCACATAAGAGCAAATGTTAAAAGCTTATAAAATTATATCCAGTTCTTTGAAAGTCCCGCTGAATTATTTTTTCAATGACCTCTTGCAGCCTGACTGTAACAAATTGCAAATTCCACAGTTTGGCTTTAGTATGTTGGGCAGCATGGATTCCCCCTCCACCCCAATTTACTCATTTTCCCCTCTTTCTTTTTCTAAACACAGAAGAAAATAATAAAAAGGGAGTTGGACACCAGTTTCTTTATCTCTTTTTTTCAATTTTTACCTGTCCCAGCTATATCCCCTCTTCCTTGTCAATAAGTCTTCTTTCATTACAAGCAGAACCATAAATCAGGTCCTCCCTTAAAGTGGGCACGTGTTGCGGTGAGACCTGGCAACCAAACCCTGTGTTGTGGGTGGGTATGATTGTATAGCCACAACACCCATTTGGTAGGTCCCTTGATGCAGGGTGTAATCAGGCCAATGGGACGCATTGACAGCTGATAAAACTTAAACTCAAACCTTAAGCCTAGGAATCCTTAATTTTTTAAAAAATAAAAAACCCCATAGTTTAAGGTTTTACTCAGTCACTTGTTGGTGTTTTAAAAACAGAATTAACACCATTATGGAGAAAGGTTTGTATTGTGGACTGTGCCTGCTGAGGTAGCCTAAGCAACTGTGAAGGCCACATTGTCCGAACATGGAAAAAGCCAGAATGAAGAGCTGTCTCCTAGTTTATCTATCACATGCAGAGGTTTGGGTGCTACCACAAAAAATATTGAACAATGCCAAGTGTTGGGATCTCATGACCACTTTGCTAAGTGCAGGGATGGGGGGGGGAGAGAATGTTGGGCAGCAGGGGCAGCCCCCCAATATGCTTTTATCAAGTTGGTGTCTATGGGCCCTACAATCAATAGGGCCCTATTGGAGGTGCCACCACTGGGGGTTGTCCTGGCCTGGTGGCAATGATATGTGACAAGGCAGGGGCGTACCCAGGATCAAAACTAGGGGGGGCAAGCCATGGTCGTTCAGGGGTGGGGCCAAGGCACAGGAGGGGAGGGACCACAAAGTGGGAATGTGGGCGGGGCTACAGGGCCAGCGGGCCCGACGGCTCTGCGGCGGCGGCTGCAGCCGCTAAATGAACCCCGTAAACTCTCTCACACGAAATTCCCCTGCTCTGAAGCAGGGCCGTCTCTAGGCCTGGGTCCGGTGGCGCGGGGCGCCAGGCCACCAGGGGCGCCGCTGTGCCCGCTGAGAGGCGCGGCGGAGGCCGCCCCAGGCGCGCCTCTCAGCTGTTCATCGGCTTCAGGCTGCTTTCCGGAGGCATGCGGACCTGGGGCCGCCTCTGCCGCGCGCAGGGGCATCGCAACAGGGGGCGGGCAGCACCCCCTGGCCCAGGGCCGGCCCTACGGCCAGGCAGGGTTGCGCAGGGCTTCGGCCCTCCAGGCGGCAGCCGCGCAGTGAGCTGCGCCCGCCGTGCCGGAAAACGGGGCGGGGTGGGGGCACCAGAGGGATCCATCACACCACGGCGCCAGGGCGCCAGGTATGCTTAAGACAGCCCTGCTCTGAAAACACCGCTCCCATCCATTTACGGCTAGCCACCCCCCTGAAAAACCCCTTTGGGCCCCGCTTTCCCTCCTCCAGGTCCCCCCGAAGCCTTGCCAGTTCCCACCCTATATATCTGGGATGGGGAAGGAGCTCAGAGGTCTGCTAGTCCTGGGGGGCCATCCCCCCGTGGCCTGGGAGGATACTGGGGACCCCCCCGCCAAGCTGAGACCCTCAAAGAAGAAGAAGCTGCCACCGCCTCCTCCCCATCGCAAGGGAGCAAAAGATGGGAAACGTGGGGTGGCGCAGTGCAGGCGAGTGAGCGAGCCCCCCCCAGCTGCGACCCTACGGCGGCGGCGGCGGCTCCCCCGCCCTCAATGCCCCTCTCAATGCCCAGGGAGAGCAGCTGGGGGGGCACATTGCAAAGAAGGAAACAGCAGCCAATGCCCGGAGAGGGCAATGCACGCAGGGGGGGCGGAGAGCTGTGCCGCCCACCCCAAGGCAGCTCCTTTCCTATTGCCGGGGGTGGGGGGCGGCGAGGAAGGGTCACTGCCACTGGGCTACTCCTGCCGCCGGCAATCCGGCGCAAACACCCCCCACGCAGCTTCCTTGCAGCAGCCACGACCACCGCCTTCGGGCGCCGCCCCCACTCCTCCTTTGCGGGCTTCTGCCCGCCGAGGCTGAACTGGCTCCTGTCGGTGCACTTCCTCTCCCGGCCCAGGAGGAGTCTCAGTAGCAACTCCTAACTCAGGGGGGGGTAGGGGGGTGCAGAGGGGGGAAGGGGGCGATTCCCAGCCCGCAGCGCCGACGGTCGCAGTGCAGCCTACCAGGAGGCAGAGCGCTGCAGCGGCTGCAACCAATGCAGGGAGCCGCGTCTCCTTTGCTTGCCAGCCCAGCAGAACTCTTAGGCAGGAGAGGTTGCCACCCGGCAGGGCTTTCCATTGGGAGGTGTGAAGGCTTTAGTGGGCGGGAATTGGTGCAAATGTAGGCAGGGTGGGCACCAGCAGCGTGCACCAGCAGCGTTTCCTCCCCCTCTCCCCTCCCGTGTCAACAAGCGAGGCTCCTGTGCAGGGTATTTGCTTCCCTAGTCGGGCCCGCAGTTTGGTCTTCTGGGGGGGCAGCTGCACCCCCTTGCCCCATGCTGGGTACACCCATGTGACAAGGCCATATTGGTGGTGGCTCCCTGTCTGTGGCATGTCCTCCCTAGTGAGGTGTGTCAAGTCTCTTACAATATTAACATTTAGGAAAAAATTAAAAACATTCCTGGTCATGCAGGTATTTAGTGGCTGGAAGATCTGTCCCTGATAATCCTAAAATGGTAGTTTTTAAGAGTACTTAGGTAATTTATTTTAGGCATTTGTAAACTTTTTTTGAAGGTTGGTTTCACTGTTTTTGGAAGTTTTAAATGGATAGTTTTAGTGCTGATGTATTTACCATGCTGGGCTCCTTTTCGAAGGGTGGGATATAAATCTAAATAACAACAGCAATTTACCAGACCAGAATACCAGTGTTGTATTTATGATAAACTGTTAAAGGGCAATTAAAGTATAATTACTTTTATATAGACATACTGAGAGACAGGCACAATCACATGCCTATCTGTCTATCTATACATATCTCAAGGTGTCATGATTTCATTTGATATATTAGACACCTCAATCCAAACCCTCATCTCCTGTGTGCACAAGAAAATCCCAGTGCACACACTGAGAGAGTTCTGAACAAGCAGAAGACTTTGACTGTGGAAAGCTTGGAATTTACAGTGAGAGTATTCATGTCAATTTGCAATCTGCCCTCCACACACCTTTTCCAGGAAGCTAGATCATATCCAGAGTGACTTGAAGTTCACATCTTACAGTTCAGTCTAAAAAACTCTATTGGACAAATACATGCTTTATAGTGCTATATCGGCCTATGCAATTTACTTCAAGGACGTAGATTTAAGCCAAATTCTGTCTTATGACCATGCCTGTGTAAAATCACACTGTGGCACTAGAAACACCATTGAAGGGACATTAGGAATTTAGGTTCCTACAACATTATACAGCAGAAAATCTGTTTCATGGTGAAGAGACTTTCACATCTAAATTAATATATTTTGCCCCAAAACCACAGCGGTAAAAAGAAAAGTTAAGGCTGTAATCATCTGATTTATTGATAGACTATATATGTAGATTTTATGTGCTGCAAAGGTTTAAGGGATTTTTCTTTCTTTTTTATATTTTTTATTTGATTTTCAAAAATATAAACATAGAACAAAAAGCAATAGGCCTACAAAATCCAAATGGTTTAAGGGATTTTTCAAGCCATGTTGACAGGATATACACTTTGATGCATCAAATCCAACTGTGTCTCTTCTCTGGAAAAAGGCCCTTTGATTCAGCATTGACTGCTGTGGATGAACAGGAAGGGAGATAATTTTCACATTATACAGTAGTATTCCACCTTTGTCGTAAAGCACCCCACACCAACTTGCATGGTGTTCCAAAGATTCTTCAGCCTTGTGGAGCATATTTGGAGAGTGGGGGCTCATCTAGGATGAGTGAAAATGGCTTCCCCTCATTTCTGCTCACACAGAACAGAACCTCTGGATTGAAAAAAATATATATTTTGGTTGGCAGAGGTGCACAATTGGATACAATCCAAAACTACTACTGTTTCTGATGCTAGTTGCTGTTAGTGAGATCGATTAAAAAAAACCGGTGAATTGTTTTTATTACAAAAACCTCAGGCAGGCACCATATTAGTAGAGAGGCCGCTCACCACTCTCACAGAGGGCGACGGTTGGGGCCCCTCACACCCCGCCTGCATCCCTGGCAGCCAGAACCCATTTGCTCACTGGAGGTTGGTGGGGGATTCCCATACAGCCAGTGGGATTGAGGGGCTGGCTTCCCGCCAAAGAGGGCAGCTTCAAATGAGCCAATCAGAGGCTCCACTTGGAGGGCAGTTCCTTGCTGATTGGCCGGGCATTGGCTGCTGCCCTGCCTGGCTGGGCAGCACCATATTAGTACAATCGTTCCGCTCTCTTTCACATACAAGAGAGAATGCTTCTTCTAAGATGACTGTGACTCATAAAAGCAAAATATTTTTACATCTAGACTTCACTGCTCATAGTCAAAGGCCATGACAATCTATAAATAGATAGAACATGACATCCAGAAAAAAGTCTGGAGCCCCCACCCCACCCACCCACCCACCCACTGCCCAGCTGTTCAGTGGGGCAGTATGCTGTGGGTGATGTAACATGAAGCAGTGGAACAGGAACAACCCAGAGCACACCTTGCACACTTCTGAACAAGAAATTGGAAAAAGGCATGGTTCTTGGAGGTTGTGGCTATGGACCAGAGAATGTGCACATTTCCCAGAGAATGTAAAACTGTCAGCAGAGATATGCACCTTCCCCAAGACCCTTTGGAAATCATGTATATTGATTGGGAAATATGTATAGGTCTCTCTTCATGGAAAGATTATCGTATATGGACATACTTCCCAAGGCCCAGGGAATGTGCACAATGGCTCAACTTGTATTCCTTTTAATATATACATAAATGAGCGAATATAATAGCTTTCAGGTGCCCCATAGGAAGCAATCCATAAACTGAATAAACAAACTTCAATACTTTTCCTACAGATTTTTTTTAAAAAAAACATTAACAACAACAACAGCTTATTTATTTCATGGTTTAACCACGTATCGTATGCAGTGCTGCACAACATCCTCTAAATAATGTCATAGTATTTATGAGTGTAGGCTACCTTTTTGTTTCATTTTGATTATGGCTAAATCAACAGAAATTTTCAAAATTTCTGGGTGGAAATTTTGATTTTCTGCTAATCATGAGTTTCCACTGTCATGGTAAAATATTGTAGAAGCCCCAATGACATTAATGATAATATAGCATTTCCATTCATATATTATCTCTTAACATAAGAAAATTATAATCTAGAAAATAATTCCATGTGGCATGTCTTCACCATACTCTGTTTAAAGGTAACTCGTGTGACGTTTTAAAATCCTACTATAGCAATAATTTCTGGTGTGATATCAGCACCTCATTTCTTTAAAATAATTTAAAAGAATATGTTGGTGTATATTTAAATCCTTTTTTTCAACTTTCACACAATAAGCAATTCTTCCTATTATACAAATAGAGCACAAGTTGGATAACCGTAATGCTTGCTATTATTACAATGGTGTAGCCTAGTGTTTTGTCTGTGGACCTTCAACTGTATTGCATTAACACTTTTTGTGCTTTTAATCTCTTGTTACTGCAAAGAAGCTCAGCAATGAGTAGAAAACACAATATGCCAACATTTTCATATCCCATTGATTCTAATTTTAGCTAAGTAGCATTGCAGTTTAATGCAGAACTGGAAAACAAATCCCCCAGGGTGAAAAGAACAATTTATAACTACTGAGCATTGTAAATAAACAGATGGCAAGGGAACCAACAGATCATGTAGAGGGGGGGTGGGGAGCTTGTGGTCCTCCAGATGTTATTGGATTCCAAATTCCATCAACCACAGCCAGCATTGTCAGGGAAGATGCGAGTTGCAGTCCAAGAACATCTGTGTGGCAAAGCGTTCCTCATCCTTTACCTAGAGGAACTTGGTATGGTTACACACCTATTGAGCATCTGTGATGGGACTTTGAGCTGCAATTGATTGTACTCTTATCTGACTGCCTTGTGGTTAAAACCAGTGTGTGTTTTTCTTTCCACACAAATGTTAAAAGTGTGGCATTTACTGTAACAAGTTTGTGGTAAGTGCTGGAACCTTTTCCCTTAAAAAAGCACTGGTAGAAGTCTCTTCTTTTTCTTGTTAGCCTCCTTAAGCTGCTCAAGGAAATAAATAATGGCGTAAAATATTAGCTTTCATGTGCATGCACACTTCTTCATATACCATCTAGATTGTGTATGCCATCAAATTTCAACAGTGCCCTTCAGCTCTCTATATTGGACAAACAGGACAAACCCTACGCCAAAGGATAAATGGACAAGGTATCTGAAGAAGTGTGCATGCACACGAAAGCTCATACCAATAACAAACTTAGTTGGTCTCTAAGGTGCTACTGAAAGGAATTTTTTATTTTATTTATTATTTATCACCTTTACAACCCACCTTCCTTCCAAGGAGCTCAAGGTGGCATACATGGTTCTCTTCCTCCCCATTTCATTTTCACAACAACCCTATGAGGCAATCTAGGCTGAGAAGGCCTAGGATAACTCACTGAGCTTCATGGCTGTGTGGGGATTTGAACCCTGGTCTCCCCAGTTCCTGGTCCAACACTCTTGCCATACTCCTGGATTTTCCTGGACACTACTGGGATTTCAAAGGCAGAATTGATGCCCGGAGGGAATTTTGGAAAGGCAGCGCTTTGTCCTGGATCTTATACAAGTCAATTAGAAAAATTGTGGTTTTTTTTTCAATCGCTCAACAAATTTTGGTGGTTTTCTTTTTAAAAAGAGCTCAACAATTATGGGGTCTTCCTAAAATCTTTTGGGATGTCCTGATTGTTTACTTTTTGAAATATGGCAACCCTAATTACACTACACCGGCTAAAGTTAAGTAAGGTAATTTCTCCACCCCTCCCCCTACTTAAAGCATTAGGTTTCATCTCACTGCCACCCATCCTATGAGGTGTTTAAAAAGTTGATACAGTTCTATCTCTTGTTACAGGCTATGATAGCATCCACTAATCCAGTCTAAAATAATTGAAAATAAATGGCAATATCTGTATTTTTAATAAAGCAAAGAAATGCTTTATTGTACAGATGCATTAGTATGAATAACAATAACAACAAAACACAAAATTTTGAGAGGTGATTCGGAGAAGCAAGCTCTAATTCTGTGTCATTTTCATTGTCTGCTTGTTTTGTACATAGCATTAGTTGTCCAACACAAATGCACACTGTTGTGGCTGCAATAGTATTTCAACCATAAATTCGCAATTTCTTTAGCGGCCAATTCTGATTGTCGAGAACTGCTGCTTCTTAAATTCATGGAAATAGAAATATTTACATCATGTGTAACTGTACTCAGAAATACTCAATCATGACAATGAAGGAGATCAGAAATGGAATCTAAAACATAGCCCTTTCAGTCCAGGGACAAAGACAAAAAAATCTTTCTATATACTTTGGAGGATTATTAGCCTATGAAAGGAGGAGACTTATGTTGGTCGTGAATCAAAGGAAATCTCTGGAATATGTGATTATCTTTAATATACAGGGTGTCACATCACATTTATCCCAGTCAAGTTGAGGCTTGTTTCAGAATGAATGGGGTGAATAGTGGACTTCTGGGATATTAGAGGGATATTAGCATTAAAAAAAAAACCACCCTGAATTTTGTGTTGGACTGGAGAGCAGGAATATTATTTCAAAGTTCCTTCCATTTTCCTTTTCTCCCACACCCATGATATATATCAAATTAACCATCATTTTATATTATAGTTATGACTAAGAATATTTCTTAATTTGCAGTATGGGCCACTGAGATATTAGTGTGAATAATATCTATCTATCATCTATTAATCTATCATCTATCTATCTCTATCTATCTATCTATCTATCCATTCATTTATATTATACAGTTAGGCCAGCACTTGCCTAGGACTAAGTCCTTAGTCTTAATATGTAATTACAATGTGGCTTACTTCAGAGTACATGTGTAACTCTGTTAAATAGTCTTCAATGTATTCTTCAATGAGTGGCTCGGTTTGCAGTCAAGCTAAGCTTTGAAATACATGGCCATTGCTATTAATGAGCTTTGTCAAGGTCCCTGTTGTCCCTTCTTTATCTGTAATTGGACAGCCCTTCAAACTGAGAACTCGTTCATATGCAGAACTGTCCCCCAACAGAGGACTGTCATTTAGAGGACACATGTCATCCTGCATCTGGGAGAAGATGATAGTAGTAGTAGTAGTAATAGATAATAATTTTATTATTTATACCCCTCCTGCAGCCACTCCGGGTGGCTTCCAATAGGATATTAAAAGCACAAGAAAAGGTCAAACATTAAAAACTTCCCTAAACAGATAACCCTTCAAGCATCCTGGTACCAAACCCATTCAGGATTGTAAAAGTAATGACTTTAAAAGCACTTTGAATTGTGCTCAGAAAGTGGAAGTCTGTGCTGCTCACATGTAGAGGCTACACATGAGCAGGGTGAATGGCAATGAGAACACCAAACTCTGCCCTCTGCTCATTCTCCATGAATTGTGGAGGGTGAAGTCTGGAGCAGGGAACCACTTCTACATGTGGAAGCTCACAGCATGATTGAGAACCTCAAAACAAAATACAGTTCCCATAATTATTTGGGGGTGGGAGCTTTGGACTGTTTAAAGTGATATGTCGGCATCCGTCTGTCTCAAGAGACAATGGAGTGCACCTCCAGGGGTGAAATCACACCACTGTGTTTGCAGCACTGAAATGACCTCCCTGGGGTGCAAGCTTGGGCACTGTGTATGGAGGTCCTGGGCTACCCATATTACAGGACCTGCCTCTCACATTGATATGGTCCAAAGAAAATGCTCAGCACCAGCATGGCTGCAGGAGTTGCCAGAAGGAGGAGTACAAGACACTATCTTAGGGACTCCACTTCAGATTTGTGTATGTTTTATTCCTTAGTCTTTTCTTCTCCTGAAGATATCCCACAAGGCAGTGGAGGTTTAGGACAAGAGTTTTCCTACTCCTAGATGGACTACCTTCCTAGGTTGATGAGCCCCATCTGACCCTCACTTCCCTCTACAGCAGGCATCCCCAAACTTCGGCCCTCCAGATGTTTTGGACTACAATTCCCATCTTCCCCGACCAGTGGTCCTGTTAGCTAGGGATCATGGGAGTTGTAGGCCAAAACATCTGGAGGGCCGCAGTTTGGGGATGCCTGCTCTACAGCACATGCATAAGCAGCCTTCTTGACTGTTGGACCCTCTATTGGTCTTGTCTGCTTCAATCCGCTGGAACCTGTCTTTGCATGCAGGGCAAGTCCCTAACTCACTGAGGATTTAAGACCCATCAGCTACCCTCACCTGGTTTAGCAGGCCCATCAAAGCCTGTGGCCACTGTCGTATGCTGACAGCTTCTAGGAGCCACAGGTGAGAGCAGGGTGGGGATCAAAGATGGACAGACTACCCCAGAAAGAGCACAATGTGTCCCCCACCAGAGGTACTATCTCTCCCCTAACACCCCACGCACCCCAAAGTGGTATGATACTGCTTTAAATGCATAATGGAGATGGGGCCTTAGTTTCATGGTTCTAGGGTTCTTATGCTTACGGAAAGGCTAGAAGACTTGCCATGTACCCTCCCCCCTGGGACTCTGATCCAAGAGCCCCCATTCAGGTTAAAGTTCCCTGGATATAGTCTAAATTAGTTTAGGGGTGGTGATAATATTAATTGGATCTTCTGCTTCTGCTTCTGCTTCTCCTGCTTCTGCTTCTTCTATCCAAATTAAACATACAGCCCTGATGAATAGTGTGCAGGCAAGGATCAATTTCTAGGGTTGCCAGACTCAATAGAGGACAGGAATTCTGTGCCTTTAATTGCCCTGCTCTCTTTTGAGTCTGGAAACCTTAAAGAGAAACCAGCAGACCCTTTGTTTAATTTCCAAGCAAAGGGTCATCCTACGCTTAAACAGTTTACAGGAAGAATGAAGGCAAGCTACCAAAATCTTTCTTTGAATTGGTAGAAAACCTGGGCCTAGTGGATATTTGGAGGTTAAAGCATCCTACGCTTAAACAGTTTACATTCTTTTCAGAACCAAATCAAAGTTCTGGAAGAATTGATCATATATGGATCTCCAAGGAACTAGTGCCCAGGGTGAGCAAAATAGAGATAATACCACGAACATTGTCAGATCACAATTCAATATTTATGGAAATGAAAAGCAAAGACCAGTATTCCTTTAGGTGGAGAATGAATGAGGAGCTTTTCGAAGATAAAGAAGTGGTAGTAAAAGCTAAGAATATCCTGAAAGATTATTTTTATTGGAATCTACATAAAGACACTGGACTTGATATGGTATGGGACGCAAGTAAAGCAGTAATGAGAGGCTTTCTAATACAGCAAAATAATTTCCTGAAACGAAAGAAAGAAAAGAAGAAGGAGGAAATCCTGAAGTGTCTCATGGAAAATGAGAAAAACCTGATAGATAAACCAGAGAATCAACAAATCAAAAATAACATAAAGTTGTTACAGACACAATTCTCTATGTTGATCAATCAGGAGATAGAATGGAAGATAAAGCAGATGAGACAAAAAAATTTTGAATCAGCGAACAAAACAGGAAAATTATTGGCATGGCAATTAAGGAAACGCCAAAATCAAAATATGATAGTGAAGATAAATATGGAAGGAAAAGTGACTGAAGAGCCAAAGGAAATAAAGAAAGCCTTTCAAAAGTTTTACAAAGAGTTGTATTGTAAAAAGAAAGAAGAGGAGAAGAAGATCAGTGATTATTTAAGTAAACATGGACTGAAACAAATTCCAGAGGAGGAAAGAAAGAAACTTAATAATAGGATAACAAGACAAGAAGTACATCAGGCAATAATGAGAATGAAAGTAGGAAAAGCCCCAGGACCAGATGGATTATCAGCGAAATATTATAAAGTTTTAAACGGACAGTTGATACCGATTTTAGAAGAAGTGATGAATGATATCCTTGCAGGAGGAAAGATCCCAAATACATGGAAGGAAGCGTATATTACACTGATTCCAAAACCAGGAGCGGATGGCTTAGAAGTCAGAAATTATAGACCAATTTCTTTATTGAATAATGATTATAAGCTTTTTGCAGACATTATGTCCAAGAGATTGAAAGAAGTTTTGAATGAAATGATACACAAGGATCAAGCTGGTTTTCTTCCTGGTAGACAGCTAAAGGACAATGTTAGACATATAATAGACGTAATAGAATATCTGGAAACCAGGATAGATAAGCCAGCAGTATTAATGTTTGTGGATGCAGAGAAAGCATTTGACAATATATCTTGGCAGTTTATGAAGAAGAATCTGGAATCGATGGTTGGCAAAGATTCTTTTTTGAATGGGATTGAGGCAATATATTCAGAACAAAAAGCAAGACTGATAATTAATAATACATTAACAGAATATTTTGACATCACAAAAGGAACTAGACAGGGGTGTCCTTTATCCCCTTTATTATTCATCATGGTCCTGGAAGTACTATTGAAAAGATTAAGAGACCTTTCAACTATTAGAGGAATTAAAGTAGGTGCAAAACAATTCAAAGTGAAAGCCTTCGCGGACGATTTGGTCTTAACACTAGAAAATCCTAATGAAAGTGTTGCAGAGGCTATAGAAGAAATTGAGAAATTTGGACAATTAGCAGGATTTAAATTAAATAGACAGAAAACAAAGGTTATGGCAATGAATATGACGAAAGAGGAAAAGCAAGAGTTACATCTAAAATATGGTTTCGATGTGGCAAAAAAAGTAAAATATCTTGGAATATGGATGACAGCAAAGAACATTAATTTATACAGTGACAATTATGAACCAGTATGGAAAGAAATAAAGAAAGATTTGGAAAGGTGGACTAATATGAACATGTCATTCTTAGGAAGAATAGCAGCAATTAAGATGAATATCCTACCTAAAATGTTATTCTTATTTCAAACTATACCTGTGGTGAAGGGTACAAGACAATTTCAAGAATGGCAAAAGATTTTGTCAAGATTTCTCTGGCAGGGGAAAAAACCTAGAATAAAACATAAAATCTTGGTAGACAGAAAAGAAAGAGGTGGTTTCTCCCTGCCAGATTTAAGACTTTATTATGAAGCGTCTTGTATGTGTTGGATTAAAGAGTGGATAACGTTGAAGAATACTGACCTGCTAGATTTGGAAGGTTTTAACAATAGATTTGGGTGGCATGCATATTTATGTTATGACAAAAAGAAGTCTCATACTGGGTTTACTAATCATGTGATAAGAAGATCTCTATACGAGGTGTGGGAAAGAAATAAAATGCTGTTAGAGACCAAAAAACCATGGTGGGTTTCACCAGCAGAGGTATTAACAGTGAAGAAAGTAAATATGGAGGGGAGGTGGGCCACTTATGAGGAAATCTTGATAAGGACTGATAAAGGATGGAGACTTAAACCCTATGAAGAAATTAAAGGAGTTTTAACAGGATGGATACAATACCATCAAATAAATGATGTTCTTAGGGAAGACAGGAAAATAGGATTTGAGGACAAAAGGTCCAAATTTCAAATAGAAGTGCTAGAAGGCAAAACAAAGCTTCTGTCAAAAATGTATAATTTGTTATTAGAATGGTATACGAAAGATGAGTTGACAAAAGAAGTGATGATCAAGTGGGCAAAAGATTTTGGGCATAATATTGATTATGACGCGTGGTTGAAATTATGGACTCAAACGTTGAGATTTACAGCATGTACTGCTCTGAAAGAAAATGTGTATAAGATGATGTATAGATGGTATTTAACACCAGTTAAATTAGCCAAAATGTATAGAATGAGTGACAAAACTTGCTGGAAATGTAAAGAGAAAGATGGGGAATTTTATCATATGTGGTGGACATGCGATAAGGTAAAAAGATTTTGGGAGATGTTATATAATGAGTTGAAAAAGATGTTTAGATATACTTTCCCAAAAAAACCTGAAGCATTTTTACTAGGAATAATGGGAGGAGAGATTAGAAAAGAAGATCAAGTATTGTTTATGTATGCGACAACCGCGGCCAGGACTTTGTTAGCCCAAAAATGGAAATTACAAGAAATTCCAACGATTGAGGAGTGGCAGATTAAAATGATGGACTATGCTGAACTCGCAAGGATGACTTGCAAGATCCGCGACCAGGGGGAGACAAGGTTTCAAAAAGACTGGAGTAAATATGTGGATTATATGGAGAAAAACTGTAGATCTTTAAAAACACTTGCAGGATTGAAATAAATCCTACGAATGGACCAAACAGCCAAAAAGGAACTGCAAAAAAGTAGTTAACAAGAAACCCGCATGAAGGGAGGGGGGGGAAGTCGCAGCTCGGCAGAGCAAAATGTTAGATGAAAATTTATATTGTTGTGTATAAAAGAAGGTTTTTTATTATTTTAATTGGATAATTTGGAAATTGAATAAAAATTTATTTAAAAAAAAAAAATTCCAAGCAAAGGGTCTGCTGGTTTCTCTTTAAGGTTTCCAGACTCAAAAGAGAGCAGGACAATTAAAGGCACAGAAGTCCTGTCCTCTATTGAGTCTGGCAACCCTAGCAATTGCTCTGCAAAGAAACACCCTGCATGCTGCAGGATTGATGCCTCTGTTGAACAGCTGTTGTGTAGAGGCATCAGTCCTGTGTGGTGCTGCTTTGCAAGTGGATTTCCTTGAGCGGAGGTGTTGATCCTGTGAGGCAGGCAGGGCATCAGGCAGGAAGGAGTCAGGCAGTTGGGGGCTCTTCCCTTCTCCCAGGAAGACACAGCCACTGGTACGTCTTGGCCTTTTTGTGGGATATGTGATGCTTGCCTCTCCTTCCTGCCACATGCCCTTCCATTCTTATAGCATCAGATCCCTCTTGGCCATCCAACCTGACCCACAGCAAGAGATAGATCTCAGACGAGGCCTGAATCTCTCTAAATAGACCCAGTTTGGCTCAGGATTTGGGCCTTGGCCAAATCTAGTGCACACCTCTACATCACACTTTATGGTGTTAATTGGAGACACTATCCAACCGAAGTGGTACTTGGACACTTGAAGGCCACACATCCTGGCAACCTCAGCCCTGGCTTGTCCTTCCTCTGTTCTTCATCTTCACTGCAGGATCAGCTTTGGTTGTATATGAGGCCATAGAGGTAGCTTCCTCTTCTGGCTTTGCCCCCACATGGCACGCCTTTGTTTTGGGATGAAATGATAAAGTGGGCAGCTGCTTAGCAAATGCACCCAACATTTCTGAAATCACATTGCAGGACTTTCGGTAAGTAAACATTCTGTCCATTATGCTTCAGTGGATAATGGCTGACAACATCAGCCACTCATTCTTAATCATTGCACATTTAATTTATTGCAGATTAATTAAGGTCAGCTTTCTAAAGTATGTAAATACAACCTCCTGATTTTTCACTCACATCTCTGCTTCGTTCACCAATAAAGCAGGTGTGTCCGTGGAGTATTACTTTAATAGCAAAGGCAGAAATAGAAAAAAGTAGCCTGTTGAAAACTGCCTCTTAAAGCATAGCTGTCAAGTTCTCCCTTTTTAAAAGGGAAATTCCCTTATGCTGAATAGGCTTCCTCGCGAGAAAAGGGAAAACTTGACAGCTATGTCTTAAAGGCATACGGTAGACAAATAAATCATATCTATGAGTTGTCTTTTTTCTTGCTTTAGGCTGCATTCCTAACCCCACTTACCTGGGGGAGTAAAGCCAACTGAATTTAATAGCTCTTAAACATGGTGTTCTTGAACAGGGCCGGCTCTAGGTAGACCCCCGGTGGCGCGGTGTGCCAGGGCGCCGGGCTGGTAGGAAGGGCACTGTGCGGCAAAGCCGCGTGGAAACCATGCTTCACCCTGCGAGGGCGGGGGTGCCGGAGCGATCTCCACCCCTCAGCGCCAGGGCGGCCGACCTGCTCGAGACTGCCCTGTTCTCGAAGCTACCAACATGAGTCTGACCAAACTGTGGGAGGCAGTGCAAGACAGAAGTGCCTGGCGTGCTCTGGTCCATGGGGTCACGAAGAGTCGGACACGACTAAACAAACAACAAAAACATGGTTCAGCTTAGGGTATTCTGGCCACCTTCTCATCCCTCTTAGCATTTCCCTTTCTCTGCTACCCAAATATTCTAAATTTATTTGTGTGCTTTGCATAATTTATTCTGAGAATACGTTTGGTGTTTCTGTAGTGCCAAATTCTGATACTCTTGGCACCATTATGAAAATGATGCCGTTACGATTTGAGTAGAATTGATTTGAAAAGAGACATCTGCTTCTATTAAATATTTCTCATCTTTCATCAACATTTCATTAGAAGCTTTTTCCAAGCAGCTGTCATAGCAGGGCCTTTAAGATTTGGTCTTTTGATAGTGTCCTAGCTCAGATAGAGGAACTGTGAAGATAAGAAAGTTGGGGTGATTGGATTGAATCGTGACAGCAGAGAAACTGTTTTTTTCGTTGCTATGCAATTTCCCCAGAAGAGCAGGGATATCATTTACACTTAAGACAAATTCATTTGAAGGCAGTGAATGACACAAGATGGATCTGCTAATGACAGAGTCGAACTTCAATTAAGTAAACAACAAAAGCACAGATATCAGTGATGATTGAAAGACACTTACCAAACTGAATGGGTTTGTACTGTTCCAGACAGAGCGTATTTTGTTTTGTTTTCATCTTTTTTCATGTTCTCTTGTTGTCTGTTGATTCAGAATCCACAATTCTTCCGTCACCTATCCTGGATTTTGATTGTGGCAGTTCAGACTGTGAAACAGTACCACAAGAGGAAATATTGAGAACACAATGCTGACAAACGTGCTTAGTGATTATGTTGATCGAGCCTCATCACCCTGTTCATAACCTGGTTAAACAAGAGTGCCTAGTGAGCCAATGGGGGTATGCTGGATCCATGGGGCTTCCACAGATGGTGCAAAGACTGTGAGTCTGTGTATTCTTACCTGGGAATAAGTCCCACTGAATGCAAGCATAAGTGCCAACTCCCTGGGGCCCTGGGTGCCAGAGCACCTACAAAATTCCCCATGAAGGCACCCACAAATTTCAGTGCCAGGGCCATGCATGCATGGCACCTACAGCCCCTGGCACCCACAGTCGTGGGGCCAAGTTGGCACTCCTGAATGCAAGCATACTAATGTCTGCATAAGCAACTGTAGGATTGTGCTTGTAAATTGCTATCTTACGCACACTTAACTGGGTTAGGACTATTGAACTTCACAGAGATGGCTTCCTGGGGATTACTGGAATACATGAACACTTTGAAACTGCAATTCTGAACACATGTACTAGGGAGCAGCCTTACTGAAGAACATAGGGAGCTTACTGAGTCTCTCTCTTTTCCCTTTTCTCTCTTACACACATTAAAACAAACATTCCAGTTTTGTTGATACAAGAGTTACACTACAATCATACATCCATTTACCCGGGAGCAAACCCCATTGAACTCCATGTGACTTACCTCTGAGTAAGAATAGACAGAATTGCACTGTTCATGTGGAAAGCAACTGTTTGTAAGATTATAACAAAAGATTGTTAATTTGGTAAACACATGTTTCCTTGTGTTAAGGAAGCTACATTTTAAAGATGTGTCAGCTGCTGATTTATTTCTTCCTTTTTTGACAGCTCAGGGAGAAACAGACTCTTTTTAAGGAAGGCTCTTTTTCTAGTGGTGATGCTGCTAGAAAGGTGCACTGGAAAACTGTGGGACTTGTTTTTCTGAAAGTCCAAATGCTCTAAACATCTTAACATACATACATAACATGGGTTGAAGTCAGAGGGGAGATGCAGATAGATTGATTGTCTGTTGTGAAAAGCTGCCAGAAGAGCTGTGTTCAAATCCCCAAGCAGCAAGGAGCCTGAAGGCAATTCAACCATCTCCCAGCATCATTATCCAATCTGTAAAATAGGAATACCAATGGTCCATGCTATGGGAATTATTTTGAGGGCAAAAAATAACAAAAATGCCAGTCACCCCCCCCCCCAGCAGATGTGACCTACTTGAGAAGAAAAAAAATAAAAGCACCCACACATTATAGATATAATCCACAGCAAATCGTATCCAGCAATGTCATGATGTACACATAAGCACATGTTACTCCATATTCATTTTTTTTTATTTTTACATTTATATCTCACCTTTCCTCGAAGGAGCAAAAAGTGTAGCAGGCATCAATCACGACAGGAGGATCACATGATTTGTAATCTCCCCATTTTGTTTTGTGATATGATCCGTTGTTTCCTGATGCAATATTTTGGGACTTCAGAAAATGATGAAACAGTTCTCGGTCCCATCCACTCTTTCAGCACATCACAGAGCTTTAAAGTTGTCTGGTTCAATTCAGTAAGATTGCCTCTATCTACTCCATACTGGAATCACAAGGGCATTCTGTGGGGCAGGGGTAGGGTATCAGTAGCAGAGTGCTCTGGAGACACTGATTTAATGCTGCAAATCTGAATTTTGTGCATACTAGAATTCTTTCTTCCTTTGTGTGTTTCTCTTTTGCCATTCTCAAATAAATCTCAACCTTTTTATAAAGCAACATTCAAAAGGCAAAAATATTCCACAGAATTATTTTGGGGGCGGGGGCAGGGCGGGAACCATGACTATTTAAAGTGACATCATAGCACTTTAAATGTATGGTGTGGATGTGGCCAGAGTACAACTAAATTAGCATTACTCACCTTTACTCCCCCACCCAGATGTTCACATCAGCATGGTTTCAATTTATTATTTGTGTTTATGTGCACACTGGAGGGCACTAAAGGGGGGGGATGTCCTCACCCTTATGGAAAGACTAGAGATTAATCAGGAACAGTTTAAGGACCCCAATCAGTGTGAAGCTGGCTTGAGAAACACACATCAAACAGTAGTATCTTATAGCAAAGTGAAGGGTACAGATGCATTTGAACTGATGGCACGTGAACATGGATTAGAAACCCAGCACTGGAAATGCATTGAGTGCACAGTAAATGGGAATGTGAACACAGCCCAGTTTGTGGATCAGGGCACCAATGGTTAACACCTGCTGTGGAAGCTAATAAGTCTTAATCAGGTGGTAGATAGATGGATGGCATCCTCTGAGACTGACACCAACCTAACTCTGCCAACAAGTGCTCAGAATAACAATTGACCTTCCACTTTCAAGTACTGACAGGCAGTTTAAGGATCAATGAGATATAATCAAGACTTCAGATAATTTGCAACTTTAATGCACAAGGCAGCTTATTGGTGAAAAAGCTCATTTGTTAGAGCTTGGAAAGACCCAGCAGATCTGGCATTGACATACCTGATGCAGGCAGCTCAGTTGATGCACAAGAGGACAATGACCAATGTGACATCTTGTTCATATCTGCCTGGTACAATTCCCAGAGTAGAAAGGCCATGGAACATCCAAGAAAAGTTGACTTGGTGCTGCCTCTTTCATCCTCTGAATAGGAGCCTATTTTCAACAAACAGAACATCTGTGGGAACAACCCATATTTGGCAAAGACAAGGTATAGGCTTTTAATGAGGATGGGGGGGTCAGTCTTTAATTATTCCAGGTTTTACTATTCAGACCTACATGAGGACATTCCCATGCCTACTCCCATATGAACTTGCTAGAAGTGTGCGTTGGTTCTATGTGAAATGTAAGGTGTGAATGGTAACAGGGTGGTTTTTACTTACCTGGGTTGGGTTGCAATGTTAGCAGGACTGGCTAAGTCAAAGCTGAAGACCCCACCACCACAAAAACTTCATGTTGCTTAGTCAACCTGATGTGCTTGGAAGTGCTTCTACTTTACTAACAGTATCATTGTATACATCCCTTTGGAAACTACTTAATTCTCGGAAAATTCTAACAGCAGCAACAACATTGACTATACTTTGCACTAAACTAATAAACAGAAATTATGCATCATGGTAACCCAAATTCTACACAAATTCTGAAATCTGTATAATTAAGGAAATGCAAATATGATTGCTTATTTTACATACTTTGTTTTGCATCTGTTCATCATAGGTAGAGACAAAAAAGTGTTTTGTTGAACACCTAGTCCTTTATCATTGGCAAACCTGCTGAGTGCAAACACTAACAGCTGACTGGTTTCTGAGATTTCTGGAGGTATTGCACACATACTTACATTCATACCTTGCCAGCTTAAGGACTAGAAACATAATCCTTTATAACAAAAAGCTAAAACTCTCAGGATGATGAATTTTACGTCTAATAAAACCAGCAATGTTTTGCCTGAGTTTCCCCCCCTTTGTACACAACTGCAGAATTAAATAATTCTCAAAGGCCTTGCTTATATTAGTTTCCTTAAGTCAAATTGTATACAAGGCATATATGTACAAAACAGTCAAGTAAATAAATGGGGGCAAATTAGAAACTAAAACTGAAAGCATTCAGGACTAGTAGGGAGAGCATTATATTTTGCCATGACAGTTTATAGCTGACCTTGGAGTCACCATACTCAAAGAAAAATCATTCAGAAAGAAGCTGGAACACGAAGCTGTAGAGTTAGAGTTCATTAGCAAATTTGATACTCCCCCCACTTTGGTTGAAAAGGCATTATGAATGGTTTTCTCACAGTGGACAGTAATTGTCCCCATGTGGTGTTAATGCTATCTTTCTAGCTACACAGACTGAACACTAATTGACATGAGTTGGGTGCCCCATATGCCCTCTGGCAACAGTGGGAGTGGGGCCCACCTACGTCTGAATGAATCACAAAGCATCTATATTCTCAGACTTCTATAATGCTGGGATACCTAATTCTGATTGTATCATATGCTGTTATCTCTTGACTTCCTCTTCTTTAAGTTTCATGACACAGAACTGTTTTTCATTGACTGCATCCATACTTACATATCTACAAATTTTCCATACTGCTACAAGCACCTGACAAAATAGACCGTGGTTTAGGCTATGAAAGCTCATGCCATAGTCCTAAACACTCTTTCTAGGAAACAAGCCTCTTTGAATATAGTGAGATGTACTGCTGAGAAATGCATTTGCTTTGTGCTGTTAGCCTATAGCTCCTCAGTTGTTGTTGGACTACAACTCTGATAATCTCTGATCATTGGCCATGCTGACTGGGGTTGATGTAGGCTGTTGTCCAACAACATCTAGAGAACCATTCCTACTTTACAGTATTGCACCATTATTTGATTACACACACCCCAGACATTCAAAGCGCATTGCATTCCTCCTGCCAATCCTATGAACTGTAGTTTGTCAAGCTGCTGGGAACTGTAGGTCTGTGAGGTGTAATATACTGTTCCCAGGATTCTTTGTGTTTGTGCAACCTTTTGTTGTACCTGTTGTTTTTCCCCCCACATGAAAGTTTTACTTTGAAATAAAGTTGAAAATGACAGGCAATGAACAGGAAGAACACCATGTAATAATACAGTAAAACCACTTATTAAGAGAAAATAAATGAAAATAAAAGCCCCTAATTTCAGTCTTAATATATGGTGGGTGGGCTTATAGGATACTTATAGTAAAGCAACTTGAGGAGAGGCTTGCTAACCATTGAGGGAGTTTGGAAGTTTAAGTTATGGAGGTGACTCATAGAAAAAAATAAGCATCCATATTTGACTGGAATGTGAACAGAAGCATGAGGGTCTTTCAAACAAAAGATTAAGAAAACCAAGGCACCATAATGGAAAGCTCATTTTCAACATCAACTTTTAAAAATTGGAATTTATTGCTTGTTGTGGTTACAGAGAAATTTTACACATAATCACGGTCTCCAAAATTTTATCAATCTACTGGTTTTTAGAAGATTGCTTGGAAGATTTCCAGTTGCATGCTATACATGATTTTAGCTCTATAAGCAATTGCTTTAGAAGATCTCTCCCCCCCCCCCCGGAATCTAGGGTCACTAGTTTCAAAGCCATGATGAAGCATAGCTTTGGTCCCTGCTGGCTAGAGAAATTCCTGGCAGAGATCAGCAGCCACAGTGCAGAATTTCTACACTGCTGAATGTTTCTCTTTGCTGTTTCTCCATCACCGGTGATAACTTCTGATGCACAGCAGCAATAATAATAGTATTCTGCCCCAGGTGACGGTCTCAGTCAGATGTGCTTCAGCTCAAGCAGAAAGTTCTGGATGAGAGTTTGGGTTTCAGGAGGGCAAGCAAAGTAAGGCATTTTTCAGAAATGCAAAACAAAAAAAGTTCATTTTCAAGTTCCAATTAGCACCCTGGATAGCTCCCTATTAACACTCAGGCTAGACTAGAGAGTCATTTGACCAGATGCAGCTTCAGTCGCAAAGAACCCCAGACTGAGACTTAAACAGGACTTCAGTCCAGTCTGGGAAGTTAGTTCTGTTCTTCTAGAGACACCTCTTCCTATAAAAGTGGCCTTGCTGCTTCAGCAGCCGTTGACTCACAATATAAGGAAGACTGTGGCTCCTCTGAAGCTTCTGAGTCCTCAGAGGTCATCAGAGCGATCTCATCAAGCTGTGACACGAGTTCCTGAAAATGAGAGCCTTCTGGGAAAGCAGAGTTATCCAGCGCCAAATATGAGGACTAGCTGTAGAGTCTCATCCCCAAAGTGGGAAAGTCTGGTCCCGGAGTCAAGCTCTTTTTCACTTGTTCCTATTTCATTTTTCACTTAGTTTCCTGTAATTTCCTCAGCCTCAAGCCCATTTCAGCTGTTCTTCTTGTTAGAATTGAAACACATAAGGGAGTGGAATTGAGGTTATATCTGCCAACATTGCCCCACCCCCCACCCCGCCTTCATATATGGAGGCAAAAAGCATACATCTAAATCAGGGTCACTAGCCTGGCACCTGTGGATATCAGTGTGCCTTCTTATGCCTCAACAAATAGTCCCTTAAAAAGCTACAATGTGTGTGCAACTGTTTGCTATTCCTGCCCAGTTCCTGTTTACACTGACTTGGCCTCCTACTTTGAAGTTCTCGTTCCAACATTCTACGTTTCAGTGAATGCCAGAATTGAACACCCATTCTCCCATCTGCTTTTAACAAAGGAGAGGTACCAGGAGCAAATGCACTGGTGGCTGTTGTAGGTACCTTTTCCCATTGGCGGGGGGGGGGAGGGGGGTTATGTTTGCATCATTTTGTGTGCCTGCCTCTTCTTTTTTGTTGTTGCTCTTTTAGATGCCGCAGCCATTTTGTGTTCTGTCTACCCCCAGCAGCCATTTTGTATTATGCTGCACAACACACACCAGGCATTTTGTGACTGACAAATGTGCCCACTAGCCCCAAAAGATTGGTAACCCAAATGTCTGGGTTGGTATTTTGGGTTGCATGGCTTATTTTATGTGGCTGTTTTGTTCAGTTAGCAATTTATTGCAAAGTCTGAAGCAGCAGCTCATCAAGGGACACTAGACGAAAATTCCAGAAATTTGTATTAAAACAAGGAACTTTTTGTTTTTACTGCAGACTCAATAGCAGATCATTTGATATGCAGAAAAAAAGATCTTGTCAGTGGAGTGTGCACCCAACAATTTATTCTGGGAGTAAAAATGGCTTAAGTATGCACATGTGTTTTGCTTGTAGGATTACTTAGGACTATCAAAAATGGCTACATCGGTCATGTCAATCCATTAGAAGTTTGATAGATAGATAGATAGATAGATGATAGATTAGATGATAGATAAATAGATAGATAGACAGATAAGTGACACTGTATTGTGAAGTAGCTTAAATCATTTCATTTAGTGTGAAGAATTTGCGGGGCGGGGGTGGCCTTTTCCTTTAATGCTGTTAGAAAGCAAAATTTTGAAAAGGTGGATTGAATCTAAAGTCACTATTTATTGGATTTTTTTCTGTAATGGAAAATATACATTGTACTTGACCTCCTCCCACCCTCCAACTTTAATAAAACTCTGGTCATAGGTAGTGTGGCATAGAAGAAACCAAACACACATTTTCTTTACACTAGCTACTAGTATATTGATAGCTCTGGTATGAAATTTATTTATTATGTTTGACTCCCATGCACTATATATTTCCTTTCTAGAATTTAGCCTCTGAGGCATCTACACAGACATGCAGCACAATTTTCCTTATGGGCCTTGGTGTTTAGCATATGGTCAAAGACAACCTGCTAATCTGAGCATTTTGTAGCACACCTCTGGAAGCCACATAAAGCAGCGAAGGCTACACCTTTGGAGCAGGTGACATAGCTGCCAAGTTATCCCTTTTTTAAAGGGATTTTCCCTTATGCTGAATAGGCTTCCTCGCGAGAAAAGGGAAAACTTGGCAGCTATGGCAGGTGATCCTGCGCATGCAAAAGCAGAAGGCAATGTGCTTTGTTCTCAATAAAGTGGTACACTATGAATTCCTAAGAGAGAAACACAGCCGCTCTCCAATTGCACATGAGGGCATCATAAAAAGCATATTCTCATATGGCGGACTAGCTTGTAAAATCAAAGGGTGTGTGTATGTGAGAAAGAGCATTACACAGGGTGAGCCTACACATACTAAACACTCTCCCAGCTCTCCCTGTTGTAATCTTTTATTGTTTGTCTCTCCAATCTCCAGCCTATCTAGGAAACAGAGATTTTCTATGTGTGTTTACAAGCGTGTGTTCTGTGTGTGTGTATGCGTGCGTGCGTGCACACTCACACACACACAAGTATGTATGTTGGGCAGGGTTGAAGGATGGAACAGGGAAGGAATTGGGAGTGACTGCTGGGGCACTGAATTAATGAAATTGTATATGATAGTGCAGACTTGGCACATATTTGTGATTTGTAACTTTTAACAAAAGGAAAGTGGGGAATTTTTGATTCCTAGACTGTCCATCATAAAAAAGAAAGAATTCCTAATGGCCACATTTGTCATTGAGAATTTAAGGGATTCCCCCCTCCCCTTCTTACTTAAAAAAAAGAAGAAGCACACACACCACAGAGACCAGATCAAATAGTAGGTTTTCAGTTCTGGAAATTAGCAGACGCAGGAGAGCCAATTAACCATGACTCCCATCTCTTGGCCCTAGTTTAATGTCTTTATTGCCCATTCAGATTTTTTCCCCTTGCACAATCCGGAGAGATGGTGTAATCGGGCTAATTTTGGGACAGTTATCGTGCTAATATAGTCTTTACAATTACGCGGCAGAGCAGGTGCCAAGGCCGCATGGCTGTGCATTGCCAAGGTGCAAAACAAATTCAGCGTTCAATCAACCTGAGAGAAAAAGGACAATTCTCATTTGCATAAACATGTAGCCACGGAAACTGAAGGCACAGAGGTATAAGGAAAAGAGACCTATTTTACATGATGTGCATAGAATATTTGACAGTTTAGATTGGAGGCGTCATTGATGTGCGTAGGAATGGTACAGTTGGTTGCCATGGATATGGTTTTCCCTACTGGCAGCGCAAAGATTGGCAGGGATAGATGCAGGGGGGGGGGGAGAGACACACATACACATACAAACGCCTAAACCACTGCAACTCTCTGGCAGACTCATTCTTTTCTTTTGTTGAGAAGCTATGTATCCTTTCTATGCTAATGACAGCTCATCTAGTATGCTGTGTAATCTAGCAACACTGATATTTCTATAATAAATCATTTATGTGTAATGTGTATTTATATACTGCATGAACATATATAAAGTATAATTTCATACATACATATTTTCATAAAGCGGTGACATAGACAGAAATAGGAAGTGAGCTGAAGATGCATAATATATAAGGAAACATACTTATATTTAGTTTAATTTGTTTCCCTGATTTGACATAGAATAGAAACACCCCCATGTGTGTTTTTAATGTAATTTATTATTATTATTATTTATATATAAAAAAAACCATGCACATGCTAACATAAGCAGCATTCTACAACTCATTCTGCAGCTCATTTACACTGGAGTAATCTTATTAAAACTGAAGGGTTTACAGAGGGGTAAAGAAATTGTCACCTGTCCTGAATGCCTAACATTCAGGGTAAATATAATCCTGTAGAATGCTTCCATTAAAGGAAGAACTTTTAAGGTTGGCTTAATAGTATAGAGTAAATCAAAATTGAGAGATGGTTTCTCTGATTTCACTCCAGTATATGGATTTAGGCATATGCTTTTTCTTTAAAATGAAAAGTCAGGTGGAAACCTTACAGCTATTCACTTCATTAAAATGAATATGGATTTAAAATCCTGACTTGCGCCCCAATTAAGCCAGTGGGTCTGGATATAAGCTGATTGAGTCCATTTGAACTCCGTGGAACTAAACAATTTAAAAATAAACATATTCCTATATATTTATAAAGCTTACACCTTACTTTTCCCCGCCAGTTAAATTCTTAAAATAAGTGTGTGTTAATATTTACATGTCCCAGTTTCCAAACGGAAGGTCAATAAGCCACAAAAACGGTGGCACAACACCAAGCAAGCACCTTGCATGACAAATTCAGCACTCATTTGTCATTCATTATAAAATGCAAAACAAAGAAAATAAGTAGCTGATCTCGAGACATCTACATGCATCTGATTTGGCATCTATAGTCGCAGCATGATGATCATTTGTGCCCCAAATAATTTGCTAGATTTGTCGTTTGGCATGGTGGCAACCCACTAGTTGCAGGTGATTCGTTGTGTGTGACTAGAGCTGAATTAGGAGCAGAGGACATTTGTTAGAATGACTAAGACTGTGGGCCTAACCCTTCTTTCCTGGTGGTAAACTCCATTAAAGTCAACAGGATGTACTTCTGAGTTAACAGGGTTTGGAACACAGCCTAAAGAAATAACACAACATGGTAGAAAGGAGAAAAGAAAAAAGGGTCATGGGGCAGATGTATTTGAAATCTCAACAGGGTACATCCTTTTCATACAAGAAGAGACGTCCTTGTAGTTTTTCAAGGCCTTTATGTTAAACAGGGCCATTTCTTTCACAAATGCAGTGGCTGAGACTGGGGCTCTTTCAACTATTCTTTGTATGAAAGTGGAGTTAGCAGAATTCCACTTCATCACAAGCATTCTCCGCAGAGCATTGTGGGGCAGCGCTGTCTGTGCTCGCTGTGACTTCAAGGAATGTGGGCAGAAGGTAGCCCAGGTCCAGGTCCAGGTTTCCCTCGACGGAGGCCGCTGCTGCCATCTCACTTCAGCCAAGCAGGCAGAGGCGGAGCACAGCTGGCAGCGCCCATGCCTGCTGCGTCGTGTCCTTCGGCTGCCCGCTGTGCCTGGACCTGCCCGGCAGAGCGCGAGAGGCACCGGAGGGATCATCGCGCCACAGCACCTGGTACACTTAAGACGGCCCTGACTTGCATGAAGCTCTCAGATCTGGAGTTTGGGCTGTTGGCCTCACTTCCTGTAATAGAGGTGGGTAAGATTATACCTCACCCATGCTGTAGGGCAGCATTTCCCAAACTTTTGTCTCCTGCTGTTTTTGGACTACAGTTCCTGTGAGGGGCAAGGGATATCGCGAAGCCCCTCCCCTCCTGAGTTCCAGCCCAGACCCGAGCGAGGCTGAAAAGAAGGAAAGCTCCAGCTCAAGTGGGGAAACAGGAAGTGGGTTCCAAGGCTCTGGCAGGGAAAGAGAGCCATCGTCCCAGGTGGGACAGGAAGGGGAAAGGAAGGGGGGCAGGCCAGTCCCCCCAACTCCGGAACTTCGCAAAAGGCGTCGGGGGAAGAGGATGGGTCTCCCCAAGTTATTATGTTGGCGCAAAACGCGCCAAAAGCCACTGGGAGGTTCTGATTCAAGCTAAACAGATGGGTCTTTGTAAATAGCACTGCCATTAGCACTGTAAATACTCAGCACCAATAAAACCATAAAATGCAGAGCTGTGTAGAGTCGTTACTCTGAAGTAGCCTTCTCCAGCCACCGTGACAGCAACCTCCCAGTCTTTCTGGCTACTTTGGAGCAGCAGCGATGAGTGCGCAAGAAGCTGAGCAGTGGAGGCTGGAAGCCGAGGCCACAGCACAGGAATTGCGGAACGCACAGACCCTGGCAACGCAGGCACACCAGCAATTACTTGCAGCTCAGGAAGAAGCACAAGCAACGCGGGCGGAGCTGAACAAACTGGCAGAGCAGGTGAGAGTGAAAGATGAGACTGAGAAGCAACTTAGGGTGATGGTGGTGGAGTTACAGAAAAAACTGGATGAGGAAAAGACTGCAAGAGGTGGGGGGGGGTGCCCCAGCCCCAGCTAGTCCAAGTGAGGAGGGGACAGAGCCTAGTCACCAAGTTTAGCAGCGACCCGAGAGAGTACCTAGGCTTTGAGACGGAAATAAATTATGCGCTGGAACTGCATGCGGCAGAGTTCCCAGATGACGCGCACAGAGTCTCCTTTATCATAGAGCATTTGACGGGGGCTGCCAGAGAATGGGTCAGACCGCTCATCGCGCAAAAAAATAATTGCATAAAGAATGCAAAACTCTTCTTAGAAGCGTTAAAAATCATGTATGCTAGTGATTCGGAGATGGAAGCCACAAAAGAGCAGCTTCACAACTTAACACAAGGGAAATCGACAGTTCGAGACTACTGGGCGAGATTCACCATGCTAGTGCACAAACTGGGGTGGGATTTGCACAGTGAGCCAGTGAAATCAGCCTTCTACCTGGGGTTGCACTCAGACGTTAAGGATGAACTAGCGAGAGGTCTGAAACCGCGGACGATGGATGAGTTAAGCAAAGCGGCGCTAGCGGTGGGGGCGAGGCAGGAATCCAGATGGAATGACAAACAAACGACGCGCGCAGCAAAGCCTTGGTTCCCACGCTCCCAGGACAGACCACATTACCAAACCCCACCCCAGGACCCACCCCTAGTCCCGCCCAGACCGAACTCAGAGCCGGAACCAATGGAGATCGGTGGAGCGCGCGCGCGGGCTTTTCAAACCCCGGCGGCGCCAAGACGCAAGGAGGGAAGAGGCGGGAATTGCTTTCTCTGCAACTCCCCCCAGCATCGCGTCAGGGACTGCCCTCATCGCAGGGAGTGGCAAGGAAGGGCGGGAACGGTTGTGCCTTCCCCCACTGAAGCAGCACCACAGCAGGGAAACGAGACAGCCTGGCTGCAGGAGACAAGGGGCAGCAGCCAGGCACAGTTAGCACTAACCGGCCCCAACCCGCCCACCCGCACAGCGAGGAGCAGCGACAGCCCACCCCCCCAGGGCAGGGGTGGTTCTAGAAGTGACGCTAACGCTCCCAAATGGCTATCCCCTGACGGTACTCGTGTTAATTGACAGTGGTGCCTCGGCGAACTTCTTCTCGAGAAACTTTGCAGAAGAGCACCAAATCCAACTTCTGCAGCTGGATTTCCCCCTGCACGTCTCCACCATAGACGGCAGGGAGTTGCTGGGGGGGGCATCACCCACCATACCCCCCCCATGAGAATGGCGGTGGGGCGACACTCAGAGACACTGGCATTCAACGTCACCACCATTTCCGACCCCCCCATCGTCTTAGGCATGAGCTGGCTGGCGCGCCATGACCCCTCCATCAGTTGGCACCAGAGATGCATCACGTTTGGATCGGACTTTTGTCTGGAACATTGCATGCAGCGCCAACCAGGGGAGGGGCCTCCCATCGCCACAGTGGCCACCATGCACGTCACAGGGGGTGAGGCAATACCCAAACCGTACTGGGACCTACAGGAGGTCTTCAGCGAAGCGGAGTCCGACCACCTACCCCCGCACAGGTCCTTTGACTGTCAGATCAACCTGGTGCCAGGGGCCACGCTACCCCCAGCCAAGCTGTACTCCATGTCAGATCAGGAACTGGAGGATCTGAGGGAGTTCATCGACAAGAACCTCAAGCGGGGGTTCATCAGAGAAAGCAAGGCAGCAGGAGGCAGCCCGGTCTTCTGGGTGGACAAGAAAGACACGCAACAGCGCCGTCTGGTGGTGGATTTTAGACGGCTCAATTCCATGACGGAACCGGTGGCTTTCCCAATGCCCAGAGTGGATGATCTGCTGACAGCGGCACGCAGGGGCAAGATTTTCACCAAGCTCGACCTGAGGGGGGCGTACAACTTGATCAGAATCCGGGAAGGCGATGAGTGGAAGACCACGATGTTCACGCTGCTGGGCTCTTTTGAATATCTGGTGATGCCCTTGGGTTTGCAAGGGGGCTCAGCATGCTTCCAGGCCTTCATGCACCACGTCCTGGGGTCCCTCCTCTTCAAGAAATGCCTGGTCTTCCTGGATGACATCCTTATATACTCCAATGACCCCGAGCAGCATGTGAAAGATGTCAGGGAGGTGTTGCAGCGCCTGAAGGAGAACCACCTGTATGTGAAGCTGGAGAAATGCAAGTTTCACACCAGGGAGGTGGACTTCCTGGGCTACAAGCTGTCAGACGAGGGCCTAGCGATGGACAAGGACAAGATGCAGGCCATCCTGGACTGGCACAGCCCCAGGACGCGCAAAGATGCCCAACGCCTCCTAGGCTTCGCCAACTTCTACAGGAAGTTCATCAAGAACTTCTCTCGCGTTACGGCTCCCATCACGGACTGCCTGAGAGGCAAGCAGAAGTTCAGGTGGACACCAGAGGCGCAAGCAGCGTTCGAAAGCCTCAAGAGGGTGTTCGCTTCCGACCAGAACCTGTTCCACGTGGTGCAGGATACGCCCCTACGCATTGAAACCGATGCTTCAGACAGAGCTTTGGGCGCCATTTTGCTGCAACTGGATGCCAACAGAGAGTGGAGACCCTGTGCCTTCTTCTCCAGAAAGCTGACCCAGCCAGAGCGCAACTACACGGTGTTTGATAAGGAGCTTCTCGCGATCCACGCTGCGTTCCAGCATTGGAGACACTTCCTCGTGGGCGCTAAGCATCCCATTCAGGTGTGCACGGACCACAAGAACTTGGAGTTCTGGAGAACAGCCAGGGTGCTCAACCAGCGGCAAATACGGTGGGCAGAGTTCTTCTCGCACTTCAACTTCTCCATCCACTACATACCGGGGGAGCAGAACGTCAGGGCGGATGCCCTCTCCCACAAGCCAGAGTACATGGAAGAGGAGTTGCCACCAGCACCCCGGCACATTTTCCCCCCATCAGCATGGTCCTGCGGAGCAGCAGTGGTGAGCGAGGCAGAACTCACAGCACTGACGGCAGCAGATGAGTTTGCCACCCGCATCTTCAGAGAGCTGCGAGGGGGGAGGGAGCAGGCAAGAGACTTTGAGGAAAGGAGGGGGTTGCTTTTTTACAGGGGAGCCCTGTACCTGCCCACCAACCAGCTCAGAGGTAAGGTCCTCAAGCAGATGCACGACAACCCGACGGCGGGTCATTTTGGAAGGGACAAAACCGCTCACCTAGTCATGAGACACTTCTGGTGGCCAGGGGTGCGGGAGGATGTTCGGGACTATGTAAGGGGCTGTGACACCTGCCAGCGAGCAAAGGTGGTCAGAGCACCACCAGCAGGGTTGCTGGAGCCATTAGCCACACCGCACAGGCCGTGGGAAGTAGTGTCCATGGACTTCATCACCGACCTGCCGTCGTCCAGAGGCAAGACCGCAGTGTTGGTGGTGGTGGACCTCATGTCCAAAATGTGCCATTTTATACCGTGTGCCAGGGCGGTCTCTGCAGAAGAGACAGCCAAACTGTTTGTTGACCACGTATTCAGACTGCATGGATTACCTTTAAGAGTTATTTCGGATAGAGGCCGCCAATTTGTTTCCAGGTTCTGGCGGCGGCTCATGAACCTCCTGCAGGTGGAGGTCAGCTTGTCGACGGCTCGGCACCCGCAGACCAATGGACAGGCGGAGCGGGTCAACGCCATTCTGCAGCAGTACCTGAGATGTTACGTCAGCCAGAGGCAAACGGACTGGGTGGATCGCCTGCCACTGGCAGAATTTGCCTACAACAATGCGGTGCACGTCTCCACAGGGGTGTCGCCCTTTAAGGCCAACTACGGGCGCGACCTCAGATCTTTCCCGGAGAGGGAGGGGGAGGAGGAGGAGGGCCCACAGGCAGAGGATTGGGCAGAGGAACTGGAGACGGTGCACCAGCAGCTCAGAGAGCACTTGGAGAGGGCCAAGGAAGTGTACAAGAAGGGGGCAGATCGCCACAGGCGACCGGGGGAGGTCATCAGGGTGGGGGACAAGGTTTGGTTGTCCTCGGAGGGCCTGCCCACCAGAGGGAGGTGCAAAAAGCTGGCACCCAGAAGGTTGGGCCCCTTCACGGTCACGCAGCAGGTAAACCCGGTGGCATTCAGGCTGGCACTGCCAGAGGACATGAGGGTACACCCAGTGTTTCATAGATCGCTGCTGTCTCCGTATAGGGAAAGTAGCAGGTTCCGAGACAGCGCACAGACCCCCGAGGGAGGGGGGGAGGGTGGAGGCAGGGAGCCACTCAATGAAGCAACGGCCATCCTTGATTCACGAAGGGGGGTGGGGGGCCTGGAGTACCTCATGGCATGGGAGGACGCCCCGCCATCCCAAAATGAGTGGATCCCAGCCACTCAGATACAGGAGGAATTCTTAGTGGAAGAATTCCACGCCCTCTTCCCACACAGGCCCAAGCCCTGGCACATGGAACGGGAATGGGAGGAGGAGGAAACACAGGAGGGGGAAAGCAGTTCACCATGGAGATGGGAAGCAGAGTTTGAGGACACGGAGGAGGAGATATGGGCAGTTCCGAGGTCCACTCAGTCAGAGGACGAGGTGGACTGGCAGTAGATTTTCACCCCCACCAGTTCTGAGGCCACGGACTTTTTGGGTTTTCCCTCTTCACAGGAGGAAGGAGGGAGACAGAGGGACTGGGGGGAGGTGTTCACACCAACCGGATCGGACAGCACGGAGTTTCTAGGTTTTCAGTCACCACTGACACCCGAGCAGCCTCTAGGGAGGGGAGAAGGGGGGCCTGGGAGGGGAATGGATGTGAGGGGCAAGGGATATCGCGAAGCCCCTCCCCTCCTGAGTTCCAGCCCAGACCCGAGCGAGGCTGAAAAGAAGGAAAGCTCCAGCTCAAGTGGGGAAACAGGAAGTGGGTTCCAAGGCTCTGGCAGGGAAAGAGAGCCATCGTCCCAGGTGGGACAGGAAGGGGAAAGGAAGGGGGGCAGGCCAGTCCCCCCAACTCCGGAACTTCGCAAAAGGCGTCGGGGGAAGAGGATGGGTCTCCCCAAGTTATTATGTTGGCGCAAAACGCGCCAAAAGCCACTGGGAGGTTCTGATTCAAGCTAAACAGATGGGTCTTTGTAAATAGCACTGCCATTAGCACTGTAAATACTCAGCACCAATAAAACCATAAAATGCAGAGCTGTGTAGAGTCGTTACTCTGAAGTAGCCTTCTCCAGCCACCGTGACAGTTCCCATCATGCCTGACTACTGTTCCTGCTAGCTGGGGATGATGGGAACTGTAGTCCAAAAACAGCTGAAGACCCAAGTGTGGGAAACCCTGCTATAGAGGATAAAAATATCATTATAATATTATTTTGTCCTATCTTAAATGACAAATACAGGAAGTCTTGGTGTGGGGAACTTTTGGTCTTCCAGATATGGTTGAATTACAGCTCCTCTTATCCCTAGCCATTGGCCATGCTTCCTAGGGTCTTCTGCAACATCTAGAAGGACAAAGGTTCCATACTCCTTTCTAAGTGTTTACTCTTTATACAGTTGTGAACTCTGTTCTTGTTGTTTTAGGTAAATAAGGTGCAGTAAATATATTTTCCTTAGGTTTTCCCTTCTGTTTCGCCAACTCTTCTGTGCCAGGAGGCCCAAGGGTGGTAAGATTATACCTCACCCATGCTGTAGGGCAGCATTTCCCAAACTTGTGTCTCCTGCTGTTTTTGGACTACAGTTCCCATCATGCCTGACCACTGTTCCTGCTAGCTGGGGATGATGGGAACTGTAGTCCACTTCTGTTTGGACTCTGTCCCATTCTGTAACTTGCACAGGATTAAAAGACCAGGGTGAGTGTGGGTATGCATATGCAAATAATAATAATAATAATAATAATAACAACAACAACAACAACAACAACAACAACAACAATGTGCCTCAATGAGCCAGTATACTATAACCATATTCTTAATTCTGAATAATAATAATAATAATAATAATAATAATAATAATAATTTATTCATACCCCGCCCATCTGGCTGGGCTTCCCCTGCCACTCTGGGCGGCTTTCAACAAACATTAAAATACATCAAATATCACAGATTAAAAACTTCCCTAAACAAGGCTGCCTTTAGGTATTTTCTAAATGTCAGGTAGTTGTTTATCTCTCTGACCTCTGATGGGAGGGTGTTCCACAGGGCTAGAAACATAGCATGGACATTCTCACAGTGTTGGATAACCACCTCCAATATTTCAAGCTGTGAGCATAATTCTTAGCATTCAGAAAAAGAAATTCTGCAAAAATCCGGTACTTGTGGACAAGCATATGCTTGCCTGAATTGCAGCGAAATGTTGGCATATATTATCATGCCGAGTTCCTTGAATATAATTCATTTTGAAGCCATCATAAATATGAAGTGACTTGTTGAAAATCAGTCATTGGACATTCATTTAAAAACCATGAGCAACCTTTGTTGAGTTCAGAGGCCTGGGGCTCTTAGAATCAAGAACCTGGACTGAGGCTATGTTTGTTAATGAAGAGGTCTATTTTATTTCCTTGCTCATAGTTACATACAAACCAGCGTTCTTCCTTCCAGAATTCCCTGTAAGTCCAAGAGTGATCTATGACAAGGGCCTAGTAATTCTGAAATCCTGGTTTAGATCAAGGAATGGATCTGCCATATGCCTTACAGCCTTCTCCTTCCATTTCTACTACTGACTATACACTTGAATTCCTCAAGACTTCTACTGGTATTATTCAAATGCCCTATTAGCCCACTCCTGCCATAGTCCAACTCACACACAGCCCTGGAATGATACAATTGGCAGGGTAAGGGAGTAATTCTTGACTTTTTGCACCTATCCTCACTGTGTGTAGATCTTCTTGAAGATGGGAGGTTGTCCTATACTGAGTCAGACCAATGATGTGAGTAGAAGCAGCTCTCTAGCCCTACTTTTGAGATCATTTTAATTACAAACGGCAGCAACTGAATCTGGGGACTCGCAAATCTGCTCTACCACTGAGTTGAAGGTCTTGAATGTGCACCGGAGCCTATCCTCCTCACACATATTTATGCCTGTATGCTCCAGTTCATGTTCAAAATTCTAGGCATGGTGAAGGAGGATTGGAAAGCCCAAGGCTCCTCCTTTGCTTTGCACCCCAACACATGTAAAACTCTCATCAGGGGTAGTCCAGCATTGTGTCTTCCAGATGTGTTGAGCCCCAGCTCCCTCCAGAACTCTTGTGCCGAGTTTGGTAATGATATCTCAAGAGCCATCTGGACACATAGAGAAGAAACAAATGGGCAAACCATTTTCAAAATATTTAGTAAATAACAATCTCTCTCATTAGTTGCACAGACCAGAATATCTGTATCTGAGAGTATTGTTGCCAACACCAGCATATTATGGATTACTTGTCCCTCTGGTTGGACTCCTGGCACAGCCATTAAGATATTTCCTTTCAAAACAAGCATTTAGTAGATTACACTACGAGTCCATCAAGGAATAGGGTCTTATACACACACACACACACACACAGAGAGAGAGAGAGAGAGAGAGAGAGAGAGAGAGAGAGAGAGAGAGAGAGAGAGAGATTTCGGTTTCATCCTGGCATAGCTGAAAATTTATATATTTCAGATTTTCAAAATGTCAAATGTGTCACTTTGTGACTGGCACTGAATTGTGTCACTGTGGATGAGTCAACCTGCATGCCTCAATATGAACTTCTCCTTATCCATGCCTCTAGATTGGATGATGCCCTTCACCAATCATTTTCAATTTGAACTCTGTGCTAGTGTTCCTTGACAACTGTGCATCCATTTTTAGTATTGTTTTGTAATTCTGCTGTGATGCCTCTAATATGTTTATCTCTATCTTTAATTTTACTTATGGATGCATGATACGATTTACAGCTGAATAGGATGACTTTTTTTTAAAAAAAGCACACCTCCCATCAAGATAAGTTTTTTAAAAAATCACATTTTATACAGTCTGCAACTTCCAGATTTGCAAGTGAACTCAATTTCCATCCTTTCAGCAGGATCCCAAGTAGTATAACTGCTATCATTTAATGAAAATCTGATCTGGTTCTATACTGTTCTTTAAAAAAATCTAAACCATACTGTACTGTGAAAGGAACCCCAGTTCTGGAGTTTTTCCTCACAGGGTTGTTGTGAGGATAAAATTGAGAGGAGGGATCCATACATGTTTCCTTCAGTTTCTTGGAGGAAAGGGAGGAAAGAAATGTAATAAATAAACTCATCTATCTACAGATTTCTGTGATCTTTACTGAATGCAACTATCATGATGGTATCGGGTTATCTTTGTACATATATCACTTTTACAAATTAATACTAGGGCTGTGAAAGCAACACCATTTTACTATTCCCAATTTAGCAATCCTGTTCAAGCCACAAGCCAACCCAAACCGAAATGCTCCAGGCCTGATCCAAGCGGCAAACTGAATTGAGGGCCTTGCATAGTTCTGATATTTAAATTCTAATTAAACATTAGGTATGGGGAAGGGGAATTTTCATGCAGAAAATGCTATACAGCTATTAAACATAGAGGAGCCCTTTCTGCTTCTCCACCTGACCCCCACCCCCTACTGAAAGCTGTTTGGTCAGGACTGGCCAAAGACATTCTGCTGCCTGAAGGAAGGGACAAAATGATGCCCTTTCTATTTCATGTGAAAAATCTGAGTTGCCTGCCAGCTGAATCTGACTTCAGCACTGACAACAGGACAGCACCCTCCAGTGTACCTGACGGCAGCAGCCCTCCTTAGGAGGTGCAGAGCAGGCCGCGTGGCACACACAAACCAGCCCACCAACACTCCCCCACTGCTCTTCACCCCTAATCATCTTCTGTCTAAGGCAGTAGCCTCAGTCTGCTTAATGATAGGGGCGGCCCTGACCATGATAATAGTTTTCCACAATAAAAACTAAGCAAGGCACACAGGTGTGCGCCTTTTGAAATCAGTAGATTTAAATGTGCTCAGCTCTTTTGTGCCTGTTCATGTTCAGCTACCAGCCTATAAATGCAACTTAAGCAGAATTGAAATGGGAGGGAACCTTTAAAAAATCAAAGGCTGGCATTAAGTTTTAGTCAAGTGTTTCCGAAAAAGAAAAGAAAAAGGCTGTGGTAAAATGGTCAGTCTTTAAGGTGCTTTCAGCCACCGGTTCTCTAATACCAGGTTTCTGCTTCCTAAATTGTTAATACGTTTCACAGGCCAAATAGTTTGGAAGTTTTCTTATTGCTTTATCTCCACATAAAGTCACACTAGTGTGTCCCCACCCCAATGATCATGTGAAAAGGGTTTCTCATACATACTACAGCTGTTTCCCTTGATGAATCACGGAATTGTACATCATCTAGTCCATTGCACTGAGTTTCTTCAAACTCTATAATACAAAGCAGGATTCCTAAATCTTTAACATTTCTGACAAATTTAATGAATCGAATCAGTGAAAAGTAACATCTTACTGTCCCTGTTATAGTTTAGCACAAGCAGACAACAGGAAGGAAAATGTGACAACTGCTTGCCAGAAGTGTTGCTATGAAAAGGAATAGAAGAAAATAAAGAAAAATGACTTATACTGAGTCAGTGTGTTGTTCCCTCTAGCTCAAAATTGGTGATATCGACTGGCAATGGCTCTCCAATGTCATCAGGGATCAGTCGCAGCATCACACAATTTCAGGGGCAAATCACTGTTAAATCATAACTAAAGGTTAAGGGTGGCATTCAATGAAAGCTCTATTCACACCATACATTAAAAGCAGTACCATACCACTTAAAACAGTTATGACTTCCCCCAAAGAATCCTGGGAACTGTTATCTGTTAAGGATGCTGAGAGTTGTTAGGAAACAACTATTCCCCTCACTGAGCTATGCTTGCCAATTCCTCTTCCCGGTGAACTCTGGGAATTAGAGCTCTTGGAGGCAGAATAACAGCTCTCAGCACCATTAGCAAACTACAGTTCCCATAATTTTTTAGGAGACGTCATGGCTACTAAAACTGGTATGATACTGCTTTAAATGTATTGTGCACATGGGAGCCTAAGTTTTACTTTCAGTAGACCAGGCATCCCCAAACTGCAGCCCTCCAGATGTTTTGGCCTACAACTCCCATGATCCCTAGCTAACAGGACCAGTGGTCGGGGAAGATGGGAATTGTAGTCCAAAACATCTGGAGGGCCGAAGTTTGGGGATGCCTGGAGTAGACCTTTTGAAACTAATGGAACTAATTTAGTCAATTTCAGTGGGTCTGCTCTGAGGAAAACTTAATTGACTATAACTGAAAGTTCTGTAGTAAAATATGGGAAGGACTTTCCCCACCCCACCCCCCAAAAACGAAACTTAACTCTGAAATGCATGCAAAAAGCATGCTGTATATGGGCCACTCAAGTAATGTATAACAGGTGACACAATCTATTCTGAAAGATATACAAACATTAAGTAATATGGAATGGAGATTTCTCACTGTTGTCATGCTCATAGCAAGAGATTGTTTTTCTATGATGCTGCATGATATTTCTCCTCCAAAATGGGAGAATGGATGCATGAATGATGGACAGGTAAGTAAAAGTGTGAAAAACCTACAAGATGACCCAGGAAGTGGTTTTCCCATCAATGAAAGAGCTGAAGTCTCCAAGATAATTCACCCAGACAAACCATCAAGGAAGGATAAAATGAGTCACCCTGTTTTTCACATTTATTTGCATTACAACACTTTCCTGAGCTTTGCTGCATTGATTTATGTGTAACTTACCACATGGACAAGAGCCAGAATCCTTCAGAGTTACTGAAGGGAACAAGTCTTAATCCACTTAATTTCCCTCTGTTATCTCTTTCTACAGCTTTGCAGTTCCAGTTTTTGCACCATTTCAGGAGACATTTCCCCCCGCTCATTTCTTGTGCGCAAATTGCACGCCATAAATACTCTGCGCTTACTTCGCTGCAAGATCCAACTCTTACAAATGGATGTGGCTGCAGTGCATTGCAAACCTGTATCCACTGCCTAAAAGTTTCCCAGTGCTTGTGGGAATCCCCTGGGATCAAACTTGTGGGAATCCCCTGGGATAAAACTACTGTGCATATTCTCACCAGAGTGGGAAAAAATATAGTGAATTTTACCCAGATAAGTAGTTGTTTTCATTCTGTGTACCAATTTGATCAATGAGATGAAAAGCCACATTCAAGATTCTTTGGGGGAAGCTATGGCTGTATCATTACCACTCAAATGTATAGTGCAGATGTGGCCTATATCCAAAATCAATGGCACATGAGTTTCTGCATTTATGTGACCAATGGAGGGGTTATAAAGCTGAAGTCATCAGGGAGAAAGTCAGTTTTGGTCAAACAGGTTTCAGAATCCACAATCAGAGTTTTAAAAATGCACAGATGCAAACATCCCTTACACCAGAAATCCAGAGGGGGGGGGGAGCCTGTTGTAGCCAAAACCGTAAGGGATCTTGTGGCTTCTTAAAGACTAGTGCAGTGGAAAGTGGGTGGCACTGTGGTCTAAACCACTGAGCTTAGGACTTGCCAATCAGAAGGTCGGCGGTTCGAATCCCCGTGACAGGGTGAGCTCCTGTTGCTCAGTCCCAGCTCCTAGCAGTTTGAAAGCATGTCAAAGTGCAAGTAGATAAATAGGCACCGCTCAGGCGGGAAGGTAAACGGCTGCTCTGTTTCACCAGAAGCGGCTTAGTCATGCTGGCCACATGACCCGGAAAAACTGTCTGCGGACAAACGTTGGCTCCCTTGGCCAGTAAAGCAAGATGAGAGCCACAACCCCAGAGTCATTCACGAGTGGACTTAACTGTCAGGGGTCCTTTACCTTTTTAAAGACTAGTGCATTTATTGTGGCACCTGCTACCATGGATGGTGCTCCACTTTATCATAGAAGAATGGATTTCCACTTCATATGACAAAATGATTGATCTGAGGAAGTGAACTCTAGTCCACAAAAACCAGAGGCAGTATGTTTCTGAATACCAGTTGCAGGAGGGGAGAGTGGTCTCATGCTTCAATCTTGCTTGCGGGTTTCCCACAGATATCTGAATGGCCACTGTGAGAACAGGATGCTGGACTGGATGGGTCATTGGCCTGATCCAGCAGGTTCTTCTTAAGCTTTATGTTACAACAAATGTTTAAGTCCTTGTGGTGCCACAAGACCCATTATTGTTCACACCAGATCCATTGTGTCCTGATGAGTCACAATAGCATTCAGCATTCAGCACTGACATCAGGCAGGGGGAAACAATGAGTGAGGCAGCTCCTTAATCCACACGACCCTCTTCTGTGCCTTTTGATTATAAGGTTTCTACTCATCCACTGCACCAAGAGTTAGTATTTCTCATTACTGTTCTTCAGATTACTGTGCTTCTAATCACTTGCATTTTAAGCCAATGAGGAGGAGGGAGGGAATGATTAGGTTCACAATACAATCTACCCCTTCATAATTTGTAGGAAATTGAGAGCAAAACATTAAAAATTGAGTGCTGCTCAATAATTCATAATTCCTCAAAAGTGAAATCCACCACCAAAATTCAAAGGCTTTACTCGTCTCTAGTAACAGCAGTGGTGGGATTGGAGGAGCTCCAGGCCAAATTTACCAACAGTGGATGACAAATTATATTTTCCAGTTTCATCGCTGGAGAAGGATTGCTGAGAGACACAGAGAGACACTTCTTGGGGAGGGCTGAAAAAGCTGCCCCAGAGACACCTCTCTATTAGACCTCAAAGGCTCGCTTTAAGTGGCATGTGCACTATAATCCCAAACTGGGCATTTAAACAAGGGCAGCAAGCTTTAACTGATTAATCCATATGATTTATTGATTTAAGCACTTTGGTGGAATTGTAAGTTTTTCCACAATCAGTTGGTTAAGCAATTTCCAATGCATGGGGGTCTCCCTTCCTCAGTCCAAGCTCTCTGTGGATGGAAGGACAGCAACTAAGCAAACAGGATGGCAGGAAGGATGCTGGCGTAGCAATACGGTTTCATCACTTGGGCCAACACCTATTTCTCTTCTCTTCCCACCTCTAGGAAAACTTGCAGCCAGAACAGATTCTTTCCTCTTTATCCTTTTTGCATGTTTTTTTGCCACATACCAGCTGAAATGGTTTTGGTTCCTCTCATTGATTACTTCTATCACAGGAGATATGGAGAAGCTCTACAGGTTGGGAGTTGGAGGCATGGTTTTTCAGTGGTTCCACTCCACCACCAGCACCACATGGGGGGGGGGGGTAGTGTGACCTTGCAGCACAACTAGGGGACATGTCACTATTCTGCCTCCCATGCTGTTCCTATAGACATATGAGGCCATCAGGCACCTTCACCAGGGGATTTGGAGCATAGTGTCACCAGTAAGCAGACAACACCCAACCTGGCTCCCTGAAACAGATTAGTGCTTCGAAATAGTAAGGGACTGGATGTGGCAGTGCTTCAAGATAGTAAGGGACTGGATGAAGCTGAAGTTCTAGATGGGGCCTAACCCCCCTTAAGGAGCAGGTTCAAAACCCAGTGGTCTTCCTTTATCTATCATTGTGAATGGAAGCCAAGTGGCTTGGGTGACTAGGAGAGCCTTTGAGCAGCTCTGCCTAGTTTACCAGCTACAGTTATTCCGAGAGAGAGAGAGAGAGAGAGAGAGAGAGAGAGAGAGAGAGAGAGAGAGAGAGAGAGAGAGTCTAGTTGCATATTGTTGCATATTGTGGTAACTTAATATCTCAATTACTGTAATGCCTTAAAGACCATCTGGAAACTTCAGTTAGTGCAGAATGCTGCTGCTAGGATGCTGTCTGAATTATCTGTGAAAAATCATGGTACACCTATTTTGTGTGGTCTGCACTGGGTATTTTATGCATCACCAGGCCACAATTAAGATGTTAATGTTGACAGACAAAGCACTCAATGACTTGAGACCTGATTATCCATTGGCGTGTCTTTTGCTTTACCAACTAACATGGATCCTAAGATGGGCAGAAGAGACCCTTCTTGTTGCCCTGTTGGTGAGGACGGTTCACAGTACACTAACTAACATGGGATTGGGCTCCTTCTCAGAAGTGGTGCCCCCAGAATGAAATTCACTCTCCCTAGAAGCTCAGCTGGTCTCTACATTGATGGTCCTCTGGTGCCAAGTCAAAACAGACTTCTTCAACCAGGCTATCGGTGGTGCAGATTGCACTCTCCAAGGTTCTGCAATTGGGGGAGTAATATGTCTGCTGCTGTATACAGTGGTACCTCTGGTTACAAGCTCCGCTAACCCCGGAAGTAGCTGCTCCTGGTTGCGAACTTTGCCCCAGGATTTGAATGGAAATCGAGCGCCAAAGGCGCGTGTGCAGCAGGAGGCCCCATTAGTTAAAGCACGCCTCAGGATAAGAACGGTTTCAGCTTAAGAACGGACCTCCAGAATGAATTAAGTTCATAACCAGAGGTCCCACTGTATATTTAAATCTCTATTTGCTGCTACTTTTTCTTGTTCTGAAGTTTAGGTTGCTATTTCATTGATAGGTTATATTTTTAATCTGTATTTCTTTGACTTGTTTGTAAACCACACAGAGATTCATTTGTGAAAGGTGGTTAAGAAGTGCAACAAATAGCTAAGTAAACCTTGCTCTGATTGCAAACTCCTATGCTGGTGTCACAACTTGTTGAAGTGGGCACACTTGGGAAAAGCTTGCACTGAAATCTACAAAGCTGATTTTTAAGTAAATGGCTTTTTATAAGGCAAGCCCTTTGTGTACATGTACACACACACGTACAGCACCATCTTAGATCACTGGTTCCTCTGGCTCACTTAAACCTCTTAATCTTCCCTAGCCCTCCTGTCTGTGTTATAAACTGAGGGTGCCTGGGATTGAATTTAGCACCTTTAGTACAAAAACCTGGTGCACAGTCACAGTGCTACAGTTCCTTCCTTGTGGAGCGCTCACAAATGTGTCCATATGGGTGTGGGTGTGGGACAAATGGGGAAGCCATGCTTGCACTATAAAAGCAATCAGTTGAAGATTACAGCGCAATCTTCATTTTGCATTCCATTCTCCTCCTTGCAGTTTGTCCACAAATGGCTCCTGGGTAAGACAAAATATAATGTGACAATATGGGCATTAATTGGTTTCAGTTTAGAACATCTTTGAAATGGGCTAAAAACTCTGATTGCTCCAGATAACATTTCCTTTTCAAGCATTTTTTTGCCTCACAGTTTTTTGTCTAAAGAGCTGAGAGAAATAAAATGATATACTGTATTATATCACCTTGGTGGACTAGGTGCACAATTGATAATAGTTATACTGTTTCCGAATGCATAACCTCATACAGTTACAGCAGTTAGCGGCACTAAATTTTCCTTAAATGAATGTCCTTTGACATAACATAGTAATCAATAGGATGGATGGTCTTTTTCTCCCCTTTACTGTTCCCCTCCCCTTCTGTTCACATTATCCTGCAACTATTTGCAAAGTTTTCAAAATATGTTAATTTTATATTGTCCATATAGTGATGCCGACATCTTATTATGGACATGTGGCTCATTAGTTGGCAGCTCACTCACCCCAGCTGCCCCAATGTTTTGCTTGAATTCGTTGCCTGGGAAGTGTATTTGTATTCCACACTGCGTAAAAATAATTCCCAGGGTTAGAATTCTGCTCCTAATAATAATTTCAAATCCACCCTTTCTAAAATTTACTAATATGTGATTTAAATAAAATTGCAGTGTATCTTCTTCCCCAATGATTAATTTTATTCAGAGAGCTTTTCTATCATAATCTCCCCCTGATATTTACAAGGAGAAAGAAAGAAAGAAAGAAAGAAAGAAAGAAAGAAAGAAAGAAAGAAAGAAAGAAAGAAAGAAAGAAAGAAAGAAAACACAAGGTGATGATCCTACAGAATTAAATACATCTGCTTATAATCTGAACATATATCCTTGAATTGTTACTTTGCAACATCAGATGCCCCATTGCTGAATCACTTTGCGCCAGATAGCCATTCCTTTGTGGACGTATCTGCATCTAGACGTGTGTGTAAGGCAGAACATGTTTGCTGACCGTTTCCCACTCATGGTCTGGTACTGATTTTGAGCACGCTTTGTAGGGTTTTATTTTAGTAATGTTAAAATATTGTGATAGATGGCAGCTCATCGCCGTTAATTGCACTAAAAGCAAAAAGGCTTATTCCTAAGGAAAATTCACAGCTTGTATAAATACAAATCTCTCCCCCCACCCCTCCTTTTCAATATATGTACTAAGCCTCCGTTAGTCGAAAGGATCATTCTGTCTGCAGTCACAGTCCTTGGTAAGCTGCCAAGCACAATAGGGCATTAATTAACATGTGCCAGGGATTCATCAACATGCACAGTGGTATAGAGCCATTGCAAGCTCCCCCTCCCCCTCCCCTCTTCTCCTTTGTCCATGTAATTCATGAAAGATCTTCTCCAGTATGTAAATCACTTCTTGCTAAACACCCAGCAATACAGCTCCCTTTTATTTTCCAGAACTATTGTCGATTTTCTTAAACATACAAGGAAGACATTGATTCTCTCTGTCTCCTTCCTTAAATAAATATTTTTAAAAAGGGGAAAGGGAAAAGGTAGATGTTTATATGCATGCTTTAAATACATTTGAAGGTCACTGGGATAATAATGTGAACGCATTTGTTTACTCACTATACATCGCTCCATAAATAAATCACTTGATGAACTACAATTTAGAGGGGGGAGGGGGAAGAAACAGTACGTGATTCATTTTGCTAAATGTGGTGCCACAGGGAATTGTGGAATTATTCTTCCCATTAGCTCAGAATGACAGTAAGCTGATCTGCTAACTTATGAGAATGCCTACAAAAATATCGTAAGCCATGCTGTATCGATGACCCACCAGTGACAAAGCAAATAAATCAAAGAATTAAATTAAATTTCAATTAGCTGTTGGGTTGCCCTCATTTCCTTTTATTGCTAAGGATTACCCAACTCCCATCCTATCTGCTGAGCTGCTATTAATGTTGCTCCGATAACATTCCATCCACATTTAAGTGAAAATGCACAAAGCTGTTGACTAAACTGTATCATTACTTCGTTGTTTTACTATATTATTCTTTTAAATCATAGCCGTACCTTTTGTCTGAGGGATCATTTCCTATTCTAGACTATAGACTGGGGGATGTGTGTGAGTTAGCCTACAGTGTGGTTAACGTGTGGTGTGCATGCGCATTGTTAATTCATGGAATAGCCTGTTTTGGATTAGGGGGAGGGAACTAGATTACATTCAGTCCTGTCTTTTAGGATTTCCTGAAATTCCCAGCAATCTCCTTTCATTATTAAGTCGTGAACTTTGTGGAAAAGCAGTGTCCACATTCCTCATTCAGACTATTGTCCTCAGCTGTGTGACCTGGGGAAAGCGCTTAAGAAAAAATACTAGCAGAAGTTTGGGACTCTGTTCTGTGTCTATCAGGCCAATCTATAACCTCATCTACAAGACCGTTAAGACAGAAAAACGGGGATTCAAATCAACCAAGTAGTCACGTCAAGCCACAACCGCTGCTCACCGGCAAGACGGTAAGCAGCCATTCATAATCTAGGTGCCTGTAAGATTATAGGTTAGAGCTGTAGTAACACCTCCCTCCACAAGCACAACTAGTCTTTTATAGTTCCCTGAAAACACAGACTCCCCCATCAAGTTGATATATGCAGGTGTAGCCAATGTGGTGCTCCCAAGATATTTTTGGGCTACCACTCTCATTGTCATTGACCATGCTGGCTGGGCCGTGGCTAATGGGAGCTGCAACCCAATAACATATGTATGGAGGGTACCACACTGGCTACTCCTGCTTTAGTGTGTATAAAATCAAGAGAAGCTTTGTCGCCATATATGCAATGTTTTGGGAAGAAGAAGAAGAAGAAGAAGAAGAAGAAGAAGAAGAAGAAGAAGAAGAAGAAGAAGAAGAAGAAGAAGAAGAAGAAGAACAGATATCTATACTTTTATAGGGTTGACCTCTAGGAATCATTCTTATGCCATGACACTTAGTCCATGATGGAATGTTTTGTCATGAAGAAATGAAGGTAATATGATTTTAAAACTTGAATCTGAACCACACCAGTTATTGAAGGGAATGAAATGTATAGCTTTGCTGAAGTCTTAAGATCTAGCAACTTAATGGCTATAACACAGTGCAGCTATAATGTGCATTTAAACCCCATTTAATCCATGGGGCTCAAGCATGCTGGGCTCCATGCTGCTTTGCAGCAGGTGAATCTTGATCTTTTACTGGCATGGACCGTAATGATCAAGCTACATACAGTAACACATTGAGGTTCATAATACCAGCCCAGAATATTTGGAAATGTACTGGCAAGTGCAATGTTGAAAATGGGCTACTGCCTATGGCATTAAGCATAAAACAGCCGCTATTTCTCAGCTGCATTCACTCTCTTAACTAAACTTTTCAGGAAGCAAATTGGAGGCCAACCAAAAGAGAGAGACAGAGAAATATTTTGCCAAAGTGGTTTACTGTGTTACATTTAACAAGAACAAGATGCTCTCCTGTCAACACTCATTTTCTCATACTATTTATTTCAATTGTTGCTGTTACAAAGTCAGCATGTGCTTTCATTTTTACACATTGTGCTATATGAAAAATAATGCCAGAATATTTTGTTTTCACCCAGAACAGCAAATAACGGCGGTTAACTGTACAGTGACAATGCTTACTTAAGGATGCTCCCTTGCTAATATATGTGGATATGTTCTCAGATTTGGGAGTCGGGTGGTGGTGAAGTATAATGAGAAATGCAGGGTACTGTAAAGTTCCTAGGTTGGCCAACCACATTTTTAAAATACAGCACAGCCCCTGGTTGGAAATGGGCTCTATAAAAGAACATTGGCACAGCAATTGCATTTACAGTGAGCGGATGACATTTTCAAAAGCACTTAAGGGTGTGATTCACTTGAATGGGGGCATCCATGATGATCTGCTGACTTCAGTAAGAAAACACAAGAGTTAGCGATCAATCATAATCACTCTGGCTATGAATTGAAAGGGCCCAACCCAATGGGAGAGAAGCTGCACCATTCTTTTCTATAACAGGGCAGGGGAATTTCTGAAGATGGAAAGAGGGTATCTTTGTGCAAATGGGCTCTGGATCCAGTGGTGCAGTTCAGTAATATTAGACTATCCTGGTCTTTGAGAGGACCCATTTTAGATGGTAGGTATGTGTGTTGCTTCAAAATGTGGCACACCAGCCCTGCTTCATTAGGGGCAGTGGAGGCTAATTCATAGGGGCAAATCAAAACAAAACAAAACAAATACCTTTATTGGTATCACAGTATAAAACATTTCAAGTCACTGGGAACCCATTCTGGTAAAATTGTGGCTAAAAAGGAAGCTACTAAGGCAGTGATATCTTTGTCCCAATCTGCCAGGAGAAACCTCATTTGACTTCTTCTCGGATTTATAGACTGGAGGTCCAACATTTTGCTCGGCATCCATTGGGGCTTATGGGGCATTGCCACTGGTGGGGGAATGGGGGTGGGGGCGCACCCCCCAGCACCATCAGGGAGGGGGGTACCATCACGACTGCCCCTCGGACATGCAACACGCACCCCTCACCGCGCTGGGCACAACGCCTGTTGGGCAACGCACTACGCCCCCAGGACTCACGCCATGCCCCCGTGGGTGGCATACCACACCCCCGCGGGTGACATGTCACACTGCTGGGATGTGAGCCATGCCCCCAGGACGCGTGCCAGCCATGCCTCCACCTGCTCTCCGCCCCCAGTGCCAGAGCATGCAGCTTCGCCACTGGGCATTGCCCCACCCACCTCAGTCTGTCTTCAGCCAGCCCCACCACTTGCCTGCTTACTTACATCCTGTTGAGGGGGTGGCACTGCCTGTCAGTGCTGCCCTTGTAGAATAAAGGAGGAAAATTAGTTGGGTGTGCCTGTCATTGGCTCTGGCTCCACCTAGTGTTGGCCTCCCTACCTTTCACCCCACCAGTCTCAATGTGCACCTCTGACTAGGGGACCCTCTGCTCTTTCTGCTGAGTGAGACCGTGGAATTTTGACCCAATAGCACCATGCTCTGGTTCATATTCACTGGTCGTGTGGAGTACCTTGGGGTTCATATGTCTCTAAATAGTTATTTGGGCATTCAACACACTTGCATATAAGCACTCAGATGAGGCATGCAGAGAAGTGTGCATGCACATGAAAGCTCATTCCAATGACAAACTTAGTTGGTCTCTAAGGTGCTACTGGAAGGATTTTTTTGTTTGTTTCAACTACGTCAGACCAACACGGCTACCTACCTGTAACTAAGCTTTCTTTTGACTGTGTTCACATTCCTGTTTACTGTGTGCTCACTGCATTTCCAGTGCCGGCTTCACCCCATGACAGCTGCACATCAATTTCGGCAGACCTCTGAATTCCCAAATATTCTGGATTATACATTTGTACATGCTGCATATTAAGTAGCCTAGAAGCTAAAATTACAAACCACACCCCTCAGTGATAAAAAGAACCTCAGTAGTAAAATAAATAACCTGGGAATGAACATAGCAACAAATCAATAGTTTGAATTAGTGTTTGTGCAAGAGTGTAAGAAAAAAATACCAGGAAAGGGAAATATTAAAATCCCTCCCCAAAGAGGAGGACCAATGCTGTTGCTAAGTGTGGCAAATGCTAGCTTAGAGAGAGTCATGCTACCTTTAAATGCCACTAGGGATGTGCTTGCCTTAATTTTATGTGCAGATGTAATATGCTGGGGACTAGGTAGAGAGGGACGCAGGTGATGCTGTGGGTTAAACCACAGAGCCTAGGGCTTGCTGATCAGAAGGTTGGCGGTTCGAATCCCCGCGATAGGGTGAGCTCCCGTTACTCAGTCCCAGCTCCTGCCAACCTAGCAGTTTGAAAGCATGTCAAAGTGCAAGTAGATAAATAACGGGAAAGTAAATGGCATTTCCATGTGCTGCTCTGGTTCGCCAGAAGTGGCTTTGTCATGCTGGCCACATGACCCAGAAGCTGTATACTGACTCCCTCAGCCAATAAAGCGAGATGAGCGCTACAACCCCAGAGTCGGTCACAACTGGACCTAATGCTCAGGGGACCCTTTACCTAGGTAGAGAGAACTATCTTTCTATCCTACAGGTCTTTAGAACATCGCGGTTCCAGCTTCTCTGAAACCACCTTATATAATTTGTACTAACTGAGACATACCAGAGTTGACTTGGACACTGATATTTGTAGCTATGTCTACACATGCCACCCTCTGCTAAACACAGCAGCTACACAAATATCTAGTACCCAGATGGCAATGTACTGGAATGTCCTTTTAGAGCCAATATTTGTGTGTGTGCCAAACAGTCCATTGAAAACTGGTCCAAGTACAGTAATGAGTATCGCAGCAGGCTGGAATGACTGTGCAACACACACACACACACACACAGAGAGAGAGAGATGCTAAAAGAGGAAAGGGTCATAATAAATACAGTACAGTGAGAATTGCATCATATTGCTGATGGTCATAATGGCCAAAGCAGTAAATGTGTGGAAAGACCATGCAGCTATAAGAGGCATGGTGCTAGAGAGAGCCCAAGCCTATTTGTATGTAGTAGTAGTAGTAGTAGTAGTAGTAGTAGTAGTAGTAGTAATAATAATAATAATAATAATAATAATAATAATACCTGAGGTCTTGAGCTGTCAAAGGAGATGGTATGGTCAAGAAATAAATATTAGCAAAGCACAGAGTGTAGAAAGATGTGATTGCAAAAACAGGCATGAGCTGGAGAGGCAGGGGAGACTTGTAATGGAAATGTAAACAAACGTAAAGAGAGAGAGAAGGCAGAATGGAGGAAGTGAAGTAAATGACTAAATAAACCTGAACATATGAACAGAAAGGCAAATATATAGCAAGATGCACTAACACTAAGCTGCAGCTATCATTGCAGAGAGTCAACATCGTCACTTGAAAAATTTCAGTATGGGTTCCAAAGTTCATCAAGGCATGGCAGGGACCATGGGGATAAAGTGTGTCATTCATACTGAGCGCCATTAAGAAACAGGCACACCAAAGAGCTACAACTCCAAACCCATGAAATGATCACACAGAGGAAGTATGGCGATGTACGTGTCTCTTGACCTTTAGCCTACCAGTTTGGGAAGGCAAGTGGATAGACTATGACAAAAACTCATGGAACACTAGCTAGCTATTCTAATAATCACAACAATGGATATTTTTAATATATTTTATCTGAAAAAGTTCTTCAGATACATTGGGTTGCATCCATCTTTGACCTCCACAAATGGCTTTTCATTCAGTGGAGGAGCCCTCCTGACAAAAATTGGAAAGTGACTTCTAGTGATTCCTCCCCCTCTGTGCAGTTCAGACTCTTCTGGATGATTTCCCAACCCTCTGGAGAATATTTTTATAGAGGAGAAAGTGCTGAAGGGGGGAGGGGAATGGGAATCAGTTAGTGTCACCTCTCTCTCCTTTCTTTTGGTGCAAGTGAAGTCTGGATCCCAGTCATTATTTTAGTAATCGTTTCAGCAGCCCTGCAAGGAAGACCAATATTAGTATAGGCCACTGACAATTCTGGGTTAGATTCAGACTAAATTCATTGCAATTAGTTCAACAGGATTTGAGTTAGGTCGTGTCTGATTTCTCCCATTGAAATTTAGTTAAATTGAGTTTAACTGATTTATAGTGTAATCCTATATATATTTACTCAGAAGTAACCCCACTGTGTTCAGTGGGGCTTACCCCCAGGTAAGTGGGTATAATATTACACCCCATGTCTGTATCTGCAGCATTATATATAAAAGGCACAAATACTCTCATGAAATTTAGATTAAATATGCACAATTCATATAAAAACGGTGGGTGTGGGATTTACTTGTGTATTTTTGGAGGGGGAAGTTGTTTGTCTCACATATAAACTCAGTTCCAGCACTTTCCCAAATCTGCATTTTAGGGACGCATAGCTGCTACACTGTCTAGTCCCACACACCAAAGTCACCCCATGCAAACAACCCTTTGACCCACCCTCATACACAGAGCATTCACCTAAATGCAATTCATGCACAACACAGACCATTCACACCCCTCATTTATACCATCATTTTTAAAGGATTTGAGTTTTCCAGGTCAGGATTTACAAAGGCCCAACCCTCAAGCCACATACCCTATCATTTTCATACTGTAATCATTGGTACTTCAGCGTATCTGGAGTACATAGTTTGCAGGAGCAATTAGGCCACACTGTTGTAAGTGTTTTAAGTGTTCAGCAAACTGCCTTGTAATCTTCAAATCTTCTCCTGCTTCATTTGGGGGTAGGATCATACTAGTATAAGTGTTCTGTTATGTATATGCTCATTGTACTGAGCAGAATAAGTCTTTCATCTGGATTAAGGCATCTAAATGCAACAGAAATACAAACAATCAGCAAAAAGAATATGACTAATGAATCAAGTGTGCCCCCATTTAGAAATGCACGGTACATATTTTAAAAGGCAATGACATGAATGAATCAAAGTACGGACTTGGTGCCATTTCAAAGGTTTAGGTTCGCAAGCATGTAAGTGACAGGATAATTGGACCCTAGGACTTTGAGGCTAAAGAAGAATCCAGCTAGTAGAATGGTGAGCAATAAATACAGACAGTTTACTTTGAGTCTCTAATGACACCTTCTTTAGAAAACTGCTAGCTTCCATGAATAAATGGATGTCCCCCCAACCATAATGGAGTGGCAGTAACAAATAATGGAGCAGCGTAGCAAAAACCAACAAGACAAAGACATACATTAGCATCAAAATGTTTAAAAAATAAAGAAATGATGGGGGATAGATTAATTTCAGCAGTATGAGGAAATGAGAACGTGAAAGTAAAAGAAGGAAAGAGGAAGGAGGACAGAGGAAAAGAGACATGGGCCCTCCGTTAACCCTAGTTTGGCCTAAATGAGGAATAAATATGCTCGGTGGCCACAGAATGCTGGCTGCTTGGAAGATGGAGAGGACAGGATGTGGTGGTGGGCGAGGGTAGGTTGGAATGGCTGGCTGGCATCCTAGACAGGCACACTTCCCTTAGAGAGGAAGGCTACAGCGCATCATTTGTTTGCAGGTTCTGCTTGTGGAGCATAATGAGGTGCTAAAATTGATGGTACCACATCAGATGGGAGATCCCATCTGTGTCCCCAAACCTTAACCACTTCATACAGGTAAAAAAGCAAAACGAGGAGTAGACAGAGAGCTGGCTAGACCCTTTCTTCATGCTTTGCTAGTTTTCAACAAGAGGGACCTAAGAAGCTGCCTTACAGCAAGTCAAACCTACCCTTGTCCAGGGTTTCATGCAAGGGACGTTCTCAGCCCAATCTGGAGGTTCCTGGGGTTGAATGTGGAACATTTTACATGCAAAGCAGATACCCTCTGTCAACCAGTTCTTCCAAAGTCTTCCTAAATTATAAAGCTCCAAAATACAGGCCAAAAGAGAGCAGGTCTGGGAAGAGCGAGCCATACAATGGGCAGCACCAGTGAAAAGGCCCTGCTCTGTGTAGCTCCTGTCCTGTCATTTGATAGGGTTCCCACTTGCCCTCCTTCTTGACATGGAATGCTCTCCATTGGAGTCTCCAGGTCCAGTACAAAGACCATAAGAAGGGAGAGCAGGGACCTTGAAGTTCCCAACAGCTGTTAATCAAGCAAGCAATCAAGCACACAGGTCACCTTTGTCACAGTCAGGACACCTATGTCCTGGCCAGGCCTGCACCCAATCTTGTCTTTGTACAATCTTGTTTGTTATCAGTAACCAAAATTATATTATCAACATATACAAGCAGAAAAGTTGTTTTCCTTTATTTGCAAGGAGTAATAAAAAACAAAGTGGCACTAATAAAGAAAAGTTCCAGGGTGGCAACAGAAAGCAAACTAAAAATGCTTTGCCAGCTCATCAAAACTATCCAGCAATATCAAGTTATAGGAAAACTGGTGCAATTAACAGTGATCCTTCTAGTTGATTAATCGGTTCAGAAACTTCCATGCACATGACGTGTGATGCTAATTATTTCCCCAAAGAGTTAACTAATCAGAGGCAGCTACAGTTGCAAATGGCAACAAAATATCTGTGAAAGGAAGAGGAGCAGGTTTGCTCAAGTGTGTTGCAGGTAGAAATAGTGTTTGCAATGAAGTGAGAGCAGTAGTTTACTTGCTTGAATTAACAAAAAAGAAAGTTTTGAGAATTTAAATTCTAGATTAAAATTGATTACTTCATTGAGAAGGGGATTGTAACAAAAACACTGGGGCCTAATTTGAATAGTAGAGTGCCTGGTATCTGGTGGGCAATCTCATCCGTTATTTCCACACTGTGGCTGCAGACCAAATCACCTGTCAGGAGAGTTATGAGATTCAGGTGAGGGTCAGATGCCTTGTCAATCCCAGCAGGTATATAAGAGGATGACCGCCCAGGCCAGGCCTTGCAAAGGTTTTTCACTGTTAATTTTATGCATTTTTTAAAAAATCACCATGGTATTTAACAATAATATATTATGTCCTTTAGAGGAGAAATTGTGAATTGGAGAATTTTTTTAAAATCACCATGGTATTTAACAATAAGTGAAGGCCTGGCCAGGGTGAAGGCCTTTAAAGGAGAAATTGTGAATTGCAGAATTTTAAATACCCGTCATCATCCTTGGCTTCACTCAATTTTGCTTATAACACTCTTCCATTTTCTTCTAGTTGTGAGGGTGGGGGGTGGAGAGGGACCTCACAAGTGGAGTAGCCTAGGGCCTCTCTTCATCTAAATCCGATCCTGAAGGGAGGACAAGTAGGCTTGTTTAGAATATTATTGTATCTCCCACTAAATTTTACTCCTCTGCTGGGACAAATTTGCGCAGATATTTTATAGATTCTGGTCAGTGGCATAAAAACTCCACCTTCTAGGCAGAGGCTGCCATTCAACAAGAATATTTCTGCAAAGAAAGAAATGTAGAAATGTAGGCATTCAAGTGAAAATTCAATCCTTCACAGTACAGAGCCTCTGCGAAGTCTTTTAAATGACCCTTTTTATCATGGTGCCATGTCTTTACCTTTCTGAATAGTGAGACCTGGTAAGAAAAATAAATGTATGTATACAAGTGGTTGAGTAATGTATTACTCATGTGCACTTTGTTCTTTTTGGCAAACTGACCTTATCAAAGGGAAGAAAGCTATACATTGTGACAAGAAGAGCCTTACTGGAAAGTCTAAATTAGAAGTCAGGGAGATTTTTTTTTGCTGTTATCTTGCTTAAATTATGATGAGTGAGAAGCATCTTTTCCACTTCAGGGAAGTGAATGAAGCTAAGGTGATGCTCCTTCCTTCTGCTCTCCTTTCAAATTACCCCGCTTTGGTGCTAATCACGATATAAATGCTAATAATGGATTATTGTTATAATAAATAATGAATGAATGAATGAATTTTGGGAGGACATATACAGTTTCTGATTCCCAAGACTATGATTTACAGTGTTTAATACTGTATTATACTCCAATGGGGGTGGATCTGAATTGTAATTACCAGTCTATGACTGGTCTGGATTGCATCTATCTTGTTAACATTCCTGATAATTCTTTAAATTCTTCTAATTTTAATTTTCCTCCCTCCTCTCTTAATACCTATCTATAGGTTACCCATGCTTCCATTATATATACCTTTCTTTACCACTATAGGTTCTAATGGTGAAAGCCAGAGTGGTGTTTTCATCTCCAATAAGTTTTAGTATTTATCCCAAACTCCATACAAGTTTTTCCTGATTATATGGTTTGTAAATCCTTTGTGTACTTTCGCTTTTTTCATACCACAGATGGGCATGCCAACCAAAATTATTATCCTGACATTCAAGATCTAAAATATATGGATTTTTCAACATCAGGCATTCCTTCAACTAGTACAGACAAGATGCCTCATAATATAATCTCATATCTGGTAGAGAAAAGCCTCCACTCTCTCCATTCAGAAGCATGATTGCCTCCAATCATGGAGACAGAGTACAAACATCGTGGCTTGTAGCCATTGATACCTACAGGACCGTCTCTCCTGGTATGCCCCAAGGAGGACCTTAAGATTCATAAATAACAACACTTTGGAGGTCCCGAGCCTCAAGGAGGATAGATTGGTCTCAACTAGGGCCAGGGCCTTTTTAGCACTGGCCCCGACTTGGTGGAACACTCTGTCACAAGAGACCATCACAAGAGACCAGGGCCCTCCGGGATTTGACATCTTTCCGCAGGACCTGCAAGATCAAGCTGTTCCTCCTGGCCTTCGGCTTGGACTCACTCTGACCCCTTATATGGGATTTGGTATATAAATTTTCCCTTGGCTTTTTGCTGGTCCATGTAGGACCAGTGTGGATAGCTGGCTCAGGTGAATATCTGATGTTTCCCCCCTTTATGGTCTTGATTTATGGGCTACTGCTAAAATGAGGCTGCATTTTAAGCTGTATTTTAAGCCGTATTTTAATTAACTTTTTTCTTTTTTCTATTACGTTTTATTGTAATTTATATTCAGTGTTAGCCGCCATGAGCCCGGCCCTGGCTGGGGAAGGCGGGTCATATATAAATTTATTATTATTATTATTATTATTATTATTATTATTATTTATTATGCTTTCCTCCTTGAATTTGCCTAATCCTTGTTTTAAAGCCATCTGTCTTGGTGGTCGTAACTGCCTCCTATGGGAACAAGTTCAATACTGTGTAAAGTACTTTATTTTATCTTTCCTGACTCTTCCAGCATTCAGTGTCATTGGATGTCCACAAATTCTAGCATAATGAGAGAAGGAGGGAAGCTTTTTCTGCACACTTTTTCTATGTCGGGCATAATTTTATAAACTATCATGTTACCTCTTAAAAGGTAACGGTAAAGGGACCCCTGACCATTAGGTCCAGTCACAGACGACTCTGGGGCTGTGACACTCATCTCGCTTTACTGGCTGAGGGAGCCGGCAAGGCCGGCCCTACAGCCAGGCTGGGTGGCGCAGGGCACCAGGGCGCCTGCCCGTCAGGGGGGCGCTGCACAGCTGTGCCCACCCGCCGCAGAGCTGCACCCCCGGCAGCTGCGCAGTGCGTTGCGCCCGCCCGGCTGCGCAGCTCTGCCCGGGAAATGGGGCGGGGCAGGGGGGGCGGAGGATCCGTCGTGCCAGGGCGCCAAATATACTTAATATACCGTTGCAGGGATTCAAACCACCGACCTTCTGGTTGCCAAGCCCTAGGCTCAGTAGTTTAACCCACAGCGCCGCTCGCATCCTTACTCTTACTCGCCTGCAACCTTTCTTCAGAGGTTACCAAAAGATCATTTTGGTTGCTCTTTCCTGAACCTTATCCAACTCTACAATACAATATCCTTTTTGAGTTGAGGTGTACAGAGCTGTACACAATATTCCAAATGTGGTCAAACCATAGATTTGCATAATGACAATACGATACTGGCAGTTTTGTTTTCAATTCTTTTCCTAGGGATCCCTTCTATGGAATCTGCCATTTTCACAGCCACCACATACTGGGTCAACATATTTTAGAGCTATCTACTATGACCCCAAGGTCTCATTCCTGGGTCTGTCACCTCCAGGTCAGACCCCATGAGCATATACATGAAATTATTTATTTATGCCCCAACATACATTACTTTACACTTGTTTATCTTGAATTGTATTTGCTATTTTACTGCCCATTCGCTCCATTTGGAGCTCTTTACAATCTCTTTTGTTTTAATGACCCTGAACAATTTAGTACCATCACCTTACTGCTCACTCCTAACTCTAGATCATTTACAAACATGCTAAAAGGCACAGGTCCCAATACTGATGCTTGGAAGATTCCACTTTTTTTCCTTTATGTTCTTTTGTTCTCAGAGAAGTAGTGACAGAGAATCAATATGCGACTCCTCCTCCTCCTTCCTCTTCTCCTGCCACTTCTTCAAAATGCCCAAAGTGGTCAAAAGAGAGTTAGGTATGCTTCCATTTCATGAGAGCCAGAAGAATCTAACTGCAAAACCATTTGCATAAACCCTACTTAAACAGGATTTAAGCATGCTCAGTTTTTTTCTGGATTATGCTTTAGCACCTTTAGAAAAAATATATACACTTGGATCCACCTCTGTTCAACCATCAATCCGTGTTACATTCTTTCCACTCCTATTTCTATGCTGGTTTAAATTTCTGCACACTGAGAAACTGGCGAGAGATCTGGCAGACTGCCTTGATGTGCCAGATTCAAATCCTTAGTGTACTGAGGCAGGATGCTACACCCATGCACTTATTTGTGAAGTGCATTTTTTAACAAGTTATTTTCGGTCATAAACATCCTTAGATTGAAGTCTTGCTACTGCTGCTTTGTTATAGATACAATGTTTATTGCTGTAACCTGCTCTGGTTTCTTTGCCTAAAGAAAGGCAGGGTGTATATTTGTCTAATGGGTGAATGAAGATGTGGATTTAAGAGATGCTTCCCAAGAATATGATCTGTGGATTCCTCCAACTACTTAAATGTGTTACGATCGCAAAAATCAATCATACTATCTTACTTGTATTGCATATTTAGCAGTGCTTCTACACATGTTGGGCATAATTTTGGCATTTGAGCTAAGAAACTGTTTCACGAAATAGGAACATTATTGCACAATAATCATAAGCAGGTTCAGCCTTAATTAGAGAAATTATGAACAAGAAACAGTGGCTCCATTCTTGGCATTAACAACGCTATGATTGGCATTTAAAAAATGCAATGCTGAACTTGCGTGTGAAAGATACAAGAGTTAACTGCACTGTTATTCAGATATCTGAGTTTTCCATCTGCACTTCAAAATGGGGGGGAGAGAGAGGGGAGAGAGAGAGAAATGAGTCAGAATGTAAGAATATGCAGGGTAGAAAAATGCATATGCACTTAATAATAGATGTGGATTCCAGTCTACTGTGAGTAGACCGTGAGCTCCCACAGGTTTGGTAGACTCTTGTTTTCTGCATGTGTGAGAGCACACATTCATGGAATACCAGGTGTCATGAAGGGAAATAGGAGGTCTGTGCATCTATAGCCAGTCTCCCCTCTGTATGCCTTCTTTACACTCAGAGCACAACAGTAACCTTCCCGGAATGCAGAGCATGGATGAGGATATGGGAAGTGTGTGAGTGCATGTGTAGAAGTAGGTGATTTTGAGCTTGTGAATGTACGCTATCCTCTCTGTAATCCATTTGAACCTGCAGAATCCTCTGCACATGGGTGCTAAAGCTGCATTGGACGGGATTGCGCCCATACTTTCAATTTCAGTTCAATGCCATGCCAGGCATCCACTGAGGATACATGCACTAAACTGATTAAAGTAGTTCCAGAATGTTTCAGCCCATGACACCCAGATTGCTGGGACATCGTTCATGTTATGACAGCCAGTAAGGTAAAGGGTAAAGGGACCCCTGATAGTTAAGTCCAGTCGCGGATGACTCTGGGGTTGTGGCGCTCATCTCGCTTTACTGGCCAAGGGAGCCAGCGTTTGTCCGCAGACAGCTTCCGGGACATGTGGCCAGCATGACTAAGCTGCTTCTGGAGAACCAGAGCAGTGCTTGGAAACACTGTTTACCTTCCCGCCAGAGCGGTAGCTATTTATCTACTTGCACTTTGACATGCTTTCGAACTGCTAGGTTGGCAGGAGCTGGGACCGAGCAACGGGAGCTCACCCCGTTGTGGGGATTCGAACCGCCAACTTTCTGATCGGCAAGCCCAAGAGGCTCAGTGGTTTAGACCACAGCACCACCTATGTCCCTATGTCAGCTGGTAGCCCAGCTCAATTATTATGAACTTGGGAGAAGACCATACTGGTTTTACTCCAGTTGCATTCAATGGAGATTATCAGAGCCTAAGAATGTGTGGATGTTCCCAGTGCAAGATACCAAACAGAAATTACAAGTTTTCCTGTTGTATTGTCATTCTCTCCAATGTAAGTTTCATTGTCATATGTGAAAGACGCCCCCCCACCGCAAAAAAGAAGGGGAAAGGTTCTGATTCTAACATCATTTACTTGGCTAGGCTGGAGATACTTACTGACAGGTTGACCTACAAATTCATTAAATAAATCAAGAATACTACAACAGAAACCAGCTCTAGAAATCTGGGTGGTTATTGGTGATCCGACAGTCGTGTTAAAGCGCAAACTGTGATATAGTGGAAGTGATCTGCATGCAGAAACAGATGTCTAAGGACTTCCCCCAATTGCACATGTCACATATTCAACACCTGAGCAGTGTGCACAGTGTATCCCCAAGCAGCACTGAATGCATAATTAGTGTTGTCTGTTCTGATAGCACTAATGGCCTTGATGATGTCACTGTGCTGGAAGGAGATTCAGACCAGCCTTCTCTGCTCTGTTTAGCTGGCATAGAGGTGAGGGGCAGGATGCCACAAATGCAGCAAGGTGCGCCCTGGATCACAGTTATTTACTCAATAAATTCCATTGAGCCATATGGGCTTGCTTTCCAGTTAATGCATTTAGGATTGGGATACTTAAGCCTCAACAATACACTTTAAGACCAGCAGTTCAGTTTCATGAGCAGGTAATAAATTTAATTCCAGCACTTAAATTTGCTGGTTGTAGGAAGGGTTCAGGAGGAATTCAACTGAGACTGACTGACTTTTTTTTTTCTTAATCAATATAAAAACTAGTGGCAGGGTTCAGCCTAGCAATTATTCTAACAAGTAGTAATAATCAATTTTAGGGTGTGTGTGTTTTTTGGGGGGACACCAAACCAAACCAAAACCCTGATGGTCTGATATGTTAACACTGATTTCACGTAAATGCGGAGAGGGGCATGTATGGCACTTGTGACTTTCTAATTGATTAATTAATCAAAGAGGGCTTTCTGAACCACTTAATTCTTAAACATCTCTAGGCGGTATACAAAAACCCAACACAAAAACAATAAAACGGTGTGATAAAAAACCAGATACATCACAAACACCACTCAAACGATGTTATAAAAACAGGTAAGAACAGAAAGTTGGTAGTATCTGGGTCAGGGAAAAGCCTGGGAAAATAGATATGACTTTATGAGAGGTCTGTAGGAACTGATGAATAAATCTTCACATATGGCAGAGGGAGGGACATACCACAATGCAGGGGCAAATGGCCATTTTGAAGTCTCTGTCGTGCCATGTGATATTCTTTAGGGTGCAATGGTATGTGTAAAAAAAAAATCCCATATCATCTAAGTGATCTTACAGGGGCAGCTGGTCTTTCAAGTAACCCGGTTGTTCAGGCCTTTATATGTTACATTATTATTATTATTATTATTGCATTGCAAAAGGAACTGAATTGGCTGTCCAGTTGCTAATGGCAGTAGATGGTTGTTGTTGTTGTTGTTGTTGTTGTTGTTGTTGTTGTATTATTATTATTACTATGGTATTATTATTAGTATTAGTATTATTATTATTAGTAGTAGTAGTAGTAGTATTCTGCCCTGTACCTGAGGTCTTAGGGCAGTTACAACATAAAATCACAATATAAAAACATGAAATACTCTTATTTCTCTTTCCATCACTCCTTGCAGACAATGATGTAATGAATAGCAGTTCTAGTTCTCTTAGAGTAGGGATTCTAAAGTAAGAAGACACTCTGAATATGTTCAGACAGATATTGGGCTGCACTTTAGAACTGGGATCAGATGAGAAAAGGGCTCAGTCCCCACCACCACCACTACACACACACTCTGTAGGCACCTTCAAAAAATTATTACGAGTTCCGGAGGTGATTCATAATTGTATGTATGAATGACTGAATAAATGGATAGCCAAGTAAATATGTAACACTGAAAAATACACTAGGATTGCAATTGGCTGGAATTTAAAATAGGGTGCCAGTTGGCTGGAATCTAAGGTATAGTTACTCAACTGGTCTGTGGAAATTTGTTGCCTCACAGTCTGTGAGGAGGGAGAAATAAAGATATGTGTGTTTGTTGCGATTCAAATGCTTATTTGTACACTTAGGAATAACATTCTCTCACAGTGTGCTTTAAAGTGTCGAGGAAGGCTGAGAACACAGAGCAGGAAGAAGGATGGGCAATATTACAACTGCACTTAGGCAACATCTATGTACATTTATAAATATGTGTAGACACATTCAAATGTGCTTCTGATGTAGATGGAAGCTAAAACGCTTAACTAAGGCTCAAGCCCACTTTTCTGGGAGCCATTGCACAAAAGAGCAGTTACTTTCGAGTAGACAGGGATAGGATTATTCTACAACAGTACTGAACCCATCGCTGTCTGGTCACACACATGGTGGAAAAGATTATGGCAGCTTTTCATAACAGCAAATTCAAATCACCCCAGAGTGCTGACTAGGCTCCGCGCTGAGTGTATTTTGTGGGCTTCAAGGATTTAGGAAGTTTCCTTGACTCCCTCTCTCCACTAGATGGCGGGAGAGCACTGCCCTGGGACATCTCTGCAGTGCCACATGGTAAACCATTTTTGTATATTTGCTATCCAAGCCCTGTTTAGTCACATATGATTCACCTGCTGGTTTTTTTTTGGGGGGGGGGAATCCTTCTCATGCCTGATTTGAGCACACACAATCGTCACCCCGCCCAGCATAAAAATAGGATTAACTTTGAACTAAGACAATTAATTGGATAAACATCATTATGCCACCTTGCTTAGTAAATCGTTCGGGTTTTCCTTAACATTATTCTGTGCTGGAAACAGATAAATAAAGTTATGATGTATTTAGCCATTCCTCACAATGGCCTATTTTGCATTTGCATGCAGAGAAATCACACACACACACACACACACACACACACACACACACACTTTTCTTCCTGGCACTGATTATTTTTTTTTCTTCGTTAAGGGTTGGATTGTGAAGGATGAGAAAATGACAGCCTGGTTCAAAATTATAATTTCCAAACTGGTCAATTCCCAATCCATTTCAGTTGAAACCTTAAATTTGGCGCGTGCCCTTCCGCCAAAGGGCTAGATTGGCTTAATTCTATATATTTTGACAACCAGATTGTCGAAAAAGACACATGGAACGTAGCACTGGTCAACAATACAGCCAGTCCGTAGATGAGTTTGCTCAGTCTTCCATCGCTGAGAATGGGACTAAGTTGCTAACTTGGTTTGCAGAGTCACAGTCAATATCTGTGGGTTTTTCTTCACCTTTCCTTTCAAATACTACATTTGGACCCTTTCAGTTTAGAAACTGAGTGTTCTCGGCATATTTCTATACTGGCAAGTCCCAATATCGGCTGATGGAGACAAATTTAGCCCTTCTGTTCACTGGGCAATGTTATTTTGATTGCAGGAAGGATTAATTTTTCCTGGTGCAGGTTTATGTTCATGGTACCTATCTTTACTTCCACAGTAGGAAAATTACCATATTCCTACACATATTATCATTCCCCCCATCACAAAAATGTCCATTTAAAAGCTGTTTTGATCTTTTGGATAAGTGCCTTGATTTAAAATAATAGCAAAAAAAGTAAAATTAAGCCTCTATGCTCAGCAGTGCATGAATGACAAATCTGTTGTAGTTTGGAGTATATTTTAAGAAACTCCTTTTAAACCTCTTAAAGCAAATTTACATATGCTCAGAAAAGATATTACACCCTGGGAAAGTGAGCAGCATAATTTATTTCCCTGTGCTACTGATATCGTTGTGTTTATACAGAGACTGCATAATACATTTTATACTTTTTTGAACTGGTACCGTATGTATTTCTTACAATCTAAGAGATTTTAAAAATGCATCTCTATTTAAGGGTAGTTAAGATATGCATGGTGCTTTCTAACCCACCTAGGAATCTGAGCTAATTCTCCTGTGGTTCATTTTAGAATGAGGCAGACACTGTTAATTTCACCCAATTGTGATTCTAAACAATACATTGGGTGTGCTCAAAATCTGGGATTCCCCCCAGTTTTTTTTCCAAATCAAAGAAAACAAATAATTAAGAGAAGGGGTAGATGTTGGCATAGGACATATGAATACTCAGTCTCATATGCAACAGCCTAATCTAGATCCATGAATCACCTAGACTAGGGAATGATGGGAGGTGTAATCCAGCAGTATCTGGAGGGTTTGTTTCCGAACCAGATCAGTTTTGACGTGTGTGTGTGTGTGTGTGTGTGTGTGTGTGTGTGTGTGTCTGTGTGTGGTGGGAATTCTTCGGCAAGATGCTCTGTCTGCTTGTCCCTCACCACTAAGAGGCTGAGTTTAGACAAGTGAACAGGCAATGTTACCTGCTGCTTCCAAAGGAAGAAAAGTGGGTCAGTAAGTAGCCAAGGCAAGAGGAGGAACACTAGGGATGTATGAATGCATCTTGCATTTGTCACAAGCAGCGCTGTTTCCAACCCAATGTACTTCGGCTTCTGCAAAAACATTGTTCGGCTTGCTGTCTGCTGATGCCGGATCTATTGCAATTATTTATCTTCTTCTTCTTTGGCGATCACTCGTAGCCGAGTACGATTGTCTTCCATAAACACAGTTTTAACAATGGGTTCGTAAGTGACTGTGGAGGCCAATTCTGGATCCACACGTCCTTCCACAGTGGGGGCATTGGTTTCTGGGCGGGAGTTGATCATGGTGTGGATTTGCCAAGCGTGCCTTCCTCTTAGCACGTTTCTCCCTTGCATCCTGAGATCGAGTGTCTTCAAACCCATGACACCTTTGGTAAAGGCTGTTCTCCAGCTGGAGCGCCCGCAGGCCAGCATTTCCCAGTTGTCGGTGTTTATACTACTTTTTTGCCTTGAAACAGTCTTTAAACCTCTTTTGTTGACCACCAGCATTACACTTTCCATTTTTAAGTTCAGAATAGAGTAGTTGCTTTGGAAGACGATCATCAGGCATCCACACAACATGACCAGTCCAACAAAGTTGATGTTGAAGAATCATTGCTTCAACACTGGTGATCTTTGCTTCTTCCAATACACTAATATTAGTTCGCCTGTCTTCCCAAGTGATGTGCAAAATTTTTCGGAGACACCGTTGATGGAATCTTTCGAGGAGTTGGAGTTATAAGTGGTCCATGTTTCACAAGCATATAGTAAGGTTGGTAGTACAATAGCTTTGTAAACAAGCATTTTGGTTTCCCTGCGAATGTCTTGGTCCTCAAACACTCTGCACTTCAATCAGGAGAAAGCTGCACTTGCAGAGCTCAGGCGATGCTGGATTTTGGCATCAATGTTGGCCCTTGTGGAAAGGTAGGAGAAGTGATCAACATTTTCCAACATTACACCACTGAGTTGGATTTGTGGCGCTGCAAAGGGGTTATTTTCTTCTTGTTGGTGCAGCACTTTGGTTTTTTGGATGTTGAGTGATAGGCCAAGCTTTTCGTAAGCTTCTGCAAATATATTTAGGATGGTTTGTAGGTCATCCTCTGAGCGTGTGCACACTATGTTGTCATCAGCAAACTGAAGCTCTATGACGGATGTTACGGTAACCTTATTTTTTGCTTTCAGCCTGCTCAGATTGAAGAGCATCTGTTCAATATATGATTTCTACTCCGGTGGGGAGTTTCCCTTCGACAAAGTGTAGAGAGGCTGTGCTCAAGGCTTGACTGCCCCACAACTCTCACCAGCCAACCAAACGTTTCCCTAGCTTGGCTGCTGCCAGCCCTCTGCAGAATTCCTTTACATAAGCAATGCTTTCCCAAGGAACAGAGATAAAAGTTTAAGTAAGAATTTTTCTATACCTGTAGTTCTTAAGAGAGTTCTCAAAGAGCTAAACATGCATACCCATTATTCCTTTGGCAAGCCCACAGAGAACAGCAAGCTGACCAATTCAAATCAGCTTGCTAAACTCTGCTGAGGCTAGAGCTCTAGCAGCCTATGGATGTACCAGAAAGGCCAACAAAACAACACTGGAAGAATCAACCAGTTACCTTCTGCTCTGTATGTAGAGGGACTGAAAGCAACTTGCCCAAAGCCAGAAAGCACATCTGTGGCAGAAATTGTTAAACACAGAGAATGGGTTCATAGCAGATAATCCTGATTCAGAGAAAGGTAAAACAATGGGGGGGTTGCATTGTAAATTATGGAGGGGTGGCCTCATTTTGACACCAGATAGCCCTAGGTTTGCTTAGTAGGTCATCTTAGGCAAGGCAATTAATGTAATCTCCCCCAGCCCTTCATTCTTTCACTAACCAAAGTTCCAGAAGTCTTTTCCATAAGTCAACCCCCCCATTTTTCCCCCATAACAGCTGGTGATTAAATCGATCTGCAATAGTACATCCATCCAACACATGGAGTGATCAGTGAGATTGCACCTCTCTTCACCCACCCCAAATAGCAAGTGCTCTGGAACCCTGATTCCAAATGCCTACATATTTAGTTGGAGGGTAAAAAGGTGAGCTTTTGTGAGTACAGCTGTCCACAGGGAAGTTTCCCATGCAACCCCTAAAATCTGACCATGCCAGATTGTGAACTAGTTCTTTTTTTTCTCTCGAAGAAATTCCATGGATCTTTACCAACTTGGATGATCCAATTTTACCTGACAACAAGGCTTAATAGATTTATTTTGCCAACCGTTGTTGACAACATACTCACATGCAAAGTGTGACCTGTCACTGGGCATAATTCAATGAGTAGGTAGTTGAAACCAAATCCCATTGAAAGCCATAGGTTTAGAATAATCAGGCCTGTAACTAATGTTGTGTTTCCACCCAGGGATTGCTCTTTAATCTAGCAGAAGTTTCCAAGAGCAGAAGTAGGGGAAGTAAGTCATTTATTTACGGATTCCCTTTCCTTCTGCAGTCTCTGGTAACCTTCTCCATCTGCTGTAGAGTAGACTTTCCAAAATATCATAGGGGTGGCTTGGAAAGCTTCAGAAGAAAAGCGAACTTGAGGAAATCACAGCTCTTCCCCTTTCATTCATGGAAGTCTCTGCTGAATCAAAGAACTTCCCATGAATGGAGAGCACTGAGAAGCATAAATTCCACTGAGATTTAGACATAGGGCTCATATACACTTCTGCTTGTGCCATACCTAGAAAGCACGGTTCCAAGCAGCTTTCTGCTTGTTTTGTGATTTCTGGCCACAAGCCCAGGCAGTTTTGCCTTTGATCTGCTGTATTCCCCCAGAAAACCCACCCTTTAGCAGTAAATTGGAGCAAACACCAGTCCTCAGAAGACCCTATTGCCATTTGTTCTGATTCAGCTGGTTTTGCCAGGGGAAAGTAGTGGGGCAAATGGGTGAGTGCATTGTTAACTCTGGCTGCATTTATTTGTTAAGCTTGCACCACACTCTTCATCTAAAGAGCTCAGTGCAGCTTACCTATGCCTCCCCAGTGTGGTCTTCCACTTACACACCTGGACTGTGACCATCTACTTCAGTGGGAGTGATAGGACATTTCTCCCACTGAATCGAAATAATTTCCAGGCAGAAATAAATAGGTCTGCTATCAGAATTTCTGTAAAATACACAGCTAGTGTATCCCTATCACCCTGCGTAGTCGCAGCAATCATACTTTAAATGAGACAGTATGCATGTTTCACCCCTTCTATTCATAAATTGTATGGGAATGGCAGGTAAAGTGACCTAGAATGTGCCTACCTGGGTGCAGGATTGCATCCTTAAGCTGTGAGCCTACAAACAAATCCCACTGTAGCCAAGGGGATTTCTTTCCAAGTCTGTCTGCTTAAGAGTTTTAAGACTATCAGGATATTTGTTTTAGATTTTATTGGCAGACTTGGACTGTTTTGTCAGTAGGGAACCTTATTTGGGGTTAGCTAGGGCCAAACTAAATGTTAAATCAGGAATTCACTGCATTTAAACACAGAACTACACTGGTCACAAAGGAGGAGGAGCCTAGGGGAGGTATCTGAGTTTAGAAATCAAAGAGGTGCATCTCTGATGCATGCAGAGATCTTCCCACAACTTTTCTGTGCGAATACTTTCCTCCTTCACTAATCTCCAATACCAGAAGTGGCTTCAGTGCAGTGAAGGGAAAGCACTTGGAAACAGGGGGATTACAGGAATGTAAGCAGTGGCAAGCTCTTTCCATGTAAGCAGGGAATTCCATATTTAAACTCATGAAACTGGCCATTAAGTCTAGTCTGGCTCTTGTCTTTGTCAGAGTGTCTCTATGCCTACTCTCTGACAAAGTAGCGAGCAACAAGGATTTCTAATTTTCTGAATGTGGGACATCTGATTAAGAATATTGGAGTCAGTTCCAAAAAGTGTTGGCATGCCTAGATAGATGATAGATGATAGATAGATAGATAGATAGATAGATAGATAGATAGATAGATAGATAACAATAACTAAATACGCAATATTACAAATATGCGGGGAAACTATTAAAACAGCGCTAAATGAAACATGAACAGGATTGTGAAAATAAGAAAACAATAAATAGTTATATAGATGGTAGATTGATTTTCCAAAATCTAAGAAATGTGTTAGGCATTAAGTACAGCAAAGTTTGTTCTCTTTTTGATGCCAGATGAAAACTTGTCTGTTTGTCCTCTGGGTGTTTTAGCTGCATAGTCTTCTCTGATGGCATTTTACTGCCTCTGAAAGTTGTTTTGACTGCTTGTTTTATGTTCAATTTCATGGCTGTTATTTATGGTTGTATAACCATCTTCGGTCTCATTTTGTACACTGCCCTGATATCTAATTGACAAAGGAGCAGTTATCAGAAATCTCATAATAAATAAGCAATAAGAGAAAATAAATAAAAGATAACGGAGGCGGAAAAGATGAAGGGGGGGAAACTAAACGAGGGGCTAGTTTTGTGAATTCTAGCTTCCCCCTACAGTGCTGATGAAAGAAGGCGGGAGGGTAGAGGGAGAGGGAGAATGCCAAAAAGAATGCAGTTGATTCCCTGTACAAAACAATAGCAGCTCCAGAAACTGTGTTCCTTTCTGGAGGGCCAATTGTATCAGCCAGAAATGCTGCACAACATGAAGGAAGGTCTATTATCCTTCCTCCCATTTGCTTCTCTGCACTGAATTAACAGTAGAATTTGACTAACAACAGCACTTGGTCCCCTACGCCTCAGTCTGAAACAATCTGCCAATCATTTTTTGTTGAAAGGTACGGAATCTGACATGGACTCAAAGCCAGTGTTGGGATGAATGAAACTGAGACCATAGCACGTCTCGATCCATCATGACAGTGCTGTATGGTGCAGAAGGCTATTCTTAACAAATATCTGTGAGCACCATTGGAGGCCACAATCCCAGGCACATTATTTACTCTGCAACTGATGTTTCTTTGTACTCCCTCCATCACAGTGTTCTCGTTGCCTCTGATGAAAAAATAATGACTCCCCCCCCCTCATTTTGTGCTTTAAAAAACAGAAACAGAGGGTCCTGATCCACAGACCCTTACAGATGTTTCTGTGCACAGAGATCTCCATGAATGTAATTTCTAAATGGAAGGTCAAGCATGTCACCTTTGACAGCTCCATCAGCTGATGGAAGGAGGAACAGAGGCCTGGATTTAATCTCCTACCTGCCCAAATATTGTTCTTGGCACTGTCACTGCGGACTGCTCCAACCATCTGGGAAGGGTGCATGTATGTATGTATGTGTGCAGACACACGTGTCACATTGAATGCAGGAGGCTTTTAAAAAGCACCCCCAGCAACTTTTGGGGGTGTACAAATACAGTGGCTCTATCACATCACTTTCAACTCAATCTGCTACTAGTTATACCGAAAGAGTGATTCTTGCAAACAGCTATCCTCCTAGAGTGGATATTTACCAAAGTTGGAGTCAAATGCCAGTAGCACTGACTTTAATGTGATAGTTCGTGACCTTACATTGGTTCAGGAGAGGGAATAGATCATTTTGTGGTTTTCTTTGCAAATTGCAAGTGTCAGTAAAGGGTCATTAGTCTTGTTGATTTCAATGGGACTAGCATCCAGGTCTGTAATAACTTAAGCCAGTTTCTAAAGTTCCACTGTAATCAATGTCCTACTATTAAGAAGCAGAGAGTCATGGGATCAGAGTTGAAGTCTCACCAATATCCAATATCTGCCAGAGGAAGCCTCCATTGGATCAGACTCCCTTCCCTGAACCCAGGATTCAGCACATTATGAACCTTGAAGCAACCATGTGTGTGCCATAGTTCCAGAGATCTGAATTTTCTGCTTGGGCTTCTAAAATGTACACTGTCTTCTCTCCTTTCAAAGCCACTGTAATATCACTGCAGCGCTTGCCCAACATCGCATTATGTCATGCTTTGGTGTACTGTATGCTGAAGCACCACATTCACCAATTATATTGGGGACATGCTCTCTAAATTTCTGAAATATACTCTGAAGATCAGGTAAACTGCTGCATCTTTTATCTATGAGCTACCCAGTAATATGTGAGGTTGATCAAGTGCATGGATGAATCTCCTGACAAAAGAAAGAAGCCCAAGAATGTGCAGGAGCCACTTATTAAGACAGAAGCAGAAGATTTGTTCATTGTCATTCAATAGGGGTTAAATTATCTAGACTGTGCTTGGATTAAATAGTTAAGACCAGTTTCACTAAAACCAGAGGGAAAGAATAGCTAGAGTATGTAATTGTATAGAGACTGATGGAACAGACTTCTCAACAGAGGGATAAGCTTATGTAGGTTTATAGATATGTTAGGTGGTGGAGTAAATTATAACTCATTGAGATCGGGAAAGGGCTTTGAGCACCTTCCAAAAGAGTTTGTATAAATAACAAAAAAATATAAAACGAGTGCTCTGTTGCTCCAACCCGTTACAGTCGTTCTTTCAGTAAGGAGAGGGAAAGATTAATGTGCAAATGTAAGTTGGTGCAAAAGGAATTAAAATGAAATTAGTTGTTACACCATAGTTGTTAACTATGTAAACATTTCCTGTTTATTAAGATACAGTTAGATTTTAGAAAGATTGTGCTGCTTTAGCGCTTGTTCTGTTTCTTTTACTTTTCTGAATTTTAAAGACTTGGTATCACAATTGTTCACCTTTTTTTGTCATCTGCTGGAACATTCCACTTCAGCATCTCTCTGTCTTTCCATTTGGATGGTATCAGTCAGTAATTACAGTTCACATATACTGTAGTTTAGTGAAGCTGTAAAGAATTGGTTTAAATAAAAAAATAATCCCCGGCAAAGCAGTATCCCATTACATCACTGCTTCACATGCATTCATTCTCTTCAATATTGTTGGCTATTTCAGGTTAACTACCAAAATTATTTGCCTGAGAAGCGAGATTTAATTGTCTTACAACTACCTCTGTGAAATACAATAGGGATAACAAGTACCCATTGATTATACTATTGGATAGAAAAGGGGACTCTTATTCTTGCATTTTTCATTCATTTTGTCATTGCATTCTCTTTGAAAGAGACCAAATGGGTCTCAGCAGGTGAAAGCCAAGAAATGTGAAAGGGCCCCTTTGATGAATGACAATAACACAACTGCCCTCCTCTCTCCTTTAACCCCCTCCCCCCATTTTTTTGGGAGATTATAAAACCGTATTAAATCATGCCCTGTTCGATACTGATTGAGAGGGAGCTAAACTAAAACCAACAATAGTAGACTGAATCAGAGTATTGCGATTTCTTCAATGGGCACTAAATCCAGCTAACCTCCCAGTGCTTCCCCCCCCCACCCCATGCAGGCACTTAATAAATGAATAAAAGTATTTACTTACCATCAAACTATTATATACGGAACAAATTTACATTTGTGCCAGCATCGTCAGTTACAGCCATGTCGACATCTTGCAACAGTAACTGTAAGAAGCTGTGCCCACCATCTTATAGGTGGCAAATTCAAGTCAAGATCTGTGTGGAGGGAAATTTGAAAAATTCGTAACACCTGTTGCTGAGTTCAAAAGAAGTACAAAGCACTTTTAAAACCACAAAAAAATATGCGGTTCAAAAAAAGGCAGAATAATATTTGATGTTAGACCTAGATAATATTTGATGTTAGACCAATTGTGTTTCAAGGCTATTTATTGTAGACATCAGTATTCACTATCTGACAATCAATTTGGTCTTGCTTGAATATGTTAGCTTAGAGGAGCTCTTCATGATAACATTGGGTGTTAATTTACAGTCAGTGGGGGAGACCCCCCCCCCACGCACACACTTTTTATCACAATGCATTTTGAACTGTAGATGTAAATAACATAATAAAGAAGAAAAAAGTTATTACATCATACGAAAGTCAATGCCAATGCTTTTAATCTGAATGTGCTGTTTCTGAGTCACACTCAAGCTATAGACTTGAGCTGTAAAGGCCTTTTCCATATTTTTCACTGTTACGTGTGTATCAGAAATTACAGCAGTTCTCTGTCAGAGGTAATTCCTGAGCATAGTTTACAATGTGTGTGGGGGGGGCGATACTGATTTAAACAATCCATTTCCAAATAGACATTGTATTATGCCATGATAATAAGTGATGGCTAGATTCAACAAAATGTTCGGAAGTGATACTTCTCAAATTAGCCATTAGTGCAGAATGAAATAATTGTTCAGATAATAATGATACCAATATTAATTCTGTTCCTAGTATGTAAAGATAAGGGCTTTTGGGGTATTTATTATTAATAGACTTATTTGAAAGAACAGCACACAGAGAGCCGGGGAGGGGAAGCATATAAAATGCTTTCCCTAGTAGTCAGCCAGCACCGTTATAAAAATTAAGAAAATGAAGCAAAGGAGTCCAGCATTCAAAGAAAAATATGTGTCACCTTTCTAATAGCTAAAATGTTTTGATGTTTGATGGTTAAAAACCCTTCAAATATGCACTCATCAATGGGGTGATTCATGATATCCATGCAGAAAGTATATTAAGACATTTGCTGCTACTAACATGCTGCATGTTTAAAATATTAGTATCAAAAAACATCTGACAGATAAAAATCTTTGGAAGGATAGAAAATACTGCAGTGATAAAAGAAGTGTGATGAGACATCAAAGAGCTGCATACAAAGCAAGATGCTTTTGAGAGGAACACATACAAAAGAAAAGAATTAATTATCTTTTCACCATATGTTTATGAGGGTATTGATTTTTTTGATTGATCTATATGCTGCTTTTTTTTACTCTAATAGTTGCTTTGCCTCTGTTTATTTACTTTCCTCATGTGACATCTATCGGTGTTCACCTTTGATTTCGTACAATGCCTGTTGCAATCTTTCCATCCAGCAATACTTTCTCTGCGGAATGCACATCATTAATAAATATTTTGATTATGAGCTAAATGTGAAGGTTGAAACCACTTGTAATTATATTTGGCTCTTAACAACAAAAAGATGCATAGAGCAATGGCAGGTTTTGAAGCTTCTGGTGCTGAAACTGCGCTGATGCTCTTTGACACAGTTTCCCAAGCTATTTTTTTTTATTATAAATATAGCATACCAGCTACAGAGCTTTAATTTATTAAAATGCCACTCAGGATGAACTGGCTGAATTATAATGCTAATTGTATTTTAATTTGATTTGACTTTTCAAAGGAAGATACAGCATGCTAGGTTTCTATTAATAATGATCAAGGTGTGGGGAGGTGGTTGTTCAAGCTTCATGTGTCTTATTTTTCAGCTTGTGCAAAATTCTTCTGTTGTCCAGTTCCTTGCAAAAATGTTCCTGTCCCTTACCCAAACTGCCTAAAAATGCACCTGTCCTCTACCTAAATAATAAATTCTGGAGAAAAGAAGACTCTCGCAGTTTTTTTTTGTTCCTCGTTGTCTAGAAATAGACACACCTTCCTTCCAAATTACATTATGTATGCTGAGAAATACAGTCGTCAACTAATTGAGGATAAGCTGTAATGAACTATTGTGCTTGTCCTTATTGCCTACCAATTATCTACGGTGATTATAATTAGGACCAATATTTTTTTCCTTGGGAGTGTTTGGGCAATCATCATTTGCTTATGGTTATGTTGTTGTTGTGCTACATTTTGACATTGTTCTCCAGATATGATCAAGGGAAATATAGTCTAGATAGTGTGTGTGTGTGTGTGTGTGTGTGTGTGTGTGTGTGTGTTGCAATGAATCCATGCTTCATCTACATTTAGTGTTTGAAAAGACCTTCAATGTATTTAATAGAGTGAGGGCCACCAACTAGGATGCCTTTGAAAGAGAATTAGACAAATTTATGGAGGATAAGACTATCAGTGACTATGAGGCCTTGCCACCCTGGACTCCTTCAGAAGGATGGGTGGCATGTAAACTGGATAAACAATAACAATCATGATGGATATGTTTCTGCCTCCATTGTCAGAGGCCAGTTGCTCCTGAAGATAAGTTGTTGGGAAAATGCTGTTGCACCTACGGTAGGTCCCGCTTGCTGGCTCACCAGAGTGATACATGCTCTGGTTATCTCCCGCTTGGACTACTGCAATGTGCTCTACGTTTGAAGGTGATTTAGAAACTAATCCAAAATACAGCTGCCAGGCTGGTGACTGGGAGCAGCCGTCAGGACACCGGTTTCTAAAAGGGTCTACATTGGTTCCCAGTACATTTCCAAGCACAATTTAAAGTGTTGGTGCTGACCTTTGAAGCCTTCAACGACTTTGGCTCTCTGCGTACCTGAAGGCGAGTCTCCACCCCCATTGTTCAGCTTGGAGACTGAGGTCTAGCTCCAAGAGCCTTCTAGCGGTTCCCTCACTGCGAGAAGTGAGGTTACAGGGAACCAGGCAAAGAGCCTTCTCGGTAGTTGTGCCCACCCTATGAAACGCCCTCCCATCAGAGGTCAAGGAAATAAACAACTAGCTGACTTTTAGAAGACGTCTGAAGGCAGCCCTGTATAGGGAAGGTTTTTTTATGCTTGATGCCTTACTGTGTTTTAATTTGTTGGAAGCCTCCCAGAGTGGCTGGGGCAACCAAGTCAGATGGGCGGTGCGCATATATATATTCATTTATTTATTTATTATGGCTTCCCATGGACAAGGACTTTTGGCCTGATCCAGCAGAGCTCTTCTCATGCTTTTATCCTGAGACAGCCAGTTTGGTGTGTGAGAGAAAACCAGTCACAATATCTTCAAGTTTTAAACAGATTAGAGATTGTTCACAACAACAAAAGTCATCTGAAATACCCGTAAAATGTAAACACCTGATTAATCATGTTCTCATCTCTTGCAGACATCCTTACGCCAGTGACACTGAAGCAGCGCGCTGAATTCAACCCAAGCATTTAACACCACTGCAGCTTCGATACCAGGTTTGGTCAACATAAAATTAAAAAAAATATTCATGTGTGGTTACATATTTTTTCTGGAGGACAGTCAACCCCAGGAGCCAGTCAGGTAAGTGGAAGAATTTTGGATTGATATCTAATGGGAATAAACATGATTCCGCTTCATGTGCCAGATGTGTGCACAGATATGTGCTGGTCCACAGAGTATCTTCTGACAAATACTCAATATTTGATTAGGATGCATGTCCTGCCCCCACGACCACCATGGCAGACATGAGCTGAGTGCATTTACAGCCATGTGTGCCCTTTAAGGCACTCAGTGTGCTTTAGGAGACATGTATCTCACAAGCAGCAAACTCATCAGCTGTATAATTCATCAGGCTGAACCACATGGCTCTTTTTAGTGATGAGGTGGTGGGGCTTGAGCGAATGTGGTTTGAATGATTCCCTTTGTGGTTAAATGGCCACAATAGCACTTCACTACAAGTCTAGGTACTATATTTCCACCCTATCACAAGATGCAGGGATGGGATACAGTAGCTGCATATTGAACTGTGGCCACTTGAAGATGCAATCTCTTGACAATTTTGCCATATTGCCTGAAGGGGATAAAATTTACACCTCATTTTTATCCATAGAGTTCCCCCCCCCAGTCCAGATGATCATGCTAATTAGCCCCTGGACTTTGATCCCTTAAAAAAAAATCAAATCCTGCCTTTCCTTCATGATGCTTCCCAGTACAGAGAGAATCAATCACATAAAGTGTGACATCACACCTTTTCCCAACATGCTTCCAGTTCTCCAGCACCAGAGAGAAACTGGGCGATACATTGCACTTCTCATGATTACCCATCTGAATAGTGTGGATCACCACATGGGGTGGGGGGCAATCCTCTTGAGATTGTCTGCACTACTCCTTCATTTCAAATATAATGTGAGGAGTGGGGTGTAAATTGGCCTAATTCTTCCGTTCATCTTGGTTGTTGATCTGACACTTCAACATCTTTACAGGGTATGTAAAATAGTCAGAAACTATAAGATATTGGTCCACTAATTGGGACTCCTCTTACAAAGTTTTTTCATGATTTCTAACCAAATAGGTTTATACTCATGAAATACTGCAAATATAGGAAAGATCTTGGTTTTCTAGATTGGTCTCCCTTATTTTTCTCCCCACATCTGATTACATGTCCTCCAGTTGTTACCATTGTATTTAGATTAATTAATTTTTACTAAATGCCAATTTACACATGTGCACCAGAGAGAGATTATTCCTTATAGGCCAATTAGCATCTCCTACGGAAGAGCTCAAATGAAGAGGTTTGGCTCAACTGTGTGTGTATGTGTGTGCACATTTGTGTGTGTGTTGGGGGGAAATAGAAACTTTCTAACCATATTTACAGGTCTAGAGAGAAGTTCCCTTTTGCTACTTTAATGTACCAAACCTTTACTATTCTCTAAGTTTTCTTTAGCTCCTTCTCAGACTTTCGTGCTCAGAAATTTAATGATTTGGTCTTCCTCATTGACACTCCGTAAATTATAGAATCATAGAATCATAAGAGTTGGAAGAGACCACAAGGGCCATCCAGTCCAACCCCCTGCCAAGCAGGAAACACCATCAAAGCATTCCTGACAGATGGCTGTCAAGCCTCCGCTTAAAGACCTCCAAAGAAGGAGACTCCACCACACTCCTTGGCAGCAAGTCCCACTGTCGAACAGCTCTTCCTGTCAGGAAGTTCTTCCTAATGTTTAGGTGGAATCTTCCTACCCATTGCACTTCCTGTTGTGTATTGAGTCAAAGGATTTTATCTCTGTATTATTATTGTCTGTATTTGCATTAGGATAAAGTAACTGCCTTTTGGTTCCAGAGGGTACAGCTACTATTGGTTCATTTAAGCTGCTGTATTTGGATCCTCTGTCTTATTGGTTCCCTCCAAAAGGCAGCACTGTGATTGCCTGATATTGTTCCCTCCAAAATGTATCCCTTTCTAGCTAGTTCCCTGTCCCTATAAATGTAGCCTTCCTGCCCTCAGAGTCAGTCTTGTTCACTTTAATAAAGAGCTGTTACTAGAGAACTGTCTCCAGCATGTTTTGTCAAGAGAGCTGAAATCACAAACCCCACGTCACAACAACTGGCGACGAGGATGGGATCCGGAATGCTGAGGAGCGGTTAAACACAACCCTGCCTCAGAGTCCGGATTGCAGCTGAGAACAAGACTCACTGGCCAGCTGAGAAGACGACCCTGCCCGCTAGGACAATGGAGAGTCCAAGGGTATTGGAGCCCTTCCAGCCATCAGAGCCCCACACCTGGGAAGACTACGTCGAACGCTTCGAGTTCTTCGCAGTGGCTCAAGGGATCACCGATGCCAGCAAAAGAAGGGCCACATTCCTGAGCTACTGTGGGCCCGAGACCTTCAAGCTAGCCAAGGCATTACTTGCTCCAGCGAAGCTGAGTGAGACATCTCTCCAAGATATTCTTGCCTGCCTAACAAGCCACTTGGCGCCTACTGAGACCAAGATGGCCCGGCGGATGGAGTTCCATAAGAGGCAGCAGCATGCTGGGGAGTCTGTATCCGCATTTCTGGCTGAACTCCGGAAGCTCGCTCAGCACTGCGGCTTCCAAAATCTGGAAGAGACTCTCCTGGATCGGTTTATTGGTGGTCTGAGCAGCAAGAAAGCCAGAAGACGCATCGTGGCTAAAGAAGAGGTTACCCTTGCTTCAGCCTTGAAGGAGGCCACCGCCACGGAGAATTATGAAAGAGAGGAGCTTGATGCCAGTCGCAAGGCCACTAAGCCACAGATAGAAGTTGCGCATGCCATGGACAAGCTAGAGGCTACTCCGAGCCAGAGCCCAGTCCGTGGGGTCGAGTTGGTGCGTCAGGCCTGCACAGTGCACAAAGATCACCGAGGCAGTTGCCCAGGTTGTGGCGGAAACCATGGGCGGAAGAGTTGTCGTTTCAGGGATGCTATGTGCCGGATGTGCGGGAAGACAGGTCACATCGCCAGGGTCTGTAGATCGGCGGCGTCAGGAGCAACAGGAGCACCTAGACTGGAGCATCGCAGACCGCCCACAGCAACTCATTTTCGAAAGGACTGCCACTACATAACGGAGATCAACGGGAGGGCCGTGCAGTTTCCAGCGCAAGGCAAGGCACACGTCAAGGTGAAGATTGAGGGTCAGCAGTGCGACATGGAGGTGGACTCTGGATCTGCATTCACCATTGTGTCGGACCAGACCGCGAAGACATTCTTCCCCAGGGGTAAGTTGCCCCCTCTGGAGCCCTTCCCGGCAACCTTGCAGTCGTACTCAGCAGGCCGCATCCATGTTATGGGAATGTGTGCCGTGAGAGTACAGTTCCGGGACAAACAGGCTGTACTCAAACTGGTGATTGCGAAGGGCAGTCGCCCCAGTCTCCTGGGCACTGACTGGTTCCCCGCCCTGGGACTGAGTATCTCAGGGCTTAATTCAATCCAAACCTGCCCTGAGATGAGCGAGGCATTATGCAAGGAATTTGCTAGTCTCTTTAATGGAAAACTGGGTTGTTATAAAGGGCCCCCAGTTGACTTCGAGTTGGACCCCGGGGTGGCCCCAATCCGACTCAAACCAAGGCGAGTGCCATTTGCACTGCAACCCAAGATTGAGGCAGAGCTGGATAAATTGGTCAAGCAGGGAGTTCTCTCACCCGTGGACTCTGCTAAGTGGGAGACTCCAATCGTCACGCCCCTTAAAGCAAATGGGGAAGTCAGGATATGTGCAGATTACAAATGTACTATCAATAAGGCACTCAGGGGAAACTCATACCCCATTCCAGTCGTATCACATCTGTTGGCTAAACTGGCTGGGGGCAAGGTGTTCGCCAAAATTGACCTGGCACAAGCTTACCAACAGCTGCCAGTAACCCCACAATCAGCGGAAGCACAGACTATTGTCACACATAAAGGGGCATTCAGAGTTAACAGATTACAGTTCGGAGTTTGTGTGGCCCCAGGGATTTTTCAAGGGCTCATGGAACGCCTGTTAAGGGGTCTGCCGGGGGTTTTGCCATTTTTTGATGACGTTTTGATTGCTGGAAAAGACCCACAGGAACTGGTTGCGCGTGTCCGTGCAGTGTTGCTCAAGTTCAAGGAGGTGGGGTTGCAACTGAAAAAAGAAAAATGCAGTTTTGGGGTGCCAACTGTGGATTTCTTGGGGTTTAAAATTGATGCATCAGGCATCCACCCCACAGATGCTAAGATTAAGGCCATCATCGAGGCACCACGACCACAGAACAAGACGGAGTTGCAGTCATTCCTGGGACTTATTAACTTTTATCATTCATTCTTACCCCAGAAAGCTTCGGTAGCTGAACCATTACATAGACTTTTGCAGAAAAAGAATGTGTGGCGATGGGGGCGGGAGCAGCAGAAGGCTTTTGACTCCTTGCGAGAAATGCTGAGTAGCAGGAGCGTCCTTGCTCATTATGATGAGTCGAAGCCGCTGGTCCTGGCATGTGATGCCTCTCAATACGGCCTGGGGGCTGTGCTGAGTCATAGGGAACCGGATGGGTCGGAAAAGCCCATCTCTTTCTATTCCCGTACGTTGTCACCCACGGAGCGCAACTATGCTCAAATTGATAAAGAGGCACTAGCAATTGTGTCAGGAATCAAAAGGTTCTATGATTATTTGTACGGTCGCCATTTCTCCATTGAAACGGACCACAAACCACTGTTAGGGTTGTTCAACCCAAACAAACAAACGCCACAAATTCTCTCCCCCAGAATGTTGCGTTGGTCAATATTCCTGAATGGGTTCCAGTACACCTTGACCCATGTGCCGGGGAAACAGTTGTGCCACGCTGATGCGCTGAGTCGATTGCCCCTTCCTGGTGGGAGCAATGAGGATCCTGCTCCGGCGGAGCACATTATGATGCTAGAAACACTTCCGGGGGCTCCTGTAACAGCTACTGATATAGCTGAGAAAACGAGGAAAGATGCTGTTCTCTCCCGTGTGCTCACTTGGGTGGGGAGGGGGTGGCCAGGTGGTCCGCATGAAGAAAAATTCAGGCCTTATGCGACAAGGCAGCACGAATTGTCCATGCATAAGGGTTGTCTCCTATGGGGAGATAGGGTGATCATCCCAGCACCACTGAGAAACAGGGTTCTTGAGACGCTTCACATGGGACACCCGGGAATGGTCAGGATGAAGTCGCTAGCCCGATGTTATGTGTGGTGGCCTGGAATGGACCAGAACATAGAACAATGGGTACGAACATGCAAGGCATGCCAAGAGGTGCGGCCAGAAGTGGCCAGAGCACCAGTCCACTGGTGGGAGCAGTCCAGGACTCCCTGGAGCCGGCTGCACATAGATTTTGCTGGGCCATTCCAAGGGAAGGTCTTTTTGGTTATCGTTGATGCATATTCCAAATGGTTAGAAGTGGCGATGGTCCCTAGCATGGCATCAGCTGCCGTAATCAAGGTGTTGAGGCAGCTGTTTGCAACCCACGGGTTACCTGAGACCATTGTATCAGATAATGGGGCAGCTTTTGTATCCCAAGAATTCAGGGCATTCTTGGCTGATAACTTCATAAGAGGGGTCACATCCGCGCCCTTTCACCCATCCTCCAATGGGCAGGCTGAGCGCATGGTAAGAACAGCCAAAGAATCCATTGCGCGCTTAATGGAGGGTAACTGGTCGGCTCGCATTGCACGAATGTTATTTTTGCAGCATGCGACGCCGTGTACTGCGACGGGCAAATCGCCAGCTGAGCTGCTCTTAGGTAGAAGACTGGTAACGGTGCTGGATTATGTCCACCCAGATAAAATGCCAAACCGTAATTCAAGAGCAACCCCCCAGGCTGAGACTGACACAACAAGGTATCTCGCCCCTGAAGATCTGGTCTGGGTGAGGAACTATTCACGAGGTCCGCGGTGGGTGGCCGGTGTGATCACCCGGGCTAGTGGACCTGTGTCCTATTATGTGACCTTGGAAAATGGGCAAGTTTGGAAGAGACATATAGATCAGCTGAGGCGCCGGGCGCTCAGCAGGGAGGAGTCAGATAATTCATCCCTGGCTAATGACGCACAGCTGCGAGACCAGAGTGAAGATGGCCCAGAGGTGCAGTCACCAGGGGCTTCAGCAAATGAACCAGGGTCTGCTAGTCCTCAGGATGACGAGGTACAGGTAGGGGACCCTGAGATGTCTGGGACTCCATCTGTTCCTGACGAAACCCCTATAGCAGCCCCTCCACCACAGGTAACACCCAATCCAGAACCTGCAACACCTGTTGTCAGGAGATCAAGTAGAAGTTGTAGGACCCCACAGTACCTGAGGGATTACGTCTGCTGTGCTCACTAGGGGGGGAGGGGTGTTGTGTATTGAGTCAAAGGATTTTATCTCTGTATTATTATTGTCTGTATTTGCATTAGGATAAAGTAACTGCCTTTTGGTTCCAGAGGGTACAGCTACTATTGGTTCATTTAAGCTGCTGTATTTGGATCCTCTGTCTTATTGGTTCCCTCCAAAAGGCAGCACTGTGATTGCCTGATATTGTTCCCTCCAAAATGTATCCCTTTCTAGCTAGTTCCCTGTCCCTATAAATGTAGCCTTCCTGCCCTCAGAGTCAGTCTTGTTCACTTTAATAAAGAGCTGTTACTAGAGAACTGTCTCCAGCATGTTTTGTCAAGAGAGCTGAAATCACAAACCCCACGTCACAACACTTCCATTTGTGGTGTAGTGCTGTAGAGGCTTAAAGCAAGCAAACAAAAATCCTAACTGGAAGTAGAAGCAAAAAGCAAAAAAGCAATGGAGTAGGCAAAAGAGATTTCTATTAATCCAGCACATTTCAGGCCCTAAGCACAAGGAAATAAGCAGCAGTACATCTAAATGTTGAATTATTCTTTCTCTTAATTTCCTTGAAGGAGGACCAGTAGGGTCCAGAACACTCAATAATCCTCTCTCTTGACTGCCCCATTACTTGTTGATTCCAGTACCACATCCTTTGGGGGAGTTCCCATTGTTGTTACATTTCCAAACTATATTGCTCTTCGTTACAGTGGAATGAGGAGTGTCCTCAAATGACCTTTTTAAATCAGAGATATGTGGAACATTCTAGTAAGGAGTTAAAGGGAAAAAGAAAACCATATATACCTGTAAGATGCAGGTAATCAGAATGTACTACATTTTTGTGCTTTGGGGGTGGGGTCTGCCAATCCTATGTTAAGCTCGAAATGTGCTCTTTCTTTCTTTTTGTTCAGTTTCTATTTCATGCACCAAACACAAATAAATAAAAAGCAAGCTCACACTAGTGAAATCCAGGTGTTGGGTTGCCAATGTGGTGCCCTCCAGATATGATGGACTGAAACTCCCAGCATCCCTGAACATCTCCTGCCATCGGGACGAAGATATAGAACCATGAAGGCGAGAACGAGCTGTGTTTCTTTCCTACAGCAATTTTGGCCTTAAATGGAAATTCTGGACTTTGAAGTCATTTTATTTGTTTATTGTTCTGTACTGTATTGTGCTTATTAGTATTTTAATTCATGTGGAGTGTCTTAATTGAGTTGATACAGCAACCGATAAATTTCGTTGTTCCCGCAAGGGGACAATGACAATAAAGATCTATTCTATTCTATTCTATTAACATTGGTGGTGCTGGCTAGGACTAATGGGAGTTGTAGTCCAGAATATCTGAAGGGTTCTATTTCTGCTATCTCTGATCTAAATTTTAAATATTGTGTGTTGGGATCTATCAAGTATCTTTTGTGAGCTGAAAGCATAGGTACAAAATCCGGCAAAACTTATGAAGAGAAATGGCAAGTGGAATGATTTCGCATATTGTGGGCAATGATGACTCTTTCATGCCATCTTCAGCTTTGTCTGTCTCCAACCTAAGAGTCTAATCCAGTTCTTTGCAGTGCATACAGGCAGACAATCTCACTCAGGCTATGCTGGTGCATGTACCTCCTTCCCCCTAGCTGTCAATCAGTGGCCTGCTCTCCCCTAGCGCCGAAGTAGCAACAACGGGGATAGTAGCCAGTTCTTTGCACCCATCCAGCGGTCCTTGGAGTGAGTTTCCAATGCTAGTGCATACTTCAAATTGTTGATTCTCAAAGCTTTCCTCTTACTTTTTGTGGGATGGAATACTGGGGCAGACAAGTCACAACAGTTCCTAGAGTGTCCACAAAAGGGAACTCACCTGGAGGAACACCTGACTAAGTTCAATTTCCTGTTCCTCCAGACATGCAGATGAGATGGATTAGCTGGCATATAAAGCCCAGAGCCAGCAGCCATTCTCCCTCTTCTTCTCCACATTTTTCTTCAGCTTCCTTTGGGAACACGTCTCCAGATAATCTACAAGTTAGGATGGTTCTCTCTCTCAGCCTGCTGCCAAGAGAGAGACCAGATGGAGCCTTACTTTACTAAGTAGTCTCCACATGTACATAAATGTAACTTTTATAAGCAAGCCTGCCTTTCTGAGATTATGCTGTTAACTCAGGATGTCATGTGAGTAAACTCTATCTTATTTTAAGACTACTGTGTCATGCATTTCTTTTAAGAGGGATAAAGGGGATTTACCAGGAAGTATAATATTGTTGTAGAGGTTTTAGCAAACCTAAACGCACACGTTTTGCTGCGCACAAAAGGGGAATGTCACTCTGCTGATATTGGCATAGCTGCCAAGTTATCCCTTTTTTAAAGGGAAATTCCCTTATGCTGAATAGGCTTCCTCGTGAGAAAAGGGAAAACTTGGCAGCTATGGATATTGGAAGCTTGATAATACAAGCTTGGATAGGAGCTATCCAATAATATATCCTAATCCACATCCCTAACATTCCCACACTTTTATCAGAGTTGGGGCAGCCTGTCCCATTTGCTATCTGAGGCAAAACAGGAAGGTGCCCCTCTACCTCTGACACCCCCACCAAAGCCTTGCTTGCAGGGGACACACAGCGACTTCTGGCGAGATCTCACGAGAAAACCTTCCTCGGAACTCTCACAAGATCTTGCTGGAAGTTGCAGCTGCCTGTGGAGCTGTGTGATTCCGGCAGCAGGGGCAGGCAAGGGGCCTACAGGGGCACCACTGCCTTATAGGATTCATCCACCTGAGGTAACAACTTCCATCAGCCTCGTAGGCAGGCCAACCTTGATCAGAGTAGAGATGGCCACTTCCTTCTACTCGTGTCATGGCTTATACAAAAGCAACCCTACTGCAAGAGTAACAGTGAAAGCCCAGGATATGTTGAAGTAGCATATTTGCATGCTTCTCATGATGCAAGGTTGTCATCAGAAGGGTCCTCCTGGATCAGGCTGAAGCCCCTTTGTTGAAATCAAACAAGCACATTTGCTATAGTCTTTTCAGTGCTTGCTTAAAACATTTTTTGTTTTGGCAAACCAGGGCTCTTTTTCAGCCAGAACTCACCCAAACTCAGTTTTGGCACCTCTCAGGTAGGTGCCAATGCCACTCTTAAGAGAACAAGGGCCATGTCCATGCTGAGTTCTGGCACCCCTTTTTCTAGAAAAATAGCAGTTTATTCAGACATGTGGAAGTTACATGTGTTTTAGCTCTTTTTAACTACTGCTGACTTTAATAATCTTTTGAAGGTTTTTCAATACCTGCTTTAATCAGGCTGTGTTTTTTTAAAAAAATCAAGAACCTTCATGTTTTATTTTATATTTTTGTAAGCTGCCTATGGGAAGCCTGCAAGCAGGACATGAGCAGGACAGCCTCTCCCTACTTGTGATTCCCAGCACCTGTACCAAACTTTATTTCAGTCACAGACAAGCATAAGATAAAACATACAGCTAAACTGAACACATAAGGCTTAAACTGGTAGTTAAAAAGTGATTATATTATACATAACTTAAAAAGATAAGAACAAAGACAAGCAGCTAAAAGGGAGGGAGCGTGAAGGAGCACAGGTCTTGCATTTTGGGCCTTCTGTTTAGGCGTAGTTTGTGGCACAAACCATCCTTTGACAAATATCCATCATGGCAGTGCAAAATCTGGCACCAGAGTATGTAACACCTGGGTTTCTGGTTAAGAGGACTTCTGGTGAAGATGGCGACAGTTCAGAAAACAGGCTCTAGAGCTCTGCAGATCACAGGATTTTAACTGAGTTTTAATCGGATTTAACTGTGTCAAACCAATTGTTTTACCCCAAACCTGGTATTCAGGGGGAAACGCCCCTCTAACAGTGGTGGTAAAACATAGTGATTGTGGCTAGTAGCCCCGATAATCTTATCCTCCGTGAATTTGCCTAATTCTCCTAAAACCACCCACGTTTGTGACCATCACCGCTTCTAGTGGGAGTGAATCCCACAGTTTAACTATATGCTCTATGGAGTACTTTCTTTTGTCTAACCTGTATCTTCTAACATTCACCTTCATTGTATGGCTCTGAGTTCTAGTATTTTGAGAGAAAGGGACTCTATTCACATTCTCCACATCATACGTAATTGTCTGCAGCTCTGTCAGGTCCTCCCCTCACTCACCGTTTTTCCTAAACTAAAAAGTCCCAAATGGTGTAACCCACCTACAAAGTTAACAATGCAGATGGTTCTTAGGTCCAGCGTTGTTGTAATATTTGAACATGCATCCCATGTATCCCCTTCACTTAAGCACCTAAAATGGGACTTTTTGAATGAAGCTAAGTTATTAAAACCTCGGAAATAACTATTGCATTTGCTGAAGAAGTCGCCAGAGTTGCGGGTGGGGGCAGAGATTGATCCTGATTTTGCAACTTCTCTGTTACACTTCCGAGCTACACCATTACATTAGCACAATTTGCGCATTTAATTTTCTCTGTTAAAACTAAAATAAAGTTGATGATGCTTTTATAACACACATTTAATGTGAATGCTAAATTATACACTGTTACATTGAGTTAACATGTTTCACATTGATATATTTTTATTCACTTGCTAAAAGTCCCTCTTCCATGAATACTTGAGACGATGAGGCATTTATCCACTACTCTTGCATGCCGAAGAGATGGTTATTCTAGTCAAGAAACCCAATTTCCATACATTACAATTATTTGGGATTGTTACTAATGTATGATAATGTAAGGAAAGTGTAGGCTTTCTTCTTCAATTTCTAGGGAGGAGTTATTTTATATCATTAAGTTACAGTACTTTCACTTTGCGCCAAATTCTCTAGATCAGTAAATTTATTGCTGGCTGATTATTCAAACAGAAAGGAACAGGGTGGGGGGAAATATCCAGCTAGCTATTCTGCTCCTCTAGAAGAAATGTTTAACTCCAACGTGACCAACAACAGGGCATTTAGGCACCTAGATTCTCTTTGAAATACCTTAGATAACAACAAAATAAATTATTGCCCTGATCCCATTACAGAGCACAATCCTAACCCCACCAGGTCTGCTGGACAGAGGCAGTTAGGAGGGGGCAGAGGTGTCTATTGTCTGCCTCAGAGACCCTCTGCTATACCCATGGAAATCTCTTAAGGAATGGATCTACTGCCAGTGGTGGCCAGTGTGAGGTCTCAAAACAGGGCATTTTGGGGGCAGAGTCAGGGAAGAGGCAGCCTTTATCTCCTGGATCCAAAGCCCCAGATGAAAGCCAGGATCATGCCGATGTGCATGCCTCACTGATTTTAATGGGATGGGTAATTCTGAAAGATGGAAAACCAGGCAAGACAAAAGGGAAAATGCCACACTCCCACCTGGAAATAAAAAGTTGGCAGGCTTTTGATAGTACTGGATGATCCACCACTTCATACACCCACACCAATTTTTTTTTAAAGACGAAAAGTTTGACTGGCTAGAGATAACAGTTCAAATATGATCATGTGACACATCGATGAAACAGACAACAGAAAGAGTAAGGTACTTGTACAAGCTGTTAAGGCCTCTTGAGATGCTATTATATTTTCAGAACAAGTAACAGGTAAAGAAATCTAGATAAATTTTCAGCGGAAAGAACCTAGAGAAATAAAAACAGCATCTGCAAACACAAAGCAAAATACAGCCATGCTTTGCAACGGCCACTTCTCTGAATTTTGCAATGCAGTTCTCCTGCTAATAACGTGTATAAAAATGCAGATGCTAGGGTAAAGTATGCCAAAATGCATTATAGTAAGAAAAGTTGCTTTCCGAAGGTGTGCATAATTAGGAGGAATGTGGAAATGTGGAGATCTGAGTTACAACTGGAAAAATGAGAAATGGGACAAAACTGAAAATGACAGGATTCGCCTATCCCTAGTGCCGAATACACATGTGTTCACACCAAGTGCACCAGTCTGCAGAAGGAGTTCCACAATGACCATTCCCCACATAAAAGGGGAGGCGCATTTTGTGCGGTCACGTGCAGCCCCCTGGGATCCCTGGGGCAGCCCTGGAAGTTCGGAGGCCGGCACTGCCTTCCCGGGCTGGGTACTGGTGATCTCCGCTCACGCAGTTACCTGTCCAATCCAGCTCGGGGAGGCATTGCTGGGGGGATTGGCCAGGTAGGAGGAAATAACCTTACCTTGAACACGGCTGAAGCAGAGTCATTCCTGGGAAGCAGTTGACGGCTCCAGAAGCTTTCCCACCCTCTACTCCCAAAAATAAAAACAATAATTAATGATTGCATTACAGGTTATTTTCTTCCACAGGCGTACAAGTGCTACGACAAGGCTGCTGTTGAAGGGCCGAAAAGGAATTTTCCCTGCATTGGCAGGTCTCGCCTTTCCTGTAGCAATTCATCACAACTTTGGTGGATGCAGGCCTTGGGCGGAATCCTTTAGTCATCTACATAAATAGGGGGGCGTGGGGCAGTGACCCCCCACCCCCATTGCGGCGGTGATAACAGGGTTCCTGTAAATGGGGCTAAGGGAGAGGCTTTGACCATACGCAATAGGCTGTCATTGCCCTCCCTCTCCAGCGGCTGCAATCGAAGGGGGGCGGGTTATCTGCTTGAACTTATGTTCTCCAGAGCTAGCCCAACCCCCACACATGCTGGATAACCCTGAAATTACCCAGATCCCGAGCTGGGGGCTGGGAAGGATATACGCCCAATGCCTGAGCCAAGGTCTCCCTACATCCAAATTCTTAATAAAGTTGCGGCCAATTTTTAATCCCATAGAACATGGTCTTGTGTCATCATTCTGCTTGGGGGCTGCCTGGGGGCTTTGGGGAACTCCGCGTGACCACGCAAATGCAGTGCCACCACAGAGATGCTCATCTGCCACTATTCACCTGCTAGACCTCAGCAGGATTAAGTCAGCAGAATAACCCAGAAAAGTACCTCACCATCTGGTATTAAGGGCAGGATCACATAGCAGAAGGGCCATAGCTCCATGGTAGATCATCTGCCTTGAATGAAGGAGGTCCAAGGTTCAGTCCCTGGCCTCTCCAAATATAGTGGGGAAAGGTTCCTGCCTCAGACCTAGGGTTGCCATTGCCAATCAGCGTAGACAATATTGAACTAGATGGACCAATGTATCGACTCAGTATAAGGGAATACCATTTTCAAGCCATAGTTGTGAATAGCTCAGTGCCCAGCTGCTCGGAATCCTTAATCCCCGTGCATATAGGCAAGCATTAGAATTGTAGAATTGTAGATAGAATTGAATTATGGTGTTTTTGGTTTGCTCTCTCTCCTTTTCTCCAGGACGTCTGTTAACAATGAGGGATGCAATGGAACTACAGAACTATCCTATGCCTATCTACTCAGAAGTAAGTTACATTGAGTTCAATAGGACATACTCTCAGGAGTGCAGTATAAGTGGAATTACTTGATTGCATCACATTTTCCTATGGTTGGGGGTTCTCCCAGAATTTGTGACCCAGAAAGCCATTGAAATCAATCAGATTTCTGCTGATATGTTGAATGGAGTGCATAATGCACTCTGACATTCCAATCCTCTAACGACATTCCAATCCGAGGTGCTCTGACAATCCAGTCCTACACAAACACTGTGTTCAATGAGACTTTTACACAGGTAAGCCTGCATACCAGTAGTTAGCAACCCAAGGCTGTAATCCTAACTCCACATACCTGGGAGTAAACCCCACTTAATTCAGTGGGACATACTTCTGAGTAAACATGATTAGGATTGCAGCTTAAATGCCTTTCTCTTGAAGTTGCTCGAAACTCCTTGAAGAATAGCACCAAACCTTTGCCTTGAGGGTAATTTGACCAAGAATTTCTCATTTATTTCTATTATTTATTTTATTAAAGTATTTCTATACAGCCTTTCACATCCAATTCCAAGGCGTCAAACAGCAATTTGAGAAATACAGACATCACCATGAAAATTGCAATATATAGATGGAAGTTTTAAAAAACCCCAGGATGTTATATTGGAAATTAAGGTAAAGAGACCCCTGACCATTAGGTCCAGTCGTGACCGACTCTGGGGTTGCGCGCTCATCTCACATTATTGGCTGAGGGAGCCAGCATATAGCTTCCAGGTCATGTGGCCAGCATAACAAAGCTGCTTCTGGCCATAGCTGCCAAGTTTTCCCTTTTCTCGCGAGGAAGCCTATTCAGCATAAGGGAAAATCCCTTTTAAAAAGGGATAACTTGGCAGCTATGCTTCTGGCAAACCAGAGCAGCACATGGAAACGCCGTTTACCTTCCCGCTGTAGCGGTTCCTATTTATCTACTTGCATTTTGACGTGCTTTCGAACTGCTAGGTTGGCAGGAGCTGGGACCAAGCAACGGGAACTCACCCCGTCACAGGGATTCGAACCGCCGACCTTCTGATCAGCAAGCCCTAGGCTCAGTGGTTTAACCCACAGCGCCACCTGGGTCCCATATTGGAAATTAAGCACCCGCAAAAGCCCAGGAGCACAGGCATGTTTTTAGTAAGCACCAAAAAGGCGTTGTGGCTCATTCCAATAGTCAGGCAATGGTCCTACGAAGAACCCTGCTAGACCAGGCCAAAGGCCATCTTCTAATCCACAATCTAGTCTCAGCATCACCAACCACATGCCCATGGGGAGAAGGTAAGCAGGTCTCCAGTTAAATTCCACCCTATTTTTGGTCCTTAACAGTGTTTGACACATTCAGATCATCCGTGTGCTTCCACATTTATTTTCTGTTGCAGAGAGTCCTCAGATTTCAGGCTCCTGCTGTTTTCGCTGTTGTGTCAGCTAATTAAACACACAAACCTGAGAGAAAGGAGCAGTTAAATCCTCCTCGCTAACAAAAGAGATTTCTCAATAGGGCTGGTGTCAAATGCATTTTGAGATGTCTTGCGAAACCTCTTCATGAAGCAAAATGTTTAGCTTCTCTTCTGCCACTTGAGGTTCACGGCTGTCTGGAACAACACGGAAGGAGCTGGTAGCTGACTGCAAGCATTTCAGAGACAGACAACATGGCAGCTGGTCTCACCCTGCTTCCAAAAGAAGCGCCATTTGTGCACCGGCCTCAGCATATAAATGTGATTTTTTAAAATGGATTAGGGCCACTTAACAGCATTGCCAAGCAATGTGACTTGCACAAATCTGCAAAACATAGCAGTGTGACAGATTCCCCTTTTCCTAGGCTTTCCCAGCAATGCCCACGATAAGGGCCAGACCTACCTCTCAGATATCTTGCCTTGGTCACACAGCTCACTCACCTGTAATGCCGGCCCTGAATCTCATGTTTCGCTTGCTGGCAAGTGCTGCTCAGTGCATGCAGACATATAGGTGGAGATATTGCTCTTGTACAATGGCCATTCATTTTAAAGGGACTTCCTCAAGGCAGCTTCTCGATAACTGTGTCATCAGAACCCATTGAGAAGTGGGTATAAAGGAAGATAATATAATCCATGTAACACCATGACTCTTCAATCCTGCCCTGGTTCTTTTCAAATAGCCCAGGCATCCCCAAACTGCGGCCCTCCAGATGTATTGGCCTACAACTCCCATGATCCCTAGCTAACAGGACCAGTGGCTGGGGAAGATGGGAATTGTAGTCCAAAACATCTGGAGGGCCGAAGTTTGGGGATGCCTGAAATAGCCCATAAATACTTGCCACTTAATGCCAACTATTTATTTTTATTTTTTTCAGATTTTTGAGTATACATCATACATTTTCTATAATAAATCACTTCTCTCAGGACTTCCCAGTCCATCCCCCCCCCCCTGGCACCTGATTCAAACCTTATTTTGCTGCATATCCTTTTCTTCTACCCTGTTTTGTCCTATAAATGTCCCTTATTAGTAGTAACTGCTGCACATGCTGCTATTCCTACCTGTAAGTTAATTTAAATATTATATCTCTTTAAGTACCCTCCTGGGTATTTCCACTCATCTCTTATCTGTATCTTATCTTGGTTACTTACCGGTATTTTCTTATATGGTTTCTTATTTTCGCTGTCATATATGCTAGCTCCATGTATTCTATCAATTTGTTCTGCCATTATTTTTTAGTTGAAGTCTCTCTTTCCTTCCATTTTTGGCATATATTATTCTGGCTGCTGCAGTTGCATATAGGAATGGACAGAGTGCCTTCTTGGGGATATCATCATATGTTAAGCCTAGTAGGAAGGTGTCGGGTTTTTTGGGAAACATAAATTTTAAGATCTTTTTTAGCTCTACATGGATCACTTCCCAATAATCCTTGGCTTGTTTACATGTTCACCACATGTGCATAAAGGTTCCTTCAACCTCTTAACCCTTCCAGCACAATTTGGATCCCTTTTAATACATTTTAACCAACTTGCTGGGTGTCAGGAACCAACTGATATTAGCAGTACATTTGGTATATTTGCAGTACATTTGTTTCTTCTCTAGCACATACAGTACTGTAGAGCAGAATGCAGACTGATAAAAACACAACAAAAAGAAAACCAATAAAAACTTCTACCTGAGAATATGAGTAAATGCATATTCACAGTCTATGGAAAACTCTGTTTCTTTTTCTTAGCTTTTTTTGCAGTAGGTAATGGTAAAGGGACCCCTGACCGTTAGGTCCAGTCACGGACGACTCTGGGGTTGCAGCGCTCATCTCACTTTACTGGCCGAGGGAGCCGGTGTACAGCTTCCAGGTTATGTGGCCAGCATAACTAAGCTGCTTCTGGCAAAACCAAAGCAGTGCATGGAAACGCCGTTTACCTTCCCGCCGGAGCGGTACCTATTTATCTACTTGCACTTTGAAGTGGATTCAAACTGCTAGGTGGGCAGGAGCTGGGACCGAGCAATGGGAGCTCACCCCATCATGGGGTTTCGAACTACCGACCTTCTGATTGGCAAGCCCTTGTCTCTATGGTTTAGACCACAGCGCCACCCACGTCCCGCCCCCGCCCCCAGTATAGGAGATTTATAAGAGGTTATCCAGTGTTGCACAAGCTGTTCCCCCCATTTTCTTGCAGTTGCCTATGCCCTGCAAATCTGCTCCAGAGGGTGTCTCAACCCTCTAAAGCAGACTGGGGAATCACACCAGGAGCAACAGTGGGAAGAGATGGGCGAGCTGGCCCTGTATATATCATTCCTATTATCATGGGAGTTTACAGGAAGTAAGTGACTATTCCCTATTAATGTTTGCTCTTGGTTTTAAAAATGCAGTCACTAATTCATCTTGGCTTACTTTCTTCCCAATCAGTTACAGAAGCTTTGAACAATATCACGTTTCAAGTAGATCGTGGTGCCTAATGAATTACAGACCGCTTGATTAATAGCACTTGTTCAGCATCACATCAATGGTGTATGAAATATAAAAGAATGGAGGAGTGGGGGCGAAATGGTGTTTCTGCCTGGTGCTTTTCCCTCTCTATGATACATCATCAAAGCTGATTCCACCACCCCCACCCCCGCTTTTGCTGCTCATCTGCTGGTGGCTTTGTTTTGTTTTTAATTCTACAAGTGTGCATTTCTGTCTCAGGCTGGTGCTTGCTAACACAGCCTTTATCATTCAAGTGGCTTGCTGCAGTTTCTGCTGAAACGCCAGTACTGAGCACTGATGGTTGCAATCAGTAAATCTCAATCCCCTAGCCTGGCATACAGCATGAAGAAGTGGGGGCTGGAGGTGAGGAGGAAGAGAAGCTGTAAGGATGCAACATTGGTCGAAACCAGCATCAAGCAACCAAGCTGCAGTGGCATAGCTCATGGAAAGCCACTGGTGAATTGCAGTTGATGGAAGGCATGCTTCACCCCGCTGTATCAGAGTTTATGTATTTTGCTAGCCTTATTTCATTGGGTTGAAACCAAAGAGTTTTATGATGCCTCCAATCTTCCTCTAGCATGAAATAAATTTGTTCTGAACTTTATATCAGAGCCTGATAATTGTTTTCGGGCCAAACATGTGCTACAGTTTACTGATAGTTCTTCCATTACTCACAGACCAAAGAGAAGACCTGCCCTCCTTCCAGAGGGGAGGAGTTGTGAGCAGGAACCGGCTCCCACGTCAGCAGGGGGCGTATTCAGCCCCCTGCATCAGCTTTCCTCAGCTGCCCCATCAAGCCCTTCAGCTAGCCAAAAGGGCTGGCTTGGGGGCAGGGTTTAGCCGCATTTAAGCACCCATGGCAGCGCTGGGGCCCCATTTGGACCACCTGCCTACCCTCCCTTTAGGTGATTTCTATGCTTGACCTTGCTAAGGACTTTGGTCGGTTGCCTTGGTTGCCCAGGGGGCTTGGTAGGAATTTTATCCATTTGGCAAATTGACAGCAAATCGTCACAACTTTTCGGGTATTGGCAGTTAGGCATTGGAATATGTGTGGTGTGTTGGAGGGCAGGTTGTGGCCATCACCTACCCCCCCCCCTGTTTGGGTATTCCGTTAAAGGGATCTGGTGGTCGTGGATCCTGTCCGATGCCCTGCTGGTGGCTAGGGCTATGGCACGACCCCCGGTGACGTCTGGGGAAGCTTCCAGTTGTATTTGCATCAACAAGCTCCTCCCACTGGCTGTTAACCCTTGAATGAACCAACGCTGAGCGGGGTGGAGTCATGTATACCCTGTTTCCCCTTTTTTAATACGTAGTCAGAAAGTAAGCCATGGCAGGGTTTTTAAGCATTTGAGAAATATAAGACATACCCCCAAAATAAGCCATACTTCCGCTCCGCGGAAACCAACCCCCACAGGCACCTCCACTCACAGAGTCACTCCATGCAGCTGGCACTGCAGGAGCGCGATCAGCTCTGAAGTAGCGCTCCAAGAGCTCCGCTTAACAGCTGATCGCGCTCCCGCCTTGCTGGCTGCATCCCCGCGCTCCGCCTTCTCGTCCATCGCCGCCCTGCCGCTTCTGTGCTTGTCGCCACCGCTGGGCTCACTGCTTCTTCCTTGCCTGGCCTGGCCAAGGAGCTTGGAGCGCCCTGCAGCGGCAGGCAGAGCGCCTGAGCCAGCGGCCTCTGCCTGGCCCGGCCTAGGATGCCTGCTGCCCCGCCACCCGGAACCAGTGGCTGCTGCAGCGCCGAGCACTCAAGAGAACTGAGCAGCGCCCTGAGCCAGCGCCCTGAGCTGTAAAAACTGTACCGATAATAAAAAAATAAGACATCCCACCGAAAGTAAGCCACCCTGTGTTTTTTTGAGGAAAAAAAGTTATAAGACGGTGTCTTAAAAAAGGGGAAAGACGGTAGATTGTTTGATCCAATGCCTAAGCCAATACCACTCACATGCTGTAACCAATAAAGTTGTGGCCTTATTTAGCCCATTAACCTAAAATACATGTGTGCTTGTGTCTTATTTATCTCTATGTGGGTGGCGAGTCCTCGACTTGCAACATTTGGCATTTGGGCAGGAAAGGAGGGAGACAGCAGCAATGCCAGCCTTCTGCTTTGTTGCAACCCCACAGGTGGTTTTTTCCCATTGCCATTTGGCACCACCAGTACTAAGAAAGGATAAATTTGATTCAGTTTGCATTAGTGGGCAATCTATTGAATTTGCATGTTCTGAAATAGTATGAGACCTGAAACACACCCAGCAGTCCTTTGAAATTGGCATTCATCTCACTTTTGTGAGTCAGTTCTCCAACCAAATAAGGTTTACAAAAGTGTGTGTGTGCGTATGTATATGTATATAGTGTAAATATGATTATATTCCTGAAACCAATATACAAAAATTCATTATATGTGGAGAAATTGCTTGCAAAAATGTGTACACTCACCAAAGATTCATACAAAAATATGTTTATTAGGATGAATTTGCATTAAAATGCTGACAATTTTTCATGTGCTCCCAGAATGTGAAGAACTTAATTTATGACTGGAAAAAATGAGAAACTGAGAGAAGCAAACTTGGCAGATCTTTCCATTCCTAGTCACAGTACAGTACTATCAACTATCTCTGCCTTCCAATATTTTGCTCTCCTGGTTCTAAAGGGAGTCTGTAACATATTGGGAATTGCATGTGGTAGAGGGAGCAATAACAATAAACCTAAACTCATTTTTAAACATCCCCCCCAAAAAAAACCCACTTCTGTGATTGATTTTTTTTATTCCCACTGAAGAACATTAATCTGTAGAAGACAATGATCACATTCCAGTGCTACAGCACACCCCTGCACATACTCTCCTGCCAATCAATGCTGCTAGGTTTAACAGCACCAACTGTTTGCTTGAATGTGGTGTGAGTTGGAATCCATGCCATCCTCCAAAAGTGACTATTCCCCAAGTGTACAGTGTCAAGCACCCAGCTGGGGCTGTAAGTTGAGCTCCTGATCCACTAAAGTGAAATGGACACAACAATGTGAGACCAAGAACCATGCCTAATGCAGAATTTCTTCCAGTGCATGGCTAAAAGTCCAGTAGATAATGTGCATGTGTCAGCTCCCATGTGCATGTGTTGCTTTTGCTAAATTGGGGTAAATCTCAAGAATGATGCTGTAAACACCAAATTGCAAGCCATTCATTTATATAAATCATCCTGTTGGTAAAAGGTTGTGCAGGGGCAGGCCGTCTTCTAAATGTAAAGGTAAAGGGACCCCTGACCATTAGGTCCAGTCGCGGACCACTCTGGGGTTGCGGCGCTCATCTCGCTTTATTGGCCGAGGGAGTCAGCATACAGCTTCCGGGTCATGTGGCCAGCATGACTAAGCCACTTCTGGTGAACCAGAGCAGCGCACGGAAACACTGTTTACCTTCCCGTCGGAGAGGTACCTATTTATCTACTTGCACTTTGACATGCTTTTGAACTGCTAGGCTGGCAGGAGCAGGGACCGAGCAACAGGAGCTCACCCCATGGTGGGGATTCAAATTGGCAACCTTCTGAACGGCAAGCCCTAGGCTCTGTGGTTTAACCCACAGCGCCACCCGTGTCCCCCTTCTAAATGTACCAAAGCCAAATTGGTTAACCTACATCTTCCTCTCAAGCAGGACCTGATCAAAAGAGTACCCTCCCCATCTGAGGTTCCCAGCAACTGGTATTCAGAAACATTATTGCCTCCAACCATGGGGGCAGAGCATAGGCATCATGGCTAATAGATGAGAAATTGTGCAAATACCTTCTGAAGTCTTCTACCTATAAATAGCAGGAGTCATGTTTACTTTCATGGTTGATTTGCCCTAAATTCCTGGAGGCCAAATTGTGTCATTTCAAAATCCTTTCAGTGTAGTGATGCCTTTGGCTAAGATATTGGCTGGTGTGTGAAGGCCAAACTAGAAGTGGTGGCAGCAGAACTGTTCGTCTCAACCACATATACAAGGGAAATGAGGTGAATGGATGGGGTGTGCTAAAATCTCCCATGCTTCTGGCTTAGTTCTCCACAGGTACTGTCTCCTCAAGTGTTTTCTCCTCCCACCCTTTAGCTGAGCTCTGGCAAGCAAACAGTGGGTACAGGGAGAGTATGGCTCAAAATATGACACACACCATATGAATGGAGCAGATCCCACAAAGGGCCCTACCTCTGTCTCATCTACCTCTGTTCCATGGACTGCAAAACGATCAAACCTATCCATTCTGAAGGAAATCAGCCCTGAGTGCTCACTGGAAGGACAGATTGTGAAGCTGAGGCTCCAATACTTTGGCCACCTCGTGAGAAGAGAAGACTCCCTGAAAAAGACCCTGATGTTGGGAAAGATTGAGGGCACTAGGAGAAGGGGACGACAGAGGACGAGATGGTTGGACAGTGTTCTCGAAGCTACGAACATGAGTTTGACCAAACTGTGGGAGGCAGTGCAAGACAGGAGTGCCTGGCGTGCTATGGTCCATGGGGTCACGAAGAGTCGGACTTAAAATCCATCACTTCAAAGCATTTTCACCTCAGAGGGGAAATATATAGGCACACATGTCCCTAGCCCAGAAGGAGAAAAGACAACCACTGGGTCACATTTGCACCCCAGACACGAGAAATATATTTGCCCCATTCAGAACCACCACCACCCAGCCCAACTTCTACCCTCCTCAGGTACTTTGGTCTGACTAGACTATGTCATTAAACTGTGGTAAGGGCTCTTGCTTAGTTGAATGGAAGAGGTTGTTTGCCTCTCTATGTGTGGGCATGGCTGGAATGTAGCCTATGGTACAAATGTAAGAATCACCTCCATTGCCTACACACGTTTGCCTTTAGCCATGCCCATCACTGGCATGTGGATTGCCCACACGGAAATTTGGTCCTTGGGCTTACAAGGTTCCCTTACCCCTGGCTGGTGGATTAGGCGCCCGGGCCACGAGATGCTTTGTTTCTGCATTTGGGAAAAAAGGAAGAAGAAGAAGCAAGAGCATCCCTCTTCTCCCTGTGCTCTATGGCAACATTCATTCATACCTCTTTTCTCTTTCTTCTCCATTCACCAGAGCATCTCCCTTGCCACTGTACAGCAATCAAATGTGCAAATTCAGAACTGGCAGCCAGCCCCAAACCTAAACCCTCTGGCTGAGGTGGTATAGCATAGAGAGTGGAAGGCCTTAGTGAGGATGGGAAAGAAAAATGAATTCTTCGTCTCAGGAGGCCTGAATAGTACTGCAAGGCTCCTGTTCCAGGCTGGCTGACCCCCTGAACATAAAACCGTCATGTTAGGGACCAGAAGAAGAGCTCATTGTGTTGCTAGCGTCCCTTGATGCTCAGGCATAATTGCTGTATGATAGCAAAGAATAGGTTTCATGCCCTTCGATGGGTTTCCCATAAACATCTATCTGTCCACTTTTAGAAGCAGAATCCTGGACTTACATGCATAGATGCTTGGCCGAATCCAGCAGAGTTCTTCTTCTGGTCATTGTGGAAGCAAAATTTCCAGCTGTGGCTTTATTTAAAACTACATTATCTAACAATCCATAATAGCATAACTTGAAAAGAATGAATTACAGCTGTTGCCACTGGCAAATGGTTTCCTTTTACACAGCAGAGGTTACAGGATGGGAAGAGATGAGACTTTTATAACACCAACAACAATTTGCTTTAGCAGATAATAGAATAACCAGCTTTGTGAAGGCGATAAAAAGAAGGTGCTTGTCAAGGAAACGCGCTTCGACAACCGGGTTGTCCCTTGAACAAGTTAAAACATGGTTTTATTTTGTTGCATCGGTGGAACCTTGGCTGCATTGTATAGCCAGACTCAAAGGTCAAGGTACCATCTGCACAGCACAATGAGACTATGTTGCAACTGGGTCCCCTGGCACAGCTGTATTTGCAGTAAAGCCGAATCTTCTGTGTGCTGGATGCTATACAGTATTGCTTTTTCTTTTGCCTCTCTCTCTCTGACACATATACACACAAGCACCTGTACACAGTGCCCCAAGGACGCCTCTAGAGAATCATGCTTCTACATTTATTGTGATAGGAAGTGCTTTGATTCTATGGCAAAGTCATTGTCTGTCAAAATCAGGAGATCTGAGGAATTGTACTTTAACTTTTTGCAAGTCATTTTTTTAGGCTTGGGGAAGAGAAGCAGCCCAGGTCATTAACCTCATTAGACAATGAAGGGAGGAAAACAAATTTAACTGGTATGTTCCTTAGTGTATTTGTTTTTGTTTAAACACTCCCCGTATTTGAAAAACCTAATGTTTCGCTCTTTGCAGGTATACAAAACAATTTCTACTTCATCAAAAAGGCAGATCAAGTTCAGGAGGAAAGAACAAGAAGGTTGACCTTTTTATTAATGGACATGAATTTTTAATAGATACCTTTCAACTTATCAACTTTCAGCTGCAGGCTAAGGACAGTAGGTATCAAGGAATAAAAATAAATAATAATAATTTTTTAATCTATATCCCGCCCATCTTGCTGGGTTTTCCCTGCCACTCCGGACGGCTTACAACATATATAAAAACACAACAGAGCTTCAAACATTAAAAAACAGAATGTGTCATGAAAGAGCAATAGAAGTTTGGACAATAGCATGTGGTAGAGATGGAGGAAGGAAGCACAAAAGCTGGAATATATTATTCTATTAGGGTAGAGATATATGTAAGTAGTGAGCAAGGCCATTGAGGACTTCAGAGATGATAGTGAGTCTGTACTGGACTGAGAATAAAATCAGTTCTCTAGATTCCCTTACCATTTTACCATAGCAAACATGAGGAGATAGCAACATACTGCTTTAAGGAAACAAAAGGAAGGAAATTATTGACAAGGTGTGAAAGGCCTAAGCAGCCATGGAGTCTCCTAGAAGACAAAATTCTTTAAAGCTTGTTTGACAGCTCATTTCTAGTTGCTGCCATTCCTGAGGGAAAATGGCCCTCAAACTTTAGGAGACCACTGCTGAAATTAGTTGTTTTAGATCTAATGAACTCTTGTTTTAGAAACTAATGAGATTCTTTGGTTTCACAATTGTTCTGAAGGCACAATCCCACACTTTTGCTTTTCTGGTAGTTAGAAAACAGCAGGACTCTGGCTCCATCAACTGGAGAAGCTTCACTTCTTCCATCTCACTTGGGTGCCAATGTGGATGTGACAGAATTTCTTAAAAACAAGTGCTGCAATGTCATAAATTGGATCGTCCTAATTTATTAAAATCTGTTCTGGACTTTAAAGGATTTCCCCTTCTGGGCCCTAATCATATCATCCCTTCCCAATTTAATTCCTTTAATGCTAAATGACGTACAAGGATTGTGTGAAAAAAATGCTTGCTGCCTTTGGTGCGATACCTTTTCAGACACCCTGTGGAGCTTCCTAATGTTCCATTCTGTGCAATGTTACTGGAATATTACTAAAGCAGATAGAAAATGCTAGCAGCCCTTTTGGTCATTGGGTGAAAAAATCCCCAAAGCAACTGGGATAATACTTGGATTAGGAACAACTAACACGTCACAAAAAGTGAGCAAAAGTCAATCAAGAGTTTTTAACAGGGTGAGTACCAAGCATTTAAAAGGGTATCCTAATTGAACAACACAGTTACTTATGGGGCTTGTCCCTCCTTAGGAGAATCCCACATTTAGCCATCTGAGTGGAGGAGTCTAGCATTGGATGACCATACCTTCTCCCACCCACTAATGGAATTTTTTGAATGTGAGAAATAGCATGCTCCCAAACCACTAGGTAACACCACTCAATTTGTCTTCTATAGACTTTATACCTGGGGCACCAGCCAAAAGTAGCCTCCACCTTTGCTAATATAAGGCTACCATGCTTTTCTCTTTGTCTGACAGGAGCCTTTTGTGTTTTGATTGGACAGAATGGAGTAATGAAGAATATAATATCTCTGCTGCTCTCACAGGGGCAAATAACATGCCATTGGAAAGCCCACAAACAAAAGCTGAACACAACAGCACTGTCCCTACCTGTGATTCCCAGCAACTGATACCATAGAGGTAGAATTTAGCTTCATGGCTAGAAGCCACTGATAGTCTTAGCCTTCTTGAATTGGTCTAATCCTCTTTTCAAGTCATTCATCATGACATTTGTGGGAGTGGGTGCCATAGTTTAACTGTGTGCTGTGTGAAGAACCACTAGCTTTTATCAGTTCAAAGGGAGAGCAGCCAATTTTCTCTGTAGCTTTTGATGAAAACTGAGATCTGGTTAGGATGACCTAACCTAATTAAATTTGCATTAACACTTTCCCCATTCCATTTTTAAGACTATTTCCAAACTGCAGAAAAGGATTTGCTTATGATGTTTTGCCTCATTGTATTCTCTCCTACCCTCCCTCTTTCTTTCTTTTTCTTTAAATGCTTCACATCCAGGTTGAGGAAGAATTTCAATGCCTTTAAATGTTTCTGCAGTTCTCCATCATCTTGTTTGTTTGTTTGAAAATAAAATGCATTCTTTCATAAAATATAACAAGGTGGCAATATAGAAGATACCATAAAATCAGTCTACAAATATCTATAAAACTTAATGGTATAATGGTTAGACTATTGTACCTGGGAATGAAGGGTTTGAATCCCCAATCAGTCTTGAAGCTCAGTGGGTCAGTCACCATCTCTTAGCCTAATCTGCCGCACAGGGTTGTTGTGAGGGTGAAATGAGGAGGAGGAGACCTTGAGATCCTTGGAAGACAAAGGTGGTATATAAATGAAATAAATAAATAATTTAGGCCAGTACTGGGCTGAGGACCACATTGCTAATGGTACTGTCACCCTCCAGGCCTCCACCTTCTGTTGATTTATAGGAAGCTTGTGTATGAGATTTTGTGTTAATTGCGCATTTAAGGTAGGGATGAGGAACTTGAGAGCATCCACATTGCTGGACCCCACCTCCTATCAGGGGTTGATAGCAGTTGGAGTCTGACAACTTCTGAAGGGCCACAGATCCCCCAATCTCACTTTAAGATTCTAAGGTGGACAAAAAGCACACATTTCAAATGCATCATAGGAAGCTTATTTCATTTATTTCATTAAAAAATTATCTACTGCTTGACTTTAGAGGGGGGGAAACCTCAAAGTTGCCTTAGAGTGAGTCAGAACCATTGTTCCAGATAGCTCAGTGCTGTCTGCACTGACTGGCCACAGCTCTCTGGGGTTTCAAAAATGGGATATTCCCAACCCTAGCTGGAAATTCCAAGAATTGAACCTGGAATTTTACATGTGCAAAACAGATCTACATTAAGCTACACCCCAACATACCAACAGAAAACAAACTCGAAAGGAGCAGATAAATGCAAGTTCCTTCAGCAGCATAGAACTTCACTGTAGGCCTTTTGAAAGAAAGAAAGAAAGAAAGAAAGAAAGAAAGAAAGAAAGAAAGAAAGAAAGAAAGAACGAGAAAGAAAACCTATCTTCTATGGTATCTGCAAAGAAACTTTTTCCAGAGCAGGACAAATCTAGTGCTTAGAATTGGGGTGGCATCATTTGGGGTTTCCATTTTGGGAACGCAATACTTATCTTGAAATTAGGTAGTCATCATGCCTCATCCTCCCTTGCCATTTAAGTAATTGAACCATCTTAAACATTTTTAATAGAAGAACTGGGTTATAAGGTATGTCATTAAACTTAAGAGTAATTTGTTCAGTGCCTTCAGTCCCTGAAGGATATTATGAGGGTACACTCTTACAGCACAGTGGACCACAGACCCTTTGGACTTGAAGCGTCAAAAAGGCCAGTGTGCTTTTAAGAGTTTAGGTAAAGGTAAAGGTAAAGGGACCCCTGACCATTAGGTCCAGTCGTGACCGACTCTGGGGTTGCGCGCTCATCTCGCATTATTGGCCGAGGGAGCCGGCGTATAGCTTCCAGGTCATGTGGCCAGCATGACAAAGCCGCTTCTGGCAAACCAGAGCAGCACATGGAAATGCCGTTTACCTCCCCGCTGTAGCGGTTCCTATTTATCTACTTGCATTTTGACGTGCTTTCGAACTGCTAGGTTGGCAGGAGTTAAGAGTTTAGCTTCACCCAATTCAGGAAAGATGCATTTTTTGTGTGTCCACTGTGCATCTCTGAAGTGAAAACTTTATTCAACATAGTGCTAAATAGGACTTGCACTTGGGCAATGGGGCTCTGTGCCCCATCCTTACTTGTGAGTTTCAGAGTTTCTCCCAACTCTCCAGAGGAGAAAAGTCCTGTTGTTCTAGAGGGCCTTCTTCTGTGCAAGCAGAAAGTTAGTTGAATACTGCTTAGAATGTAGCAAGAGTCCCATGGAGACATTTATTTTTTTGAATGAAGAATGTGAATGGGCAGCTTATTTTCTGCTGCTAACAAAAGGGCAAAGAAGTTTAAGAAGCAAAACAAAACACCCTCCGGTACATTGCCTTAATGGTAAGATCACTGGTGACTGGTGTAGATTGAGTCAGGCAAGGTGGAAGGCCAGGAGACTAACAGTGGGTGGAACCAAGGCCAATGACAGGCAGCGCCTCCTTATTTTAGTCCCATCCATCTCCCTGCTACATCAGCAATCTGAGTGACAGGAAAGTGACAGCCAGTGCCTTTCCCTGGACAGGTTGTATGTAAGAAGCTAGGCAGGTGGGGATTGGCAGTGTCCCCTTTGCCCAACTTCCACTGGTAAGTTCAACCCAACAAAAATTATTAGATATCATCCCTTACTCCCAAAGTAACACATGCTGAATCACTGCTGTATGTTATTTTCAACAATTTGCATGTTGTTTTCAACAATCTACGCATTTATATGCACATTTTACATTAGTGTCATTTTTGTACACATTACTTATCTGGGAAACTTTATTGGAAAATTCAGAAAGTGCAAATTTTGAAGGAATAACCTTGTTATTACAAACACACTCTTTTGACAGAAAAATAAATTTAAAACTTCATGGAGGCATCCTCGGTCAAACCACTGGCACCTCTTAGACTATGTTATTGTCCGTGCTAAAGATCGGCGTGATGTGCTCCTTACCAGAGCTATGACGAGCACCGGCGACTGCTGGACAGATCACTGACTAATATGCTCCACGATGGCTATCAAGATTATACCTCAATGCAGGCTTCAAGGAAGGAAACCAAGGCACAAAATGAACACTCAAGCCCTTCAAGATCCTATTAAGTGGGATTGCTTCCACACGACTCTTAAGGACCATCTGCTTCCGGAGTTCCCTAATAATCATCGAGGAACACTGGACCAAACTAAAAACATCCATTATTGCAGTCTGTGAACAAACTATTGGATACCAAACCAAGAAACACCAGGACTGGTTTGATGAGAATGACAGTGAGATTGAACGCATGATTGACAAAAAAAGGAAGGCCTTTCAGATCTGGCAAAGAGATAGAAACTGTGCCACTAAGAAAAAAACTGTGGAAGGATGTGTGGGTTTAGAATTGGCCTCCACAGTCACTTACGGACTCATTGTTAAAACCGTGTTTATGGAACACAATCTTACTCAGCTCCATTTACCTTCCCACCAAAGCGGTACCTATTTATCTACTTGTACTTTGACATGCTTTCGAACTGCTAGGTAGGCAGGAGCTGGGACCGAACAACAGGAGCTCACCCCGTCGCAGGAATTCAAACCGCTGACCTTCTGATCGGCAAGCCCTAGGCTCTGTGATTTAACCCAAAGCGCCCCCCGCGTGACAAGAGGTGCCGTTCAGTAATTCCAGACGAAATGTCTCTTTTTGGGTCTCCCTCCTTCACTTACTTCAGAAAGTTGCTGTGCTCCACAGGCCCTGCTTCTTATTCTGCTTAGTGGGACATGCCACCTTCTGCCCCAACATCCTGCCCCTGAAGGCACCATTGGCTCTAAGAGAGACAATTTGAGAAAAACAAAACACAGTCTCTAAACTAGGCTTGGTGTGGTGCTGTAATATTAATCAGCAGCTCATTGCTTGGCTTGTTGCCTAAGGCTTATCGATAAAAGAGTAACAATAAAAACTGGATCCCAAATGGTAAACATGAATCATGTCATATCCACCACTGACTCTTAAATGTATTTTTACCTTCAGCTATTTGGTGCTTATATTGTTGTTTGTTTGTTTTTTATGTCACCTAGAAATCATAGAATCATAGAGTTGGAAGAGACCACAAGGGCCACCCAGTCCAACCCCCTGCCAAGCAGCAAGCACCATCAAAGCATTCCTGACAGATGGCTGTCAAGCCTCTGCTTAAAGCCCTCCAAAGAAGGAGACTCCACCACACTCCCTGGCAGCAAATTCCACTGCCGAACAGCTCTTACTTCAGGAAGTTCTTCCTAATGTTTAGGTGGTATCTTCTTTCTTGTAGCTTGAATCCATTGCTCTGTGTCCGCTTCTCTGGAGCAGCAGAAAACAACCTTTCACCCTCTTCTATCTGACATCCTTTTATATATTTGAACATGGCTATCATATCACCCCTTAACCTTCTCTTCTCCAGGCTAAACATACCCAGCTCCCTAAGCTGTTCCTCATAAGGCATGGTTTCCAGGCCTTTGACCATTTTGGTTGCCCTCTTCTGGACACGTTCCAGCTTGTCAGTATCCTTCTTGAACTGTGGTGCCCAGAACTGGACACAGTACTCTAGGTGAGGTCTGACCAGAGCAGAATACAGTGGTACTATTACTTCCCCTGATGGTGTGTTTGCAGGCTTTTCTGATGATGTTTCAGATATACAAGATTTCACTTAAACGTGTGGTGCCTTGGAACATAGCCCCTGCATAAATGGGGAGTTGCCTGTATAATATAAAATTCAAACAATTGTAACATACCCTCACCCAATCTCACACACTCTTCAACGTGACCACTATAATCATTCACTACATCAAACACTCTTTCCATCAACTCAACCAATCGCCTAGGAAGGACCCCTGCCTAGCATACATGATAAAATACTTTCCATTTGTGAAGCACTAATTGGCTTGTGCCTCATCACCACCAGACTATCTGGTGCTTCTTTTCCATCCCTCACCTGGGAGGGGCCCAATTTTACACCACAGCAGTCTCTCACCCTGCTGGATGTAAAACTACTCCCACCCACCCACTCACTCCCAATGACATAGTTGTCTCATGCCTGGTACTGCAGGTGCTCAACTGCTGCTAAATAACCAAGCAGCACTGGTAGGAGGCACAGACAGCAACCTCACACTCCAGGTGGCCCTGAAGGTCATGATATCATGATAAAATCAAGCTGTTGCTGCCACACCTCTAGCCTTTTTAAACAGAGAACTGGTAAGGCTGTATCATGAGGGACACTGCAGAGTGGCCAACTCTTATTTGTACAGGCTGAAGCAACAGATTCCAAATCCCTGGAGCATGTACCAGCAGGGTATATGTCTGTTTGCAAAGATCTTATTTTTTAGGGGTACATGTAGCAACATTTGCTGCGTTCACCTGAATAGTTAACGTTCCATTTCATTTCAGAATGGTGACACAAAAGCCTGTGATGCCATCTTCCTCCCCCACACACACCTTAATAAATAGCCAAGTGCTACCTAGAGAGTCTAACCCCTGCTGTTTTTGTTCTTCACCTGTGACCCAAAAGAATGACCCTCTCAGAGGACATGCGCTCCCTCTCCTATTTTCTTGACAGCACATTCTGTCTCAGCTGCAGTAGCTGCCCGTTTTGGAGCCAGCTGCAATCCTTCAAACCATAGGTGTGCCCAAGAACTAAAGGCTAGGCCTAAAGTAGACTCCATGATGGAATGCTTCTATGCAATTAAAAAGGCTATTCCCTGCTAAGCCTTGCAACTTTCCTGCAAGGCATGCAGAGTAAGCAAAGTTCTAGCTTTGTTTGAAAATCACTCTTGTTGTTTTTTCAATTATAATATACCACTTGGAGGCTATTCAAAATGGCTCCCCATGGTAGAGATAAGTCAGAGGTAAGGATGTGTTGCAAGATTCTGCCCTGTACATCTATATCTGCTTCTATGTGTGTCAAAATACTCTGTCACGGTCACTCAGATTCTACACCAAGAAGAGCTGGACTGGCTTTGTGTGAGTTATACATACGAAGCACATTTGAATAATTTATCTTACTTTGCACAATTTATTCTGCAGTTGTTGTTGTTTTTTACCATTTTATGTGCCATTCATGAGGAGGGGCAAAAGTCCATGCATGGCACTGGATACATTTTCAGTCTTAACACAGGTCTGTTCCTTATCTGCTTTTCCCAAGTTTGCCTCCTCTGCTACGAAGCTGAATTTAAGTACTTTAAATACATTAGCTTAGTAAACCTATCAACAGCTCTATGAGGTAGTCAAACATTAGTTTCACAGGCAGGATGTTGAGAATATTGACTTGCGTTCATGGCCCAATCAATAATAATAATAATAATAATAATAATAATAATAATAATAATATATTATTTATACCCCACCCATCTGGCTGGGTTTCCCCAGCCATTCTGGGCGGCTTCCAACAGAAAAATAAAATACAGTAATCTATTAAACATTAAAAGCCTCCCTAAACAGGGAGTGATCAAGGAAAATCAAGAAGTGAATGGCGTTCCTTCTGGTTCACTGCTTAACTGGGTATGTTGGGAGATGTTCTACAGACCATGGTCAATCTATGGAAGCTGCTCCAATGAGCTCCACTTGATGTTCATTGCCTCTTCAAGAGGAGAGGCTTGCCACATGTTTCAACCACTTGCTCCTTATCATGCTGGTGCAAGTAAGGTGGTTACTTTCACAGCATTGCTTTAAAAGGAGGACAGGAGAAGATAGAGGTCTGCATAAAACTGGCATGTGCTAATTTATGCTTGTACCTGCAGTTTTAGAAATGACTATAATTTCAGTAGAAATAGCAGGGAAGACTGTGACCTGTGTGCTGGGTCCATCTGCTGTTCAGGTGCTAACCTTTGATGGACAAGGTCCTTACTCTCCTTTCCTGTGGTTCTTTATTTTTAGACTGGACTTAGACCAGCTCTTCTGCTAGGGGACTATTTAAAATAGAGGACAGCCCTCTGCCATCCTTTCAAATAGACAACTGTGCTCTGTAAAAGCAGGACACCCTAAAGCTTTTCTTCTCTGACATTTCCAGTTTATAATAGCCGGGCTAACGGAATGTTAACTACTCAGATGACCTGAAATTTCAAGTATTTATCATCACTGGGCTGTAATCATATGCTGGACTCAACCTCAAGTCTTATATAAAGCATATACTTTGCAGTGAGGTTCTGATAGGTGTGGCTATTGTAGTTGTATTGTTCTTTTTAAATAAAAATAAAAATGTAAAAGACAAGAGAACACTGACATTGTTGAAAAATATGGGTTGAATCCAGATGTGCCCCTCCATTTGCAGAAAGGGCTTCAACACAGTGAAGACTCCTGCTGAAGAGGGAGGCAGAGTCGATTTCCAATCGGCATGAATCACATTCTGCAACCAACTCACCACACCGTTTCAGCTGCAGTGTGGAGTGATTTAAGAAAATCTCTGTACAAAAGCTGTGACAGGCAGCCTGGCCCTTAAGACTGCCCCAGCCGCTGCCCTGATCAGCTTTACCAACTCAGGGCACAAATCTTACTACATGCGGTTCACTGTGTGAAAATGGCAGGGAAAATATCACCGTAGCTGTACCACATCAAAAAATAACATGATAAATGGGCTCAGTTTTACCTGGTATCAGGCATTTAGGATTTAAGAATACACCTAAAAGAGAGGCATGATAAAAATCATGAGAGTTGTAAATCCTTAAGAGACTTTCATGAACTGTAATGTGGAGATTTTCATGACTCGGAGGCAGGTATATAACTGAATATATGAGTGAGATACCTTGGAGATTCAGGTTGAGCTCAAATGTAAGTTGCACCCTGAAGGAGCAAATGCTTCCCTCTACATTTGCGCACATCAATTTTAATTTCTTTAGCTGACTTCCAGATTGGTAGAATTAACTCCTTTCCAATTAGACTTGCCCTTAAAATAAAATGTCCTTGATCTTTGCTAATATTTGTAATGGAATCCAAATCCCCAAGGATAAAGATTTGAGGATTCAGAGGCATGTCTATTCTCCTTTTTGTATTTACCCTTTATTACTATTCCATGGAATTAATTCATGTATTTCAGCTGCAATTCATCCTAGAAGACCAAATCACACCTACTCATCGCAGCAGCACCCCACCACTACCACCATAAATGCTGTAAAATGTCATGCTAGTCATTAAAGCGATGTAACCAGGGAGTTGGATAGTTAGGCAGCAGGAAGGCTAGAGACACCAACCACAATTTAGCCAATAGTTATGACTAAGAGCCATTTCATACAACAAACCTGGGCTTAGCAGTGGTCTTTTTTTTTTTTTTGACAGTATTTGCTAGTATGGAGTACCATCACCTCTTTTGTTTTGGTGCCCATGGCCACCATTTTGTGCTGGCACCCATTGGCACTTGATCAGGATATGAATACTGGTGCCTCCTTTTTTTAACAGCATCAAAAAGCACTGGGACTACTTTCTCGTTATGAGAAGTTGCAAGCAGCAAAGTGGATGAATCTCTCGGTTCAGCCCTTTTCCACATGAGATTCCAATTCTTTTTAAAGTCCATGCTATAATTAATATGCATTTTTATGTGCACTTCTAAAAATGTTCATTTTTGCAAGCAATTTCCCATAATATAACATATTATACAAGGGGTAAGAGAACTGCATTGCAAAATCCAGGTGAACTTTGAAAGATAGCTGTGTTTAAGTATTGGAACCTGCCTTAAGACCTTATAGTGAAAAGTGGGTAAGAAATCCAAGTAAGGACTTGACATGATAGGACTGCAATTATTATTATTAATTATTATTATTATTATTTATAAATAATAAATTTATAAATTTCCCCAGCCACTCTGGGCGGCTTCCAACAGAAAAATAAAACACAGTAATCTATTAAACATTAAAAGCCTCCCTAAACAGGGCTGCCTTCAGATGTCTTCTAAAAGTCTGGTAGTTGTTTTCCTCTTTGACATCTGTTGGGAGGGTGTTCCACAGGGCAGGCGCCACCACCGAGAAGGCCCTCTGCCTAGTTCCCTGCAACTTGGCTTCTCGCAATGAGGGAACCACCAGAAGGCCCTCGGTGCTAGACCTCAGTGTCCGGGCAGAATGATGGAGGTGGAGACGCTCCTTCAGGTATACTGGACCGAGGCCATTTAGGGCTTTAAAGGTCAGCACCAACACTTTGAATTGTGCTCGGAAACGTACTGGGAGCCAATGTAGATCTTTCAAGACTGGTGTTATATGGTCTTGGCGGCTGCTCCCAGTCACCAGTCTAGCTGCCGCATTCTGGATTAGTTGTAGTTTCCGAGTCACCTTCAAAGGTAGCCCCACGTAGAGCGCGTTGCAGTAGTCCAAGCGGGAGATAACTAGAGCATGCACCACTCTTGCTAGACAGTCTGCAGGCAGGTAGGGTCTCAGCCTGCGTACCAGATGGAGATGATAGACAGCTGCCCTGGACACAGAATTGACCTGCACCTCCATGGACAGCTGTGAGTCCAAAATGACTCCCAGGCTGCACACCTGGTCCTTCAGGGGCACAGTTACCCCATTCAGAACCAGGGAATCCTCCACACCTGCCCGCCTCCTGTCCCCCACAAACAGTACTTCTGTCTTGTCAGGATTCAACCTCAATCTGTTTTCATCACAATAGGACTTGTACAGCACTTATTTAGGAAAGTGTGTCATTGCACATGTGCAGAGTGTTATTGTCTGAGGGGCAGGCTCACCAAACACAATATAAATCTGTCTACTGGTTGTTGCACATCCAGCACCTAGAAACGTATCCACCCCATATATTTTACTTAGTGTAAGAGTTGTCATGTACTGGTACCTTTTATGAAGTGCCTATATCGAGCTTCACCAGGGAAAAGCAAAGTGGAAAGTTGATTATTTGATCATTAAATGTGGCCCCATGAAGTAGCCAAGATGGTTCTGCAAAAGAATTTGTAAAAGCCTTAACTTTTGAATATGAAGTGGAGAGTGGGTATCTTAGTGGGGTGGCATATCCTAGAATTCTACTTAATTTAACCTGACCGTTACAATGCTTTACTTGTAACTGATGACCTTGGACAATGTGTCCAAAAAAAGTACATTCAAGATCAATGCCAGGAACGCAGACTTACCTTTCCCTTCACACTCACTGTTGAGACCTTCTCATTAATTCTGTGCCCTTTTACCTCTAAAGAAGTCTCACGTACACTGGGGACTCAGCTCATCAGTGGTGTTTAGTACATACACAGCCATTGTTTCTTTGCCTGCTCCCCGGCTACATCTGTATTCTGTTTTCTGAGCATCAGTGGACAGTCTATCTATCTATCATCTAACTTCTGAAGAGAAAAACCTAATGATTGGAGTGGGAGATCTCACCCTCTGATTGCATGTGCTTTTTATAGACAGTTAAAAATTACTAGATATTAGGGCTCATCCAGACTTCCTTTTGTGGCACATTTCTAGACACAGGTCTGCACTTTAAAGCACTGTGTCTGAGTGCTTTTATTTTGTCCTAGTGCTTTCCCCATGAACTGCCATTTCTTTACCACTGAACTGCCATTTGTTCCAATTCAGCATTAAAAACCGGGTTTTCCTGGGGAAAGCGGCAGAAGTGAGGTTAAAAGATTTTGACTGGGTAATAATAATAATAATAATAATAATAATAATTTATAATAATAATAATTTATTTGTACCCTGCCCATCTGGCTGGGTTTCCCCAAGGGAATACACAAAAACAGATTACAAACACTACTATAAAAAAGAAATATCAAAAAACATTCTTCTATCAAAAAATTCTATCTTTATCGACTTCCTCCAATCCCTCCCTCCTGCGTTTCATTACATTACTTCCTTAGTACTTCCATGTCTTGATTCCATTCTTGTTAATAATTATCTAAACAAATTGATCACTTACTATCTTATCAATCTTATAATCACTTATAATTATCTCAAAATACAATTCTATTCTTATTAAATCCTAAAACTCAATATAATAACAACACTTAACTAAATCTTAATATATAATAATAGCTCAACTAATACTCTTCCACAACCTCTTTATACTTCCAAATCTGTTAATAAAAACTACTTCTGCTTCAGTGTATCTGAAGAAGTGTGCATGCACACGAAAGCTCATACCTATGACTAACTTAGTTGGTCTCTAAGGTGCTCCTGGAAGGAATTTTTTATTTTGTTTCGACTACGTCAGACCAACACAGCTACCTACCTATAACTTTGTTTAGTCGTTTAGTCGTGTCCGACTCTTCGTGACCCCATGGACCAGAGCACGCCAGGCACTCCTGTCTTCCACTGCCTCCCGCAGTTTGGTCAAACTCATGTTCGTAGCTTTGAGAACACTGTCCAACCATCTTGTCCTCTGTCATCCCCTTCTCCTTGTGCCCTCCATCTTTCCCAACATCAGGGTCTTTTCCAGGGAGTCTTCTCTTCTCATGAGGTGGCCAAAGTATTGGAGCCTCAGCTTCACGATCTGTCCTTCCAGGGAGCACTCAGGGCTGATTTCCTTCAGAATGGATAGGTTTGATCTTCTTGCAGTCCATGGGACTCTCAAGAGTCTCCTCCAGCACCATAATTCAAAAGCATCAATTCTTCGGCGATCAGCCTTCTTTATGGTCCAGCTCTCACTTCCATACATCACTACTGGGAAAACCATAGCTTTGACTATACGGACCTTTGTCGGCAAGGTGATGTCTCTGCTTTTTAAGATGCTGTCTAGGTTTGTCATTGCTTTTCTTCCAAGAAGCAGGCGTCTTTTAATTTCGTGACTGCTGTCACCATCTGCAGTGATCAAGGAGCCCAAGAAAGTAAAATCTCTCACTGCCTCCATTTCTTCCCCTTCTATTTGCCAGGAGGGGCCTGTAACTACCGTAGTACTAATCTTACAGTTCTTTTCTAAATAAACTTTAAATTTCTTCCAATCTTCTTCCACCAATTCTTCCCCCTGGTCCCAGAGTCTCCCAGTCAGCTCAGACAGTTCCATGAATTCTATCCGCTTCATCTGCCAGTCGTCCACCGCTGACCATGGCACTTCTATTGTTTCACTTTTACTTAGTGTCAGATCACCCACATCACTAGAGGTGAACACCAGGTCTAAGGCAGGTCCGTGACTACGAGTTGAGCCAAACTTATTCAGGGACAGCCCCATGGAGGCCATGCTTTCCACGATGTCCCAAGCAGCCCCTTGTAAGGTCGTGTCGGCATGGATGTTAAAATCCCCTAGGACAACTGCACCTTCAGGTCATGCTGATTCCAGTATCCATCCAGTCAAGACCAGACCCGGAGGGAGGGATAGTCTTCAAACAACGACTAAGCCTGCCTCCTCGGTAATGACATGGTCTGGTCTTAGCGTAACTCCTCCTCCTGCCCATGATCACTGAGATCAGATGTCCTAGTGCATCTGATCTTCCATGTGCAATATAAAGGTAATTGTTAATAGCACCTTTGGGCACTTGCTGTGAGTCGGGAGAAGACTGTTTTCATAGGGAAAGTGGTACCGGTAGTAGAGGAAAGAGGTGACCACCTCTCTGTGTGTTGCAGGCCTGACAAATCTCTTTCACACACCCTTGGCAGCTATTAATGATAAATAAATAACCCCTGCACTTCAACTGAGCATCATATTCTGTTTGGCCTTGAGATAATGCCTTTACTTGGCCCACTTCAGGCCAAATTACATATTACTTTAGTTGCATGGTTAGCAATCACACCTGCTTTTATTTAAATACTACTACTACTAGAGGGCTGAGCTTCATCAGGACTGCAGTGTGTGGGAAAGGGAAGTTTCACCTGTTTCTCTTTAGCTATAATCCTAATAAAAATTCACACACACTATAATTAGACTTGGGGGGGGGGATCTTCCATTGGCACCTCCTAAATGTGGAGAAGATATTCTTTAGCATTTTATCTAGGAAGAGAAGGGAAAACTTTGCTACCCACACTGGAATTCTGATGGAAATCAGGTCTCCACTGATGCCTAACATTTTTTATTTTATTTTACTTTATTTTATTTAAAAAACAGTCATGGTTGCTAACTAGACAATTAGAGTAATATCTATTTTGACCCTAATTTGATGCAAGCTTTCAGATAATGCAGAACCCTTTCCCAGGCCTCTTCAGTGCCTGATTTAGAACTGAAGCACACCTTCAAAATCCAAAGTTCAATAAATGTTCTAAGCAAAAAAAGAACACAGTTGTTTTTTATTAGATGCATACAGGACACACAGTTAAGATCCAGGCTGCAAATAGTAAGAGTGTCAAAGCATAACAGAAGGTAGGTAAATAAATTAAGCCACTGTTTGTGCCACTGTAGCTAAATTGGACCCACAGGATAAGACTGCCTGAGTTCAGTGGGACTAAATCAGCTTAAATACAAGTGATTCAACTGAAATGGGATGTGAAAGAGGCCGTGTGATTCCTTTGACATTCCGTTGGCATACAGCAGCTGCAAAAAATTTCAATGGAGTTGGGATGAATTGACCCAATGCATATTCATGAATGGAATTTTGGTATTCATGTGCCCCTGATCAAAACATGAATCCAATTTCATGCAACACTGTTAGCAAAAGCTACAAAATGAACATGCATTTCGGAACTTGAGCACTTTAGTACTTCAGTTTGCATTTCACCTTTTGATATAGCATTAACTTATTATTATTATTATTATTATTACTACTACTACTACTGCTGCTGCTGCTGCTGCTATTATTATTTTGGTTGGATAGTGAATGACTATGGTGGGCATACACAAGGGACTGAACAGTCCTAAAAACTATGATGTTGACATTTGGAAATGGGTTCTCTTCCTGCACATAGAAGGTGCTTGAGACCTCGCCTAACAGCCCAGTTAAATACATTTTTGCATTTAAGGTGCAGGTTGTTTTAAATTAAAACATTCATACCCACCCTGTAAATAGCATCTGCTACAGGCTCATAATGATGCCACTGCAGATGTGAGAGGGAATTTTAACCATTTCCTCCCTTACTGAGAAATATCATTCTTTGAAACTGATATTTGAATTGGGAGGAAATTTGGTGGAAGGATGTAGCTCAGTGCATCTGCTTCACATGCAGAAGGTCCCAGGTTTAATTGTTGCAGGTCGAGGTCACAGGCCACCCCCCCCCCCCAATAATTCACACATCACACATCAATTTAAGTTTAAGGTTTTTGGCATTATTTTGGCCACAACTTTATTTAGAATACAATCAATTGTGAGTGGTTGCTTAGGCATTGGTTCACCCACCTGTCCCCTGACCTGGTACAGATCTGTCATCCCTAGCCATCTAGGGAAGTGAATAGGTAAACACCCACTGAGAGAGGTTGGAGCTGTGTGTCAGGCCCTTCCCCTCTCCCTGAATGTTCCCTGAGGCTCTTGCTCTTTCATGGCCCTAGCTCTGTGGGGGGGGGGGTACAGACGAGAGCCCTGCTGAGCCCCAGGATTTCTTTAATGGAATATCCCTATAAGCAGCAGCAATTTTTGAGGGGTGGGCACAGCCTTTCCATACCCCCCCCCAACCAATTTTAACCAATGCCTAACCACCAACCTTACAAGCCGTGACGATTTGCTACGCAGTAGGCAAAGACCCAATGGCTACAGCCAATCAGCCAAATGGACAAAAATTCCTACCAGGCCCCTGCCCCAAAGCAGGTGACCCCATGACAGGCATACCTATGTCAATCGCAAAAGGCCCTTAAAAGAGGGCGGGCGGGCGGGCGGGAGATCCGTTGCATTTGGCAAAAGTGAAACCACATTCCACGTGCATGAATTTATAATGGCTAAAGCTATCAATCCTTAACTTGCAACATAACTCCCCCCCCCCTCAGCCACAAACTGCCCAATCCCCTGAGGCCCTTTAGAATAATCTGCCCAGCAACCCAGGGGATGTCCTGCTACCCATTCCGCAACAGTGCTTTCCCTGAATGGAGAGCCCGCTTTAGCAACAGCCTCCTCTAGCCTGGTGCCCTTCAGATGTTTTGGTCTACAAGAGGGCATTTTTTTCAGCTGGAACTTGCCGGAACGCCTCAGGTGGGTGTCTCTGCCATTCCAAGAGAATGAGGGAAGTGTTCATCGTGAGTTCCGGCACCTCGTTTTGTAGAAAAATAGCACTGACTGCAACCACCACGTGTCCTAGCTAGCATGACCAATTTGTTTGGGGCTGGTGAGATTTGCAGGCCAAAACAACAGGAGAACAGCAGGTTGGAGAAGGTCTCTTTAAGACTGGCTTTAGGCCTCAGAATGTCATGAAGAAGTTATTGGTTCCCCTGTTTGATGACCTACACCAGGAGAGAGACAGGTGGAAAGTGACTTTTGTTGATTCCCTTGTAGCTCTAAGCAGCTTTCAGTACCATTCACCATAGTATCCATTGTTGCCCTGCTGCAGTTACAATGTCCACAGAGTGCCCCACACTTCTGCCACTAGACCCCTGTCCCTAAAAGGAAGAACGTGACATCTGATGGTTTTGCCTAGCCAAACCCTGCACTGGTCAATTTTGACACCATGCTTTATAAAAACTACATAAAACTCGAGAAATTACTCTTACACTGGGTTAGGCAGTATTTATGGGTTCCAATCTGGCAGACCTGTGTTTAAAAAAAGGAAATAAAATGATTAGCATTACTTTCTTCTTGTCAAATGGAAGCGGGGATTGTCTGATTTTTTTATATTTTTATTTTAAAAAGTTGATTTAGGAATGAATACAGAAAGAGGCTATGTCAGGAATGAGAGAAGTGTGATCATTTGGTTGAAAATAAAACACCTAAGGATAATGAAGCTAATAGCTGATTAAATGAATGACAGCAATAAGATATACATTGAATGACTGGTCAGCTCTCTCCCTGACAGAGACAATTTAATTACATTTCATTATGATAGCATCAGCATTTGCTAGGCTGTAGTTAGGAGGCTGTCAGTTCCATTTTAAACCATGGGTTTGGGTATTTAAAATATTGGCCCATTTCAAAATACAAGAGGTTGAAATCTGGCACATTGTCTAAATTGACAGCCAGATGTAATTTTGTCTCTTCCCCAAGAAGGGGGTCTGGCGTGAGCAGGGAGGGAAACCACTCTTTGGAACAATCAAGAGAAAGACAACTTCTAAGACATTTCCATGTGGAGTGTTTCCTAGCTATAAAAGTACTGAAAGCCTGACAAAAATGTTTCTGCTCATTTCTGAGAGTTCTTGTTTGCCTAATGTTGTTTTTTTTATTAAAAAAAATCTAAATGGCTGTTACTCTGAGTAGATCCACTGAAATTACTTCATTTGGCTAACTTAAGTCCATTAATTTCAACGATATAGTTTAGCTGGATACAACAAAAACAGATACTGTACAAATATGTTTTGTTTCTGTTTTGTTGTTTGTTTGCCAGACTTGTTTGGAGAGTATAGTATCATTTTCAAACATGATAAAATTGTTTTATTTTTTAAAAGTTGTTTTACATATATGTGCCCCTTAAATCTTTTTGTGCATTACGGAGCCAACCTTTAAAATATATACGTATATAGCAGAAACTGTGAGTCACTGAGCTATGAGCATAACCATTGACAATGGATAAGACCTTCTTGATGGTGGCCCCATGCTTGAAGGCTTATTCCCTCCCCCCCCCCAAGTCTGCCTTTCTTTACCAATTTCTTTTTCCTGCTGATTCCTGACACTTGGTGCTTCCTTATGATTCTGGCAAATCAACACTGAGATACATTCCCACATCTGCAATGAATGCCTGAGAGATGTCAGCAAAAGTATGGAGACAGGTACATAGAGAGTTATCCTGAGGGGGATTTCTTATCAGTCAAAAGAGGTTTCCTGGTGAGGAATGGAAGTGAAATGATAGTACAGTAATAACAAGAAAAGGTAGCATAGTAATAATAATAATAATAATAATTTATTATTTATACCCCGCCCATCTGGCCGGGTTCCCCCAGCCACTCTGGGCGGCTTCCAAAAAAAAAAAAACCAGATATTCTAAAATACAGAAATCCATCAAACATTAAAAGCTTCCCTAAACAGGGCTGCCTTGAGATGCCTTCTAAAGGTCTGGTAATTGTTCTCTTTGACCTCTAGTGGGAGGGCATTCCACAGGGTGGGTGCCACTACCGAGAAGGCCCTCTGCCTGGTTCCCTGTAACTTGGCTTCTCGTAATGAGGGAACCGCCAGAAGGCCCTCGGAGCTGGACCTCAGTGTCCGGGCAGAACGATGGGGGTGGAGACGCTCCTTCAGGTATACCGGACCGAGGCCGTTTAGGGCTTTAAAGGTCAACACCAACACTTTGAATTGTGCTCGGAAACGTACTGGGAGCCAATGTAGGTCTTTTAGGACCGGTGTTATGTGATCTCGGCGGCCGCTCCCAGTCACCAGTCTAGCTGCCGCATTCTGGATTAGTTGTAGTTTCCGGGTCACCTTCAAAGGTAGCCCCACGTAGAGCGCATTGCAGTAGTCCAAGCGAGAGATAACTAGAGCATGCACCACTCTGGAGAGACAGTCAGTGGGCAGGTAGGGACTCAGCCTGCGTACCAGATGGAGCTGATAAACAGCTGCCCTGGACACGGAGTTGACCTGTGCCTCCATGGACAGCTGTGAGTCTAAAATGACTCCCAGGCTGCGCACCTGGTCTTTCAGGGGCACAGTTACCCCATTCAGGACCAGAGAGTCCTCCACACCCGCCCGCCTCCTGTCCCCCACAAACAGTACTTCTGTCTTGTCAGGATTCAATCTCAATCTGTTAGCCGCCATCCATCCTCCAACCGCCTCCAAGCACTCACACAGGACCTTCACCGCCTTCACTGGTTCTGATTTAAAAGAGAGGTAGAGCTGGGTATCATCAGCATACTGATGGACACCCAGCCCAAACCCCCTGATGATCTCTCCCAGTGGCTGCATATAGATGTTAAAAAGCATGGGGGAGAGGACAGAACCCTGAGGCACCCCACAAGTGAGCGCCCAGGGGTCTGAACACTCATCCCCCACCACCACTTTCTGAACACGGCCCAGGAGGAAGGAGCGGAACCACTGCATGACAGTGCCCCCAGCTCCCAAGCCCTCTAGACGGTCCAGAAGGATGTTATGGTCGATGGTGTCAAAAGCCGCTGAGAGATCCAGCAGAACAAGGAAACAGCTCTTACCTTTGTCCCTAGCCCGCCGGAGATCATCGACCAGTGCGACCAAGGCAGTTTCAGTCCCATGATGAGGCCTGAATCCTGACTGGAAGGGATCCAAATGGTCCGCTTCTTCCAGGCGTGCCTGGAGTTGTTCCGCAACCACTCGCTCAATCACCTTGCCCAAGAATGGAAGATTTGAGACTGGGCGATAGTTGGCCATATTGGCCGGATCTAAAGATGGTTTTTTAAGAAGCGGTTTAATAACCGCCTCTTTCAGCGGGTCTGGGAAGGCTCCCTCATGGAGAGAAGCATTTACCAACCCGCGAAGCCCATCGCCCAGCCCTTCCTGGCTAGCTTTTATAAGCCAGGATGGGCAAGGATCAAGGAGACAGGTGGTTGGTTTCATTCGTCTAAGCAGCCTGTCCACATCCTCGGAGGTAACAGATTGAAATTGATCCCACAAAACTTGACTAGACAGGACTCTAGCACTCCCCCGCCCCGGCCCTGCTCCCACGGTGGAGTCTACCTCTTCCCGAATCTGAGCGACTTTATCTGCAAAAAACTTTGCAAAATCATTGCAGGAGATCATGTGGCCCGTACTGGGCCCGGATGGAGCAGGTGGTTCCGCTAAATTGCGAACCACCTGGAAGAGTCTCCTGCTGCTGTTTTCTGCAGATGCGATGGAGACGGTGAAGAAGGTCCTCTTCGCCGTCGCCATTGCCACTTGGTAGGCTCGAAGTTGAGCTCTAGCCCGTGTCCGGTCTGATTCAAAATGAGTTTTCCGCCACCGGCGCTCTAGCCGTCTCAACGACTGTTTCATTGCCCTCAGCGCCGGGGAAAACCACGGGGCTGTCCGGGCTCCATGCAATCTGAGAGGGCGCTTCGGAGCCAGACAGTCAATAGCGCTGGTTAACTCCGCATTCCAGCGGGCCACCAGGGAATCAGCTGAAAGGCCATCGACATGGGATAAAACATAGGAACACCAAATGGAAATAATGTCTATCGTACAGCCTGCACCACTGTTGTAAGTACTTGGTTTTATAATGTGAATGCGTGTTATTTTAAACAGTAGAGAAATTATCTGCCAATATTCTCCGATAAGGCCAATGGGTGAAACTCTGTGCCACTTGCAGAACAGCTTTTTGATCTAATGGAGCAGGAGAAGCCTGTACCATTTTCCCAGCTGAGGTCAAACAGGAATGTGCCACTGCCTGCCCTCCCCCTGCCATCTGCCCCCTCACTTCCACCATCATTGGAATGCCCCAGCTCTCAATGAGTTTGGTGAGAGCTAGAGCTTTCCACAAAGTGCTGGGAGGGGAGATGAGTAGCAACACCTTGAGGAATGCTCAATCTCTCGCCAACATCAGCAAGAGCTGGGGTACTCCTCAAGGCATTGCTGCTTGTCTTCTCCACTAGGGAAGACCAGAGAACACCTCCGAGGGAGAGTGGGACATTCCTCCAGTGGCAGAACTGGTGGGGCAGACAGGGCACTGCCTCTTGTGTTTCTGCTACCTGAGCTGGTGCTTCACTCAACCTCATCAGTGGGCTGCCTCTGCAATGGAGTCATCAGCTAATGCTCTTACATTCTTTGGGGAGGCAATTTCCACCGATGCTACCTTCCCACTGCAGCCTCCTGAGCCCCCTGAAAATCTGTTCCAAAGATTGCAGGACCCTCCAGAATAATGTGGAAGGTAGCATAGAGGGCTGAATGGGGAACTGAAGAAAATCACCTCTCCTTTTTAGTTAGTGGGTCCCTCCAAAGGATCAAAAGCCATTCTGCAAGTGGAGCAGCAACGCAACAGTGGCTATTTTTGGAGGGTTAAAACATGCTCTGAGAACACTATTTCTGGAAAATAGGGGAGGGAGGGAGAGAAGTAAGGCATCCTGCCAAGTCTAGTTTCTGTATACTTCTTTCATATATTTATTTAAATATCACTCAGGACTTTAATGGCTGCATTTTTCAAGCTATGAATAAACTCAACCAAAGTATTAACAATCCAGTTGACAAGGATGTTGTCAATTGTGCCAATTTTATCTAAGTAAGAGGTTGACCAGCAGTTATTTCTGTGCCAGTTCTTGATGTAGATAGCAACAACCATCAGAAACTTAAAACCTCAATGTGTAAAAGTTAAGTTCAAGAAATATCTATACTTCTAATTTAAAAAGAACATGAGATCAGTTCTTGATAGTATATGTGTATTACCTTTTACAGATTTATTCTGTTAACCCATAACCCATACATAGCATGACAAACTGGGAAATGTCCAATCTGTGAATTAGCCTATTTGATAAACACACTTAAGGGTACAATTAGTTGCCGTTGATTTTAAATCAACTTCAATAAAAACCAGTTTCTCATGAATACTGTCCCACGTATGATTTTTTGGACTGACTTTTCTTCCATTGATTACAGGACCCAATGTATTTTTTTTGGGGGGGGGGTTACAAAACAAGAGGGGCAGAGAACCTTAAAGCTCTGGTTCCAAGTGGGAACCGTGCATTTGCTCAATGTCGGCAGTAGAATAATTGCCACTTAACCATAGTGGAGTAATCACCATCTCTTTATCTAGGGCCAGTAGTACTATAACAGGAACACAGAAATTGACATATTGAAAGAAAAACTCTTTTCAAGCAAATCTCCTTAACCAGCACATCCACTGAGGGGGAAAAATTGAATATGCTTAAAATGATGGCCATGGTACTAAGCTTTAATGACTGCCTTTTCTCTGACCCTAAACTGGGCCTCTGAAGGTGTAGTATTTAATACGTATACCGGGGACAATGTACCTTCTCACAATTAATAGAAAGTGCTGTTTTGTAATTAAAGGGTGAAGTGGGGCATGATGAACATATGGAAAAGGAGACCCTTAATAAGTGATAGAGCCTTCAAAAGAAATTGCTAATTAGTATGCATTTGATGTGTACTATACCAATTTTAAGACTTTGCCTTGAATAAATTGTTATGTTGGGTGTTCGAAGGAGTGGTGAGATTAGCATTTACAAAGGGGGCAATTTTCTGTCTTCTTGACTCTGTTAAATGGAGGAAATAACTTTCAAGACTGAAGCAGTAGTTAACCCATCAATCATTCTCACAGCTGGAAACTGGGGATCCCAAATGCTGAGATGAGTTAATCCACCAGTTAATAAGTTCATAGTGGCACCATATGGCGCTGGTCCACTCCACATGAGGGCAGGGACAACTGTTTACAGAGGCACACGGCTTTCTCAGCTACCTGTAGTACAAACAGCTGAATACAGGATCCTTTGTTCCAAAGGATCAATTTACTTTACACAGTAAATTGACTGAACTGATCAGTCCAGAGCACATAATTGTGGGCTAATCCTGTGGAATCATGTCCTCCCCATATGGGGAGGGACAAAAGGATGCTGACAACGGTCAGGTTTCTTATTCTGTCCCTTAGGCTAGTTCCTCTGGACATGATAGGCATTGAATAAAGCTAGCAGTAAATGAATACCTAACCTGTGTTCCTAATCTAACCTGCTTTAAATGACACATGTAATAGAAGAGCCAGGAAGGCTGTTTTTAAGTGTCTTTAAAATACTGGTATCATTACTAACAAAAGCCAGCCAGAAAGGTCAGCCCTATCTTGTAAGATGCTTTTGCACATATACGGTACCTGAATCTGACTTAAAGGGGTAGGGAGGATGAATTTATCAAAAATATACAAAGCAATTCTCAGGTCTTATAACATTTTGTTATAAATTTAGTTTCCCCAGGAGTCACATCCATATACATCACAAAGGAAATCAAATTTATTACGTAGTCAACCATGCATTAGAGTTGAAGTTCTTGAGTCAGATTAAGTGAAAGTGCTTAATTTACTGCCATTGAAACTGATCGAAATCCTAGTCCTTCAATTTAATTGAGTTGTATGGCTATGGCTGTCCTATTTTGGGTTGAAAACTCCCAAACACTGTGGTATACATTCAGGCTTACAGATAATTCTGCTGTGTGTGATTGTTTGCAAAGTGATAGTCCATCATTCTGCATCTGACGTCTTTTTTAAAAAAAATATTTTATGAAACTCTCATTCCTCTTTTAAACGGGTATTTTATGCGGTAGTTTGTGTTTGCTTTGACTACAAGGAAGCCATGAAACAAATGACAAAATGTGAGACATCCCCCCCCAAAGGGAGACATTTTGCTCCATTTAAATTGTGCTCCCTTGAGACCGCTGTACATTTTCATGATGAGCCCTTCTCCTTAGAATGACATCTACTGCATTTTTGAATAGAAATTGGCAGCATGCTCCAAACCTATCCAGGCAACATATTTACAAAATGTGTAAAACTACTCAAAAGAGCAACTTTGTTTATTTTAACACACCCACAATGGCTTTTACATCTCAATTTCAAAACTGATTTCTGAAAAAGAATACAATGGAAGACTAAATCAGGGTTTTTGTTGTTGTTGTTGTTTAAATGTAGGCAGGATATGCTAAAATGCTATCAAACAGTAGTTGAAGGATGAATGGAAAAGTCTTACCCTGATGTCTAAAACATATCAGATTAGATTCCAGGCGAGAAGCCATGAGAAGAGCATTTCACAATTGGGGAGCCACCACTGAAAAAGGGATGTTCAGGGGTGAATCCAGAGGTTGGCGGAGTTGGGCATTTATTAGGGCCCCAAGACCAGCAGAGGGCCCCCTGCCCCAATATTGAACTGACTGAACCTGGGACTTTCTGTATGCAAAAGAAATATTCTACCTCTGAGCTAATAACAATAATAATTTATTATTTATACCCCGCCCATCTGGCTGGGTTTCCCCAGCCACTCTGGGCGGCTTCCAACAGAAAAATAAAACACAGTAATCTATTAAACATCAAAAGCTGGGGCTCCTCCATGATTTATTCCCTTCACTACCCTTCATCACTGCGGAAGAGCAGTCCTTTGGGCTTTTCAGGAGGGAGTACCCATAGTAGACCACCAAATCCAAAGTCTTGCTGCAATTGTGCTGGAATCATAGAATCATAGAGTTGGAAGAGACCACAAGGGCCATCCAGTCCAACCCCCTGCCAAGCAGGAAACACCATCAAAGCATTCCTGACAGATGGCTGTCAAGCCTCTGCTTAAAGACCTCCAAAGAAGGAGACTCCACCACACTCCTTGGCAGCAAATTCCACTGCCGAACAGCTCTTACTGTCAGGAAGTTCTTCCTAATGTTTAGGTGGAATTTTCTTTCTTGTAGTTTAAATCCGTTGCTCCGTGTCCGCTTCTCTGGAGCAGCAGAAAACAACCTTTCTCCCTCCTCTATATGACATCCTTTTATATATTTGAACATGGTTATCATATCACCCCTTAACCTTCTCTTCTCCAGGCTAAACATACCCAGCTCCCTAAGCCGTTCCTCATAAGGCATCGTTTCCAGGCCTTTGACCATTTTGGTTGCCCTCTTCTGGACACGTTCCAGCTTATCAGTATCCTTCTTGAACTGTGGTGCCCAGAACTGGACACAGTACTCCAGGTGAGGTCTGACCAGAGCAGAATACAGTGGTACTATTACTTCCCTTGATCTAGATGCTATACTCCTATTGATGCAGCCCAGAATTGCATTGGAAGGGTGATGGGGTCATACACACCCCGTTTCTCTACTTCTTAATTAATTAATTGACATTTAAAGCCCTCCTTTCCTCCAAAGCGCTCAAGGTGGCATATACGGTTTCAGTGGCGTAGCAAGGTCAGGTGGTACCCGGTGTGGGAAATTTCTTGCCACACCCCCCCCCCACACACACACTGAAATTATTAAAAGAAGGAAAAAATAAGATATAGTTGCAAGTGTTATTTTCTGGTTTATTTACTTAACATGGTGAGCATAAGCACTTAAAACCTTTTTTTCACAATGGGAATTTCTTATGAATGATTTTTTTTACTCAATTTCGCAATTTTGCAGCTTTGACTTAACGTACAAATACAAACAAATACCATGCATCATAACATTTACGTTACTTACCAAACTCAGTATCATAAAGAAGAGGATGATCACAATGAATCAATGAACTAAAAAAACGTAACAAAAATGAATTCAGCACGGCACTTATAAGCTTCAGTAATAATGCACAACTAACTCAACAGAATGATGTGGGGTGACTTACCGGCACGGCATTGGATAGGATTGGTTGCGGGTTGAGTGATGATGAGTCACCGGTTTGTTTACGTCTTGCTCGAGTACAAATCGCAAAGACAGACTTTGGCGAATCGGTGGAAAGAAACACCCCCTCCCCTTCCTTATCCATACGCTTCTCCACTACACAGCATCAAGTTCAGCCACGTTTCGTTGCGTTTGTTGACTGAACTAAAAAGTATCAATATGTATTATGTTGACTTGTTGAGGATAATTAATTGTAAGACAAAGTTACTAAACTCGTTTTAAATAATACTATTTTTCAAAAAAAAAGTGTCGTGAGCCCCCCTTTTTTTAAAAAAAACCAAAAACACGTATTTTTGCCATTATGTCACCCCCCTCAGTGATGACACCGCACCCACCGCACCCTCCTTCCTACGCCAATGTATGGTTCTCCCCAGGGCTTTTTTTCCCAGCCAGACCTCACAGAAACTCAATTCCAGAACCTCTCAGGTGGGCACCATTGCCATTCTAAGAGAAAAAGGGAGGTGTTCATTGTGAGTTCCAGCACCTCTTTTTCTAGAACTATAGCACTGGTTCTTCCCCTCCCCTGTTTTGTTTTCCCCTCACCTGTTTTGTCCTCCAAACAACCCTGTGAGGTAGGTTAGGCTAAGAGAAAGTGACTGGTCACACCCAGTGAGCCCAGTGGGTTATTTGAACCCTGGTCTCCCAGGTCCTAGTAGTCCAACAGTACATCACGCTGGATTTGGGTGATGTGTTCCCCTCTCATTGCTCCCTAATAAGTACTCCAGACTAAAGGCTGGCACACTTCACAGCCCCATCGCCCTGAAGCTGACCTCCACATGACCCTTTTTGCCCTCTCCACTACCAGAGCAATGACAACAGGGGAGCAACGGCAGTGAATCTCCCCTCTCTGTCCACTAAGTTCACATTAACCTTTTGATAATAATAATTCAACTGAATGAAATAAATGTGGTCAAGCAAGCTAAATCTTATCTTTTGAGGGAACAGAGATTTGCCACACTCCTCAATGCTCTTGAGTCGCCTGTGTCAGAAAAGGATCCACGGTCAGAATTCCACATGCTACTCCACTGTTAGTCAGGTTCTCAGGAGAGCGGCACACTCACATTTTTACATATTTTTGATAATTTGTGTTAAATTAATGTTGCCTTATGAATGCAAAATACCAAAAACATTGTTGAGCCAAACTTTGACCAACTATATTTTCTTTTTGCTTTTTTTTTATTCTAAAAAAGTTGAATCTCCTATCAATATCTTCAAAGCGCGGAGCACCATCCTCTTAAACCCAATTTATTTAAAAGTTAAATCAAATGCATGCAAATGTGGTTCATCCTTTTTAGCAGCTGCTTAGGAATAAACCCCAACCCAACTCAGTGGTGCTTACTTCTGAGTAGACACATATAAGATGTGGGGCACTTGTGGCTCTGGAGGTTGCAGATTCCTGCAGATCCCGCCACTGACATGACTCTTGTGCACCTCACCGTTGCCAGCCTGGAGCTGGCATAGCAATAATGAATTGCCTCCTTTTCCCACCTAGCTGGAATGAGCTGGAAGGGCTTGAGATGCATTGGTGAACCAGCCAGTCCACTCCTTCCCAGATCATATGAGGATTACTCTGTAAGTTTTGTGAATGCCTGATCAGAAGGACCACTTGGGAGCTCTGTAGAGGACCGCTTGGATATAAAGATGCAAACAATATTAATCAAATTTTAAGCGACATTTTCCTATGAGATTTCTAAACAAACAAAGTCAATCCTGCCATTTGGGTAGGCTCCATAGAGCTGTCCAGCCTGCCCAGTGCATAGCAACAAGTGACCTGTAAAATGATGACAAATCCTTTGGCTTGTGGCTTTAGACCTTTGACCTCGTTGACATCCGGCTGTATCCAAGGAGCAGTCTGGTGACAGGAATGCAATAAACTGCTTGTAATCTCGTGTTTTCAAAAGAAATTACATCAAAGCCATCTGTTACACCACTAGTCATTAACCGCTGACAACATGTTAGCTAAAATAGGCCCATTATATTTTGAAATGCTCTTTCCTCCCAACTATTAAAGGCCTTTTTTGGCACTCCTCACACACACAAAATACCAGCAAAAGCCATTCCATGTTTCCCATTTAAGTGAGGAGCCTGACACATTTTTGTCTAATATAAGTGGTGCCATATTATTCAGTTTAGATGCTGTAAGATTGGTAGAGGCCAACAATTCCCAGCACCTTTAACAAGCTACAGTTCCCAGGATTCCTTGAGGAAACACATGTGCTTTAAATGTATGGTGTGTACGCAGCTTAATTCTAACTTTGGTAATTTCTTGTTGTTTATCAAAAATAAAAGAAACCTCTCATTATATGTTGTGAAAGCCAAGCATGACCTCTGTTGCTCTGCAAAGAATTGTTTTGCAAGCTGAAAAGTATGTCCTAGGGACCAGTGGTGTAGAAACTGACAGCCTTCATGGTATAGTCATATTTGGCTGAGTCACTTGTGAAGCACTGCGACTAAATGACAGTTTACCAGCATGCAAAGCCATTAGAAAGGAACATTTGGCTGACTGGTGGATATATTGGGTGACATATTTGATTTCATTTGCTGTTTATTTTACATGCTTAAGCTTATCGATCACTGACTACACACACCAAACACACGGCAGGCCTATTAAACTGAAAATCCGACTTCAGTCTTTCTGCTCTGTATAGCATATAATAAAACATAGCACCATCTTGCTATATGGTATAACGCCTGCCCACCAGCGGTTCAATGCAGAGCACTGCACACCAGGGAGCATCTGCCCATCTTGCAGGACACCGTAGAAAGAAGCAGAGCTGGAGTTGGTATGAATTTTCAACTTGTCTATGAATCAGATGCAAAACACCAGCCTCTAGTTATGCATTTTCCACTTCCACCATCTGAATTCTACTAAAGCCGACAGCTTATCCTATGGTCACTTGACAACCTGTTTATTTAGCATTAATCCTGATTTCATAGCATGATGTTTGTTTGGATGTTACGTGACATCCACTGTCTCTTGGGCATTCATTCTAATTTGCTTGTGGGGAGTTATAGGACATCACGTCAAGCAATTGTTATCTCACCTTTCCAGTGTGTTTTTCTGCCACTTTCCTTACCACAAAAAGTCTGCTTCTTTTGAAATGTGGGTCGGTTGTTCAAAAGTGCCAAATCAACTTTAATTGCATGACATGAATTTGCTAGTATGCAAATGAATCCCACTGACAAAATATTAACAGTCTGGAAGCAGCCTAGTGCTGTCCCTGAGATCCTAGGATCAGGTTACTTGAAGGATCCTTCCATATAGACCTACCTAGATCTTGAAGTCATCTTCACAGGATCTTCTCCTAGGGTCCCACTAAGGGTTCTTCCAGACATCCTTTTTAAATGCACATTCATGATGATTTGTCCACATGATGCTATCAGGGCAGTCATATGCAATCGCACTTTCAATACTGTTTGTATCCAAACATTTTGAGGTAGTCACACTGATTCATTTCATGTCAGTGGATATCCAGTAACTTCCTGCTGAAATCATTTATACCACAGATGTTCTGGTTTATTGTTGTCCCACTTTTGTTGCATTATAGCTCCTCCTGACAGCAATAATGTGGAAGCCTTGGAGAAGCATCACAGAACAAAGAAAAGCAGAATAAATCCATGACTAATGCACTATTATTGTGGCAACAAATATGTTTGCAGAATACACCCACATCAGCCTGGAGGGCCACTAAGTGAGGTACAGTGAAGATTAAGAATAGGGCCTTTTTGGTATTAGCACCCCACTTATAGAATGCTTTATCTAAAGAGGCACACCTGGAGCCATTTTGGTATCAGGTCTTTTATTTTATTTTCTGATGTCTTTTAAGACTTTCAAAAATCTCCTATATCTTTTTAAAATATTGTTGTTTAAATCACCTGTTTTATTGTTTGGTGATTTATTTTAATATTTTATTGATACTGTAAGCCAATATCAGGCTTTGGGGACTCAGCTCCACCACCAGCAGCCAGTGTGGTGTAGTGGTTAAGAGCGGTAGACTCCTAATCTGGGGGACCAGGTTTGCGTCTCCGCTCCTCCACATGCAGCTGCTGGGTGACCTTGGGCTAGTGCTAGTCACACTTCTCTGAAGTCTCTCAGCCCCACCGACCTCACAGGGTGTCTGTTGTGGGGGAGGAAGGGAAAGAATAATGTTAGCCGCTTTGCGACTCCTTCGGGTAGTGATAAAGCGGGATATCAAATCCAAACTCTTCTTGTTGTTGTTCTTTGGTGCCATAGATAAGCAGGACAAAGCGAAAATAGTCACTTACCATTTAAAGAGTCTTCATGATCACAGCAAAAGAACAAAGCAGACATTCTCAGAATGACGGTGTTCCCAATTAAGGTTTCCACCCACTTCCCCCCAACCACTTCGCGTCTTGCAACCTGATTTCGCAACCACAGTGCATTTTGTGTAGCTCTACATGACCTGGACTGACAGGCTGGACACTTTCTAACGAGAGTGAGTCTGTTCGCTCTCTTCCAGTTCTTCTTCACTTTGCTGTTCACCCTCCAGTTCATCCCAACTTCTGTCTTCAGAACTATGCCCCTCTGCAAACCACTGTTCCAAATCTATACTGCTCCACTGCTCCTGGGCAGCTTCAGGATCCTTGTCAGGAGCAGGGGGGTGGGGATGGGGAGGCTCCCACCATTCCTCATCAGAGCAGTATTCCTCAGCCTGGTCTCTGACAGCCAACCAGCAATTACTGGGCAGCATATAGATGTCGTAAACAAATACAAGGTTGCACGGTTTGACCGAAATTGTTTCCTCCTCAGCTTCTCAAGCAGAAGGAGGGAAATCTCTGGGTGAGGGGTCAGAATCGGTGGTGGAAGATTATTTTTTGATTAGCTTGAGAGGTGTTGTCACTCACTCTTCCCACCATCACATTCAGAAAGCTCCATCCTGAGCCACCAGGAGCAGTCAGGCTCTTCCACTGATTATGATGGTGGCTGTTCATCAATCATTTTGTTTGCTCATTCACATGCTGCTAGCATTAGTATGGACAAGGCAACGTATTTTGCACCGTTTAATCGGAGCAACATCTGAATTCCCCACCCACCCTCCAAGTTGCTTTTTAGTTTTTGGATTATCTTCCATAGCTTTCACAGATGTCTTCGGTATGAAAATAAACTTGATTTGCTTGCCATAAACACTTATTCCTGATTGATAAAAGATTAGTAGGTGGCACAAAAACCTGTTTTGTTGCATTTGCCTAACAAAGGGAAGAAAGCAAAATTTTAGATACAGTTTTGTCAGGAATGTGAATGCCAGTTGCATAGAACTCACCTAATGTTTTGACAGCTCGATGAAGACTCTCACAATGTCTCCGTTATGGTAATATCTCCCATTAATTAATAGCTATGCTCTCCTCACAGCTTTGATAGATCCATGGGAGTTGTTAACACAACACACAGATTGCCCAGGTACATGTTGCCTGTCTCTGTGTATGTAGTTCTCAGTTATGAAATGTTGCCTAAAGAAGACAAGAAATTAATGCGGAATGCTGGAAAGAAATGGAATATCATTAAAGTTTTTGCAGAGAAAAGAGGGTATATATATCACATTACTATTTCTTTCCCCCAACCTGGTTAGAAATGTTGCATGTGCAGCCACGTTACAGTGGAGACAGACACTCTGGGTGGTATCCAGTTACCACCCTTTTGCTGACAAAAGGCATACATCAGCAGAACAGGGAGGAAAGTAATTTTGGGTAATTGCCTTCCCCACAAAGCCCCCCACACCCCAGATCTCCTCTGGGATGCAAGGCGGGGGGATGCAAGGTGAAGAGCAATTGCCTTTTCTACCATCTCATTCCACTGATGGAGACTCCCCTTCAGCAGAAGGATGACAATCAGATACCACCACCCACTTATGAACAGGAAGCTTCCCAGTTTACTAAAATATATAGAAAAGTCCAGGCAGGTGCATGAGCTCCATGTGTGCATTGTAGGCTATGCACCCACAGGAAATCATGGTGCCAGAACATGTTAGCTCAGTTGGTGGAGCATGAGACTCTTAATCTCAGAGTCGTGAGTTCGAGCTCCGCATTGGGCAATAGGTTCCTGCATTACCGGGATGTGTGTGTGGATCAGATTACCCTCGCGATCCTGTCCAACTCTACAGTTCTATGATTCTATGTACATATTCATGCGGTACTAGTACTGTCTCTTGTTCAGTACTTGCTTGCTTTTTGTACTGCTTCCACAACACGGAATTACAAACACACGTTTTCCCACTACACAGGAAAATGCCCCACAAAACCCTTGAGGTGGCCAATGTGGTGCCTTTCAGATGTCGTTTGACAGGAGCCAGAGTCAGGAGTAGGTCAGCAACAGAAAACACTGGTGTCAGTAAAGATAATACTTTATTCTAGGAAACTAAAACAGCTCAGGCCTAGCAATCGCAGCAACTCTTCCCAGTAGGTCTTGCTCCGATGAGGCAGACTCAAGGACTAACGGTGCCCATCTTCCCCCTGCTCTCTGAGGCTCCTCCCCCAGTTTCTTCCCTAGCAGACATGGGGTGGATATACACACGGGGGGGGGGGCCGCTATAAATAAGCCAGAAATTAGTTCTAACAAAAGGGGGAAAACCCTATGGAATTTCATGTAGAAAAACTTTCTGCTCTCTGACACCCTCTAGTGTTGCATGTTTATAACGCATTCAAATAGTTGTTTCTTTACTAATGTAGCTGAATCCTAAGGCTCTGGCGTCTTGCCTCTCTTTGCTCCACCCTCTTTATTCTTCTTTGAGTTCTGGGAGACCAGGGGGGAGGGGAGCTGGTCACAGCAGGAGAGGGAGATTCCCTGGCTTCTTCAGCAGCCTGCCTCTACTTAGCCTATTGACCCACCCACCACACCCGCTTTTGTCTCCGAGGCTGCACTGCTCTCTGCCCCAGACTCCTCCTGCTCACTAAACCTTGTTACCTCTTCAGCTTCTGACACTTTTACCTCCCAGTCTGCTCCCTCTTCTCCCTCTGACCACGCATCATCATCCCAAACCCACTCCCCTGGCTCTGAGCCTTCTTCCCCTGGGGGTTCCCTTGGGGGGGGTTCCCCAGCTGGTGCCTCCCTCTGCATCCAGCCAGTCCATGACTTTGTTGGACAACAACTCCCATTGGAGCTGAACACTGGCCATGCTGGCTGGGGCTGAAGGGAGTTGGTCCAAAAAATTCTGTAGAACACTATGATAGCTATCCTGACTTAGGAGGTCTAAGTCACTAAGTCATTGGTGTGAGTCTAGAATTGTACACGGACTTATGCACTCCTGTTAAAACCAATGACAGACACTCCAGATTATTAGTTCTTTCTCCTCCAAAGGAAACTGGCTTAATAGAAGCTGCCTTCAGTTTCCCAATATTTGGAGGCCAGAATTTGTTGCAGTCTTCACCTGAGGTGAAGCAGGATGGGGGTTTTCAATAAATTTCTCTTAAAAATCAACATGAATCGGATCTGCTGCCAGGAGGGGGGTGGGAATCAGTGAGATTCCAACTTGCATGGGGGAGATAGGCATCAAATTTAAATTCAGCAAAGAAAGGTTAGTAGGAAGTTTACTCTGTTCCAAAGGGCCCGGGAGTAAATGGAAGTGACTGCCTTTATTGCAATTTAAAGAAAATCTGGTTAAAGAGACAACACTCCAAAGACAAAGCTTTGCATTTAGACTCCTTGTTCATCTCTTTTTAAAAACACCGACTGACAAATTACGTGAGGACAATCCATTCCCAGTGCTTTTTTGTCATCCGAAGGAAAAGGTCAGTCACCTTTGACATGGCGTGGAGCAGCTGAGTGAATGACACAACGAGAAAGAGAGAGAAGAGAGGCAGAGAGCACAACCTAAAAAGAAAAGAAAAGGGGGGTGGGAATCCAGCTTCACAACTATATGGACTCCAAGTGCAAGATGCTGTTCAAAGGTTCCTCCAAGGAATTTCAACAATTGTCTGTCCGTTGTCCAGACTCTGTGTGGCCCTTCTATCACACTGTCTGCCGGTCTTACACTCTCCTAAAAAGAACACCTCTTCCCAAAAGGGCATTTTAAAATTATCTTATAAAATTTTAGGAGCTTTCAACAGAGCCATCTGCTTTAATACCTTCTGCCTTAGACTTGCTCAGGTAGCAAGACCCTTGTGAGTGATGACAGTAACCGAAAACAGTGATTCAAACAATGGGAGATTTTTCCGCATACACTCAACATGAGTCCCTAGAAGCAAGTTGTTGTTGGCATCCGTCCATCTCAGGAGACAATGGAAGAGTATGCCTTTTGGGGTGAATTCAAACTGTTGGAAGGTTGTAGCATCTGCTGGGGCTGTAGAAACCGATAAGGGAGAGACATGTTTTGTTGCAGCTCAGGTAGATAAAACAATCCAGTCATGCTGCTGCAGATGCACCATGGCATTTCTTCTCTCTGCGCTCCCTTCCTCTTCTGGTCACTGCTGTGGGTACACAACCTGACTCTCTGTCTCCAAGCACAGTGGTTGTCTGGAAGGGATCCCCACAGGGCAGGCTGATGTTCAATAGCATTTAATAGTCAAAAACAGAGGTGAGGAGGTTGAATAGAAAGCAGTTAGGAGGAAGAGAAGGAGCCCCACTTGGGCTCACTCCAGAAACTCAGACCAATTACTTGGATAGGCCACAAGAAAGCAAAACCAGCCAAAGGCACACCTAGAGACTGGTGAAACTGGTCTCCACTGGGAGCACAAAATCACCCCAGAAATCTGCCTCCACTCATCTGTGAAAGCTCTGAATTTAGACAAGAGCTACGAGAAGACTGATAGGAGAAATGGCAAGGTGGCAGACCACTGGAGACAATGGAGTATATAATGTATATATGTGTGGCTTCCCAAACCAGAGATGAGAGCGTGCTGGATGCAGAGTAAACAGGCATGGGTACAAGCCTATGGTGTATATTTTTTACATGTTAAGAGGTGGTATTCTACTTCCTGAAGGGAAACCACAGGCAATTAGAGTTTACCCTGTGATGGTACTTTCCAACTCACACTCTATGGGGATATAAGGATTCATGATGCAAAATTGATATAAGGGAGCGGGGAGACCCATACCTTGATGTCGACTTTACCATGTCAGAAAATAATGGTGTGGAAATGTGATATTCACCAATCACTATGTTCTGCACATTTTTACCTCTCCATATATTCAAAAGTATGTGGGGAGGACCCTATGTGTGTCTCAAATCTTGGTGAATCAGCTTAAAACAACTGTCCTAGTTAATGTAAAACTGTTTTTTCGAGCACAATCAGGACCAGCATAGCGGAATCATATTGGATTGTATTCACTCTAAGTCCTTTTCAGAGTAGACCCATTGAAATCAATAGAAATGAGTTAGGGTTGTTCATTTTAATGGATTTACTCTGAGTAAAACTGAGTTGAGTACAACCCATTCATTCACTGAGGAACCAGAGATAGGTAAAATTTAAGTCCTAGTTTCTGCAGAGCTCAGCATGACAAAATGTTGATAGTGATTAAACACACATACACACAAACACACAAACACACTGGCATTATGGAACTGGAAATGATACATTTTCTTAATATGAATACATATTTCATTAGCGTCATAGTTCATATGTTCTAGTTAATAATGACCACACAGACGAGTGAAAGTTCACTTCACAAATTCTAGTAACAGGATTAAGTCTTAATCCAAAGACATTGTTGCAGGTGACCATACTGTATACATAATTAATACATGTAAATCTTGGGCAAATTAATGCACATAATTAGTGACGCATATGCAGAAACAGCTGGCAAGATGGGATGGGAACTAACATTGATTCCTTATAGCATAAGCACTGAATACACCATGTGACATTGATTATTGGGGAGGTCGCTCAGAATTTACATGGGGGGGGATGTAGTCACGTTTTCTACATTGTCTTAGTATTAATCAAAATCCCTAGGAGATTAGCTTTCTTTATGAACTACTTTACGGTTGCAATCATATAAGCTTTCATCTGGCAGTAAATTTCATTGAGCTGAGCTCAAAGGTACTTACTTCTGAGTAAACATGCACAGGATTGCCACTCTTTGTAGTTTAAAGGAGATGTTTGTAGGAATCTCTTACACATCTCGAAACAAGAGATGTGAAATAGTGGTGCCAGAACTTCCTGATTCATGAAAAGACGAGCCTTTGGACTGCAGCTGTCTCCATTTTGGGTAACCTGAAAAGGACTTCCATCAAACATAAGAATTGAAAACAGGATGCTTACACATGAGTGCTTATTGTGCTTTCTTCCACTGCTTGCAAAAGGTGAATCTAAAAATATGCCAAGGTTGCAATCCTATGCAGTTTGGGGCTCTTGAGTCCAAACCCATGGTTTTAGGGGTGCTGAACAGTGTGGGATTAAGCTGTAAAATCACTTGGGAGCAAGCTTCTTTAAATACCATGTACTGCATGCAGAAAATGAGGTTGAACTGCAGTGCTTCTAAATTCTCATCTTCATGAAGAATGGGTTGAAGTTCCATTGGTTTGATTTGAAATAGTTTGGCCAAGGTGGGTGAGTGGCATGTCCTCTTGCATGTAGACATTTGAAAACACCAGCAGCTTCACAGCAGCCTTTCCTGGTGCTTGTTGTGCTGGGAGTAGACATCCTCCAGTAGGCATTGCAAGATGTGACTGTCCTAAACAGTCATTGACATTGTCTGCAAGTGCTGAAGAGCCCAGGGGGATTTTCTTCAAGCAGAGCAGTAGATGGTTTAAATGAGCATAACCAAACATCAAACATTAAAAACTACTTTGACTTCTGTCCATGCTAGATGGTAGATCTAAAAGATCACAGATTTCCAATTCCTTTTCTGGCTGACTTTGAGACTTATCCAATGAAGATCTAAAGGCATACACCCAAAGAGATTCAGGAAAGGCTGGAAATGTCTCCTTAGTGATACACTATTACAGGAAATATCATACTGGTCAGGAGAATCCCACATTGAGTATGCACTGACCTGCTTATACAAAGCATCATTTGTATGGGTTTGCAGGGCACAGCCCCCACAATGGAAAGCACATTACTGTGGACTTTAATGTGGCCTCTGATCTGATTGATGTGTGAATGAAAAATGCACCTAGGTTCTACTATACAATACAGTCATACCTTGGTTCTCAAACACCTTGGTACTCGTACCTTTTAGCTCCCTAATGCCGAAAACCTGGAAGTGAGTGTTCTGGTTTTCGAACATTCTTTGGAAGCCAAATGTCTGATGCAGCTTTCGTGGCTTCCAATTGGCTGCAGGAAGTTCCTTGGTTTTCAAATGGCTCCGGGAGTTGAACGGACTCCCGGAACAGATTAAGTTCAACAGCCAAGGTACCACTGGACCTGTATTTCTTCCATGGTGACATTTTTTTTAAAAAAAGCAAAACATTAAATTAATTTCAAAGATCAGCAACAGATATCAGTTGCTTCAGGATCAGATACAGCCTGCATAGGTGGTTTTATTCTGTCTTCCCAACATTCCCTTACCTGTTAATTTCTGCATTTTATGTGATTATTTTACACAACATAAAAGCCACTTCTGGGAATCTAGTGGAATCTAGAGAAAAATTGTGCTAATTTCCATGATAATTATTTCCAGGGGAAAAATCCATTTGCAACCCTTTGTAACTTGGAAAATTGCAGGAGTTTTGTGTCATAATTCCACGTGACAAATTGGGGGTGGTATCTTGGCATGCAGTTCTTTTTAAAAATGTAGTACAGCATGGAGGTGCAGCTATCAAAAAGCCTCAGTTCCATAATGCCACAGTGTAAAGGGAACATTTGAAATTGGGACGGAAGCACTAGCATTATAACCAGGAAAACTAATGCAACAGCCCCGGTGTCTGATTGCAGCCATGGTGATGCAGACAAATATTCACACAATCGCTCCTGGCAATTGTATCACTGGCCGGATCTTCCCTGGCTGCCACATCATCATAGCTCAGTGGTACACCATATGCTTACATGCAAATGCCCCAGGGTTCAAGCTCTTGCATCTTCAAGGTAGGCATCTCAAGAAAGACTCCTGTCTCAAACCCTGGATGTAGGGAACCTCCAGAGGTTGTTATGCTGTGGCACTGATCATCCTTGATCACTATCCATGGAGGCTGGTGCTGATGGGAGTTGAAGTCTCATCTGCAGAGCCCCATGCTCCCCACCCCTGATGTAGACAATCCTTAGCTATCCAGGCAGCCCTGTTTAGGGAAGCTTTTAATGTTTGATGGATTTCTGTATTTTAGAATTTCTGTTTTTTTTGGAAGCCGCCCAGAGTGGCTGGGGGAACCCGGCCAGATGGGCGGGGTATAAATAATAAATTATTATTATTATTATTATTATTAGCTAGACAGGCAACTTCCTCTTTGTAGAATCCTGCTTGGTTCTTGAGCACAGAAAATCTGATTGGGGCTTCCAGTCTCCAACTGCACAGCATCACTACTGTTATACATCACAACTGAGCCACAGCAAAGGCATTTCCAACGCTGTAGAGTCTCTCTCTCTCTCTCTCTCTCTGTGTGTGTGTGTGTGTGTGTGTGTGTGTGTGTGTGTGTGCATAAAATTAAAAATCAATTCATCCTCCTTTTGGCAACAAAGGCCTCCTTCCCAGCTGACCACAAATATCAAAAGTCTCTCTGCTGGCAAGATCTGAGCAGTGTTATAGTGCGAAGAAGCACTGTAACAGATTTGACATCTAAAGGCTAGGTTGCAGTCTGTGTGCCAGAATCAATATGTGCTTCTGAGCCAAGACTGGAAAACCTTGGTAACAAGAGGTGTTGGAGCCCCGATGGTCTGTTTTCCTTAACCTCGGAATTATGCTCCAGGCTGGTGACATTTCTCTTCAGGAATCGGATCCGTGCCTCCAAGACAGATGGCAAGGGTCTAGTGACTATTAATAATGTTAATGAAAAATGCTGTCTGTTTCCCCCCTGTAATTAGAACAGATATTCACTTAGCCCCAACAGCTGACAGAGCTGGCTTCAGGATGAGGCTTTTTAGTGATGAGGAAGCTCTTTGGTGAAGCTCTTGATAGACCTTTTTAGTAATCCCCCAAAGGAGAAAACAGCGCCAATGTTGTTTCTTGTTTCCCAAGTCAGCTCTGCAGTGCAAATCGAAACAACGCTATTCTGCCATAATTCATAACTGTGCGGCAGACCATGGAAAGCACGTCAAGGGTTGAGTCCCAAGTGGTGGTTCCAGCAACAATTTCACATGGCTAAAACTGAGTTAAGCAATTTCATTCAAAAGGTCAGGCATCATATACACATATGTGCGGGGAACAGAGAAGGTTGCTTTACGATTTGTTGTCTGTTTGCTTCAGTTCTTCCTGTATCAGTAACTTCAAGGTAATTCACAAGGAGTGAATAGGCTTGCCATACATCAGGAAAATTCCTGACATGTCCTGGTTTTCAGGTGTAAAAATGGTGTTGGGGGGAATTTTGCCAAATCAGAAAAATGTCAGGGAAAACCCAGCTGTATGGCAATGTGATAGAAAAAGCAGCTGAAACAGCTCAAAAAACTTTAAATCACTCAACAATTTTGGTGGGTTTCTTTTAAAAGTTCAACAATTTTGGGGTCTCCTTAAAAAGAAAGCTCAACTTTGCGGGTGTCAGGAATTTTACTTTTTGAAATATGGCAACCCTAGGATTGAATATTGAGGAGGAAGTAAATTCCATCTTCCTCTAGTTTAACTGGTATAACAATGCAATCCCTATTCATAATGACACAAAAGCTGGCTGATTCACTATGACTTGATTTCAGTAGAACTCCCAGGGAGTTGCATAGAAGATTACAAGCAGCCCACACTCCTATACACACTTATCTGGGACTGGGAATAACATCTGCGGAACTCAGTAGGACTCAGTTGTAACCAGACATGCATAGGATTGTGATACTAGTATTAAAATGTTGTTTTTAAAAATCACTTTTCATGAACATTTATTTATTAGATTTTGAAATGGGAATCTCCTCATTTAATTTATTTATTTAGTTAGTTAGTTAGTTTAATAGTCATTATGCATGTTGAAATAGACTGCACCCTCTATTTTAAAGACTTGATACACTAATTCACCAGTTGCTGACCTGCATATGCCCCTAGGACCCCCACTCAAAAAAGTTGTCCTTGAAAAAAAATACTCTTCCAGTGGATATCCCACTGTGACTCATTACAAAATATCTAGAGGTCCAGGGTATGGTCTGAAACCACTTGAAGCCACCAACTTTCTGAAGCCAAGCAGGTTTGGGTCTTCTCTGGGCCTAGGTGGAGGGGCTCCATGGGAATGTCACCTTGGTTTCCATGATGGTAGGATATAAATGGATGTGTGTGAGAATGAATGAATGAATGAATGAATGAATATTGGAATGGTACCTTAATATTCCCATATAATATTCTTCCAAATGTTTTTTAAAACAACAACAACAACAACCCTCCAACGCCTCTCTCCCCCCCTCTCTCTGTGTGTTCATATGTCAGAAGCCACACTTTGATTCAGGGCTGATCCCACGCTGTGACTTCATGTTCATCTGGTCGAATGTAATGTGTGGACATTACAATCCTGGATATGACCAGCAACAATTAACTTGATGCACGTTCCTCAGACAAGTCTATGATGGGGCTTCCTTTAAGACTGGTCCTGGTGCAGAATGCTGCAATAACTTTGCAGGATGGGGTATCCTTTTGACAATATGTAACGCCACTGATGAAAAAACTGCACTGGCTTCCAATATGATACAGGCTCAAGTTTAGCATATAAAACCCTGAACAACTTGAGACTAGGTTATCTTTGGGACTGTCTTACTTTATATACCTCTGCCTGGTCACATGCTCATGAGGTTTACCTTATGTCAACAAAAAGAGGGGGCTTTTAGGGTTGTGGTCCAAGCCCTTTAGAATGTGCTCCCAGTAACTATCAGGCTGGTGTCTGCAGTACTGGAATATAAGCACCTACTTAAAACACATTTGTTCATACAGGCTTTCCCTGGTGGGTGAGCCTGTTAAATTCATTACTAATCTTTACTAATCTGATTAATTGCTTTGATTATTGCCATTGATATTTATTGATGTAACTTTATTGATGATTTTATGCTGTTCATACCTTGGTTTTTTAAATTTTTTGGCAGTATATAAATATTTAAAATATTTAAAAATAAGTACATTCTCCCAGGCATATTTTGCGATTGCTTGAGTCACTTGTTTACGTGCAATTGTTTATGTGAATGTATGGGATGGTTAGCACTGCTCAGTCCTATTTGAAAGTCCCTCTAAATGCAACAGGGCTTATTTCTGAGTAACAGCAAGATTGCACTGTTCATCTGCTTTCAGAAGTGTAAAAAGAGACATAGTGGAAACCCAGCTCCCAATATTTGCAATGATGCTCATGCTCTCCATATTTGGAATCAATATTCTCCTGGCTTGAACTGCAATTGTTCTATCAGTCTTGTATTACTCTATAAAAGTGGGTTATTAAATAGATTAATTTCTTCTTCTCTCACCAGGGCTTATCCTAGCTGCAGTCATCATTTTAATGAACTATGACAGTATAGATAAACTAAAGATGAGGTTAAACTGTTTTTCTTTTCTTTTAAAATAAAGGGGGTTTTGTTTAGTTTTTCTTTCCTTAAGAAAGCCCAATAGAACAATAAATTGAACCCTAGCTCATATGACTCATTAGCCATTATTTATGCTCAAAATATAACTATAAGAATGAGTAAATAGTGCAGATTTGGCAAATGAAGTTAATGCAGCTAGCCTTAGATAGAAAGTGGGCTGTCAGCTCTGGCCAGACTCATTGCAATGGTCAGAAACAAATGAACCTCAGATACATCACCCTTGCAGTTTACGAAGATCTTTTGGATTTGTATGGGATTATCTGATCCCACGCCAAATAGGTCAAGTGGTACCCTTGGGGCTAGGCTACAGAAACTGTTCTTAGCATGCCTTGAAGCGCACTGCTTCCTCCACATCCCTCAAAATATATATCCAACATGCCAAAATGTGTTTTCTTGTTTGTTCGTCTGCTTCAGCATAATACTGTTGGATGGGAGAGTGGCCACAGGAAACATTCTTTTTTTCCTCTCTCTCTCTCTCTCTCTCTCTCTCTCTCTCTCTCCTCCAGGGATCAGAGAGAAATGTTTCATCAAAGAAGGAGATGGGTGTGCTGATTGGAGTGGAGTGGAAAATGGTGCAGTTGAATATAAATACTCAGTATCTAAGAAGATCAGTAAGGGAATTATGCCGAAGTGGAATCTCCCAAAGTGGTAGGTAATTGCACATGCAGTGCTTGCAGCAAAGCAGTTAGCGTAGATTTAGAAGATCTCATAGTTTAATATTTTAAAAAAAATGTTTAAAACATTTATGTTCTTCTTCTACGTAGTTGTGAGCCCCATCTTGAATCAAACGGCAAATAGATGTGCAGTCCCCCTCCCCACGAAACACTGTTTCCTGATGGCTGCAAAAGTAACAATACTTCCCCACTTAATAACTACTTGATCTCCAGATCTCAGAAGCACTTTGCAAGCATATGGATGAAGCAGGGCTCACAATACTGCTGTGTTGTAGAATATGTCCCGTTGTTGATCTTATTTATTTTATCCATCAATATAACAGCCAGGGTCCAATCTAGCCTAAGTTACACTTATGTCCCATTGAACTTAGTGGGAAAAGATAGGCATGGCTAACTTAAGTCCTGTGAAATTCAGGGAAACTCATTTTATCTTTGGATCCATCCTCAAGGAGCACACACATTTCACACAGTTCAGGATGCCCTTTAGATATCCCTGTTGGTGTCATGTGAACAGTGGGTTAAATTACACAGTGCTTGGTCTCAGGAGCACATCACCCACACCTGGATGTTCAGAGATAAGAGAGCAGGTGCACTGGGTTACCATAGCAACAGATCAGAGGTTGAGCATATGACTTGCTGAGTCATTCACCCTCCCATTCGTTCAGGAAGGTGGGTAGTGTGATCGTCTCTGGAGCATTGCTTTCATTTCATTTAAGTCCTGTTGGAAATCCTGATGCTGTACTGTTTGCTGTCTGACTCTGAAACTGTGAGAGTCAGGGGATGAGGCTGTGGTTTTTACACAGCAGTTTGAGCTAGGCATGGTGATAGTGTTAGTGAATTTGTACATGTGTATCTTTACTTCAAAGACCAGAAGAACGAGAGAGAGAGAGAGAGAGAGAGAGAGAGAGAAGATAGTAGTGTTTAGCTGTGTCTTGTGTCTGGAGACAATAAGAACTTTCACAGTGTGGCAGAGGATTTTTTCCCTTAACCTGGAAGAAGCTGTTCCTGCTGGGAGCAGGAAATCTCTGAAGATTTTGCTGATGCATCATACAGGTCGAGGTGTGGTGAGCTACCACCTGACTTCCACAAGTCACCAACAATCCCTCTAACCACTTAATAACATAAGATGAGCCTACTCAATCAGGCCAATGGCTCATCCACTACAGCATCCAGATGCCCCGAGGAAGCTCTCAAGCAAGACCCAGGTACAAGAGCACTATCCCCTCCTGTGGTTTCCAGCATCTGATATTCAGAAGCATTGCTGCCTGAATGACCGCTGGGAGGAGCGCAGAGAGAAGAAATACCTGTAGCAGCAAAATCAGATGTGCCTTCATCTGCCCCGCTTGCAATGAAACATGTCTCTCCTTTATTGGTCTCTACAGCCACAGCAGGTGCTGTAACTCTCCAGCAGTTTGACTCTCCAGCAGTTTGACAGCAGCACAGATAGTGCCCCAGAAGCACACTCTTCCATTGTCTCCCGATACAGAAAAGACTTAAGACATTGTATTGATGTGTGTCAATTTTGAGATCTCCATTTGCAAAATTGAGCACATATTCCCGCCCTTTGGAAATGATGCCAACCCTTCAAGCATCATGACGACGGAGGTGAGACTTAGGGATTTACCCAGAATAAGACAGAAGGACCTTGCAAAAGCAGAACTTTGGCTCCCTGACCCCCTAGACATAATCACTCAAAAGGCAGTACAAAAATGTATGGAAATTAAGCACTGCTGAATCACATCTTAAGACACAAAATAGCTCTACGGTATACCAGCACTTTCCAGCCATTTCAGATACCATCAGCTCAATTCTCCAGTGTAAATGCAGCCTGGTAAAGAGCTGTGTAATAATCATTTTATATCAGTGTTGCCTAAGGCAAAAGAATCAGAGGCTTTTAAAAAAGAGATCCCCCTTTCCTCTTTAATAATTAAATTCCTAAAAGCAATAAAAACTTTTCTACATCAGATAAGGAGTTGGCAGACCATTAAGCGCCCTTGGGCTCTCCATCTTGCACCCTGGCTGCAAACCATAGCATCTGAGAGACTCAGAAAAACACCTAGGTTATCTCTTTTATCCTCCTTTTAAATGCAGGATTATCTCTCTAGATTCCAGTGCTTTGGGTTTTTTCCCCCCTTCCAGTCTGGCTTTGAAAGTGGAACTTTCAGCACTTAACCGAGAAAATTATCACAATCTATTCTGAATTTTGATCAGTATTCATGCTAAATCTACCTTTTAAAAACCTTATCCCTTAAATCTTATATATTAGAATACTAGCTCATAACAATTCTTGGTGCTTCCTCCTGCATTTGCTGCTTCTTTACTCACATGAACAAGGGCTGATTCACATGCTGCATTTATTAGAGATATGTGTTTGGGGTTAATCAAAGGAACATAAGAAGCAGTCTTATATTAACCTAATGGGACCTTCTACATGCAAAGCAGATGCTCTACCACTGGAGATATGCAATATGTGGAGCATAGTGGAATATGGCTCTCACCAACCATAAACTGAAATGGCTGCTAGAATACTGTACATGGAATAGATGGGCATGGCCATTAGTTAAATCTGTGCACTTCCTAGTTCCGTTTTACCCAGGTATACACAGATGTGAGTGAACCTATGCTCATAACATAACATGTGAATCATGTCTTCACAAGGAGTAAAAATACCAGCCTTTAATGAGATTTCTATGTACTGTATATATTCAATTTTGGTTTCTGCCCAAATCCCGATAAGTAGGATGCAAACTCCAAAGTGGTCAAGAAGACAGTGAATGCACAAATAACATGCCAACCTTTTTTGTCATGTTCTATTAACTATGTTCATGTTAACATCATGTTGTGTTAGTCATGGAATTCACTAATCTGATATGAAAATTGCTGAAACAATTGCACAGTGATATCTTGTTAAGGAAATCAAATGCTAAATATATGTGATATTAATGCAATGTGAGAGAACATGGCTGATACTATGGCAAGTTTCCAATGTTCATCAAAGAAATGTTTGTGCTAACAAACAATGTTCATCTAAGAAAAGTTTGTGCTAATTTAGTGCACTTTCTCCAAGCCAAGACGGTCTTACTTGTTCGAGAGAGAAGGGTGGCTCCTAAGTCTTTTCCCAAGGTTTGCCAGCAATTGAATTATATTGTGTGAGGGTCTTTTGCTTCAAACGGCCTCGGTCCAGTATACCTGAAGGAGCGTCTCCACCCCCATCTTTCTGCCTGGACACTGAGGTCCAGCTCTGAGGGCCTTCTAGCGGTTCCCTCATTGTGAGAAGTAAGGTTATAGGGAACCAGGCAGAGGGTCTTCTCAGCAGTGGCACCCACCCTATTATTATTATTATTATTATTATTATTATTATTATTATTATTATTAATCTTTTTGGTTTCAACCCAGGATCTGGAGGGGGAAACAAACACTTGACACAGAAATATAAGGAGCTGCCTCATACCAAATCAGCCTATATCTATTTATCTCATTATTGTTGACACTGACTATCAGCGTCTATCCAGGATTTCAGGCAGGAGTTTTTCCCATGAGACACCAGGGATTGAACCCTGGGCCTTCTACATGAAAAGCATGTGCGCCACTACCACCGTACTGTATAATAACCTGAATTCAGCACTCATTGAAAAAAGCCAAAAATGAACCTTCTCATACACAAAGACAAAAACCCTCATATCTTCCTTTAAGACTCGAAGAAGAGTCCACCAAAATCTGACTTTAAAACACCTGGAAGTTAAGGAGCCCATTTGATGACTCTCACTTCCGACTTCTGTCCATTGTCTGTTCAGATGCCAGTCTGGAAGGTTCCCCAGACTTTTATTTGGTGGGTGTAAGGGGCTGCAATAGAAAGAAGGTCTGAAAACCCCTCATGTGTCCAACCATGCCAATCTCAGCCCACATTGTTTTCAGATAGGTAGATTGATGGTAGATGTTAGTTAGGTAGATATTTCTTTTCTCAACATGCTGTAAACGGCCCTGTGTCTGTGGGAATAGATAATGTAAGCAATCGAAACTGAAATCTACAAAATAATCCCCACCATCCAGCCAAAGTTAAGCACAAATTGGTGAAGACAGCACACAATATCGTGGGCTGTCCCCTGAGTCCGCTAGATGTCATCATGGGAGACCATTGCCTCAGAAGAGCGAGGAACATTCTCAGGGATGACTCACACCCTGGCCAGCACCATTTTAATCTCCCGCCCTCGGGCAGGAGATATAGAAGCATGATAAGCCGCACCAACAGGTTAAAGAACAGTTTCTACCCGCGGGCCGTGAGGCTGCTGAATGGAAGACAGCAACATTGCAGCTGACGTTCAGGGTTGGTGGTCGTTACACACAGAGTGTAACAAGGACTGAGAGATTGCAGGGGGTGGGGCTCGTTTAATCTCACTGTAAACAAGTGGTACAGTGACAATAAAGTATTTCTATTTCTATTAAATCCTGCAAGTGTCAGTAGGAGAAAGTTTAGCATAAGAGTAGTTCTTCCTTTGGAATTAAGGAGACTTAAAAGTGCTCAGCTTTGGCGGAATCACGCCCAGCATTATTAATGCAACCCGTGCATATTGATTATCTCAGTTATTATGCAGACATAGCATGTGCTTTCGTGTGGGCAAAAGATGAAAAAGAAAGCACAAATTAAATCGAAAAATGAATGAAATTATTTATTTATAGACGTTTATTTACTCCTTCCCTTTTTTCTTCCCATTTTACTTCAAGATATTCATTTTAAACCCTGATAGATTTTCTTTTGAAGATTATAGTCAGTCTAAGAAGGTTAAATTCTAATATTTATTTTAACGTAACATTTCATACATGCAGGGAATCTTTCATACATACAGATGAAATTATCAAGGGGTTTACAATATGATTATGATGATTGCTTTGGAGGGTTTGGCTTAAGAAGTCTAGCACTGACACACATTATTTTATGAAAAAAAATAAAGTTCTCAATTGGCTCTTAATGCCATCTGAAGAAAGAAATGATTTAAAATTAACTGCCAGGCTGAAATAATCTTAGCTGAAATTTTGAATGTATTTCAAAAAGGAATAAAGGGATTGACCTGAATGTTGGGCAGTACATTTTAACAACTCTTCTTACCTGAAACATGTTTCAGGTGAGGCCTTAAGGCAAGGATGAGGAATCCTTTTGACCAGGCAGGCCAGATCCTTATATGGTTCCACCTCATGGGCCAACTTTGACATCTATATAGGGCAACCCACCTTTCAATCACCTGCCATCGTTATGGCATCAGATGCTTGACAGATCCTGTCCACCTGTCCATTATGCTGGGTTCCCCAAGCATTCAACAGCCACTTTGAAGGGCCTCAAGGTGGTGTTCATTGTTCTCCTCTCCTCACACACAGATGCAGACATACCACATCTTATCCTTATAACAACCCTGTGAGCTTCATAAGTGAGTGAAGATCTAAATCTGAATCTCCCTGGTCTGAGTGTGCAGAAATGGTCACTCAATGGGAGTCGCAGTGCTACCTTCCTGGCACATATGTCACTGCTGGTGTTCACCAGGAGGGAGAGGAGAAAGGGAGGGAGGTATGAGGAGGGATCAGGTGGTGGGCAGTGCAGTGCAGCTGCACCAGCAGAACTGATCCAGCGGTCTCACCGGCACACTCACACCACACCAACCTCCCTGCCATTTCCAACCTCCCTCTCTTACTCCTTGTAACAGATAGCAACATCCTTGTCAGAAAGGTAATGTGGCTCCTCCAGGCAAGTTGCCTCTGTTAATTTGACCACATGCCACTTTAGCAAGTGCTCTCAAGTGCAAAGAAATAATGAAAAAAACAAAACCATGATGATGTACCTGAAGCGCCTTGAAACACAATATACATCCTAAAAGGATGAAAACCAACACCTGCAATAAATATTTTGAGTGGCATGTTCAAAGGTCAAACTCACTCCAGCCTTCTTTGAGCCCCTTTGAGAAGATGGTGTGGTCTGATCGGACAATTAAGCCTAAGGCAAAAGGAAATGGACACCCTTACTGCGGATTAATTTTTCAGCAGTTCTAAGTAGTCTAAGTATCGTGTTCTTATATGCTGTGCATTTCCATTAGAGAGTCATAATCTCATCTACAGACAACTTGTTCCTCTGTGATGTAAGCTCAGTTAGTTTATCATCACCCCAAAGGATTGGGCAAATAGGAGCATAGTTTGTTAGGCTGCTGTCACCCAAATAATTTTTGATGTGGAAGTAACTTTATCAGTTATTCTCCTAAAATAGCTACTACTTCCCTGTGATATAGTTTTACTGTGTATATCCAGAAGTCAGCAGTTGTCATGGGATGGAAAAGAGAGGTAGATGTTGTGTGATTTTATTGCTGGAGATGGTGGTCTATATTTAAATTGAGCTAAACCAACTTCCTGCAACTAGGAACCCTTTAGATGTTCTGGACTACAACTTCCATCATCCATGAGCATTGGCCATGCCAACTGGGCTGAAGGGAGTTGTAGTTCAAAATATCTAGAGGGCAGCAGACTTTTGTGGTGAGAATTTTACAACGATCTGAAATTCCACAGGGACTGCTGATAAGTAGGCAAAACTGGGCAGGTAGGAACGGTATGGAGGTTTGACCACAAGATTTGACCTAATGTTATATTGTCACCTCTGACATTTGAAATTGTTATTCCTAAATGTGATTTGACCAGGCTTATTTCTCTTGCATCTGGAAATACAACTTCTACATTAGTAACTTAAAACTACAGGGAATTAAAATGTGTCCCATATTATTATTAATCTCAAGATCTGGGGGCAGTACAAAATTGCCCATAGAGCAATACTAAATTAATAGAAGATACAGGAGGTAGAGGGGATGAACAGTTCCTACCAGTGAAAAATTCTCAAGATTGTTGGGAAACCCCTCGTTTTGATCCAGTTGGGTACTTAAATGCAGCAATAATGAAATTGCTTTTGTTCACAATAATTTCCTACAATTCGTAAGAACACTGACATTTATCTTTCTGGTTTTTTAAGAAAGCAAATAATTGAAATGTATATAATCAATTACTCAAAGTTCTAAATGCTGGCAAATTACCATTAAAAAGACACATTCTGTCTTGTCAGCTTCCAAACAAAATCTGGCTTCGAAGGGAGGGGTGTCATACCTTGAAGACACCCAGTCATCAATTCATTATATGCCACAAAAAATCGTGAGGCAAATTCCAGATGAAACTTGTCAGCTGGGACTTCATGTTTGAGAAAGATCACTTTGAAACGGGTGGCATTTTAAAACAGGCATTTCTTAATTTAAACATAAGGACACAAATCCATGAACACTACCATACATTACCATACGTACGGGTCTTTTGCTTTTTTTGCTGAAACTTTTGTGTTTCAGGGGGCGGAGGGAGTAAAAGAAGAAGAAAAAATTAAGAGGTTATGAATATTGACACAGAAGACAGCTTTTGTTTACCCAAGTCTTGTTTACATAAAAGCTCTTCTCAGGCTACCCCCTGAGTCTACAGGTCCTAAACCAATGTCAGGGAGCTGTCTGGGTATTTTTTCCCACGTATTGCACCACTATTCCACAAACAATAGAGACCCATTAACGTTTGGCCCTTCAAGTTAGTACGGCCCAAGCCTCAGTTTCAGGACGTCTGCCCAATATGTAAAATAATGGAATGAATGGATTCCTTGGAAACAACGATAACAAGACCTGGCTGAGCTAACTCTGACAGCATGTGGTAATTTTCCAGCCCGCTGACCCTGCAAAAAAGAGCTCAAACACAATGCCTAGACTGCAGGGCGGGTCGGCCTGAATAGCTGCAAACAAGTGCAGAATATCTGATGATGTCATACATACAATTTGACAGATGGGACAGGAGTTCTTTCTTTCTTTCTTCTTTTCTTTCCCGAAGCCCAACTTAACTATTTTGTTTCACACTCGCCAAGTTCCATCCCGTAATCGCCCCCCACCCCACCCTTCAAACACACAGGGGAAAATAGCATGATCATGTGTGAGATTTAAACAGCAAGCTAATTGCGTCAATTATGGACAGGGTTGCGTGACAGAAGTGGGAGTTGCTCTCGGCTGATGGGAAACACCTCTGTTTTTACCCTGAGCCTGCATTTCGAATCTCACTCTCCTTCATTTTTTTTTTAAAATCCTGCTAGACTCTTTGGAAAGCATGCTGTTGCTCCTTGTGTGTCTACTAGACCTAGCAGGAAAACTGCTAACTGCTTCTATTTGAGTATCAGAGAGAGAGAGAGAGAGAGAGAGAGAGAGAGAGAGAGAGAGAGAGAGAGAGAGAGAGAGATGATAGATAGATAGATAGATAGATAGATAGATAGATAGATAGATAGATAGATATAGATGATAGGTAGGTAGGTAGGTAGGTAGGTAGGTAGGTAGGTAGGTAGGTAGGTAGGTAGATAGATATAGAACAATCTTATACACATCTACTCAGAAGTAAGTTCCATTGAGTTCAGCAGGGCTTACTCTCAGGTAAGTAGGTATAAGATTGAAAGTGGCATTGGGGCCTTGCGTTTGTTATCTAGCTTTAAAATTCCTGGGGGAGAGTTGCAGAGGGAGAAGGCTTGATGTCAGGGTTGGGGTGAAATTTGATTCAGTTCCCATTTAAAGCTGAATTTATCAAATTCGCATTTTCTGAAAGTCTATGAGTATCACAACACAGCCACCTTTCAAAATTCGCAGCTATCTGAATTTTGCGATGCAGCGCTCCAACCAATCAGTGTTAATAAAAATGCAACTATTTGGGAAGAGCATACATAAAAATGAAATCATGAGTGAAAACAGAGCACAAAAATGCATGCTGTTAGGAGAGGTTGCTTGCAAAGGGGTGTATGTTTGTCAAAACACCGTGTGAAACTGTGTTTAATAGGAGAAAATCATATTGAAATGCTGGATAATTTTCAGGAGGATTTTTTAAAAAAAAGAAAATTTGCAAATTGACGCAGGAATGTGGAGAACCAAAAAAAATGGAAAAATGAGAAACTGAAAGAATCAAAACTGATTCATAGAGCCATTGAAATCAATAGGATTCCATGGAATCATAGAATTGGAAGGGAACTCAAGGATCATTTAGTCCAACTCCCTGCAATGCAGGATTCTCAATGGGTCTACTCTAAGGATGACTTATGTTGGGCATCACCCAGTGCAATCCTCTACATATCTACTCAGAAGTAAGCCCCAGTGAATAAGTGGGTATAGGATTGCAGTCACTATGGCTGCCCACATGACTGGTCATCTACATGGCTATTTGTGTTTGGCCTTGGAGGATGGCATTGATATAGTGGGCAGAACAGAAGTCTGATGAAATGGGCAGATCCAGTGGGACACAATTCTATATAAACTTTATAAGAAGGGCAGGGAAGGAAGCACTGGAGGTGGTGTTGCTCTGTATGTTAAAGAGGTCATTGCACGCTTCCCAATGGCATCTGGTTGGCCACTGTGAGAACAGGATGCTACGCTAGATGGGCCATTGGCCTGATCTACCAGGCCCATCTTATGTTCTCATGTACTTTGACTCATATAAATACATTGGATGTTTCAGGAAACCAAAAGTCTCCAGTAGGTTTATTGTATGTAAGTGGGGCGAAGATGTGGGGAGTGAAGATTTTGTGTAATGCCTTCTCAACAGCCAGACTAGAAATGCTAGCTAATGGAGATGTATGGCAATCACTCTGCAAAATGACTAGCAAGTTGTCCACATTTATCCCCAACCTCATTGCCTTTTTAATGTGTTTCTTGTGCTCCAGGTTGAACTGGTTTTTGTTCTTTTGTAAGCATGGCTTGCTGCTACCATATTATCTTTCTGATTCTACACTGAGAGGCTGGGGTAGATGCAGTACATATAATCCCATATTTTATAGAAGAAATAGGGCCAGCAGGGAAGCAGAAGCAGCAGTTTCACTGTTCCGAAGATACATTTATTTAGCACTGGCTAGTATTTTTTTATATGCCTGTTGTCTTTGTCCATGGAGTTTTCTTCGCAGGGATACTGGAGTGGCTTGCCAGTTCCTTCTCCAGGTGGATCACGTTTAGTCAAAACTCTCCACTATGACCTGTCCATCTTGGGTGGCCCTGCATGGCATAGCTCATAGCTTCTCTGAGTTATTCAAGCCCCTTCAACATGACAAGGCATTGATCCATGAAGGGGCAGGGAGGCAGTGGAAGACAGGAGTGCCTGGTGTGCTCTGGTCCATGGGGTCACGAAGAGTCGGACACGACTAAATGACTAAACAACAACAACAAGTATTTTTTAAAAAATCCCAAGACGTATTTGTATCTTTTTAAACTTAGAATAGATAGCTTTGAAGCATTGAGGGTTCGGCCTCTTATACTTAAAAAAAAAGAAAGAAAACCCTATATGTACGTGGAGGGTTCGGAGGTCAAGTTTTGGTTATTACTACTAGAATCCATTAGACAACCTAGGCTGGAGATCCTATAGATAAAAACACGGAGAATCTACGACAGCTTTCCCTATAGCAGTATGCATGCTCAGAGGTCGGTATCTTTGTCGGAATTATAAGATTATCCTGACAACGCAGATATCAGCAAAGGATAATGTGTGACTATTGAGACAGGACTTTGAAAAATTTATCCATTCCAGATTAAAAGCTCCAAGTAGTCAAACATTTCTTTCTCATCTTCTTCTCGTGATCCCATTTTAAGCTGGGTAACACTCATGATTCCTCCTTGGCTAAGGGGAAGTGGGGGCAGTGGGAGAGACAGCTCTTCATTCAAGGAGAGAATGGTAAAAATAGATGAAATAAATACTTATTTTGTAGGTATGAAAACCATTTTTCTGGAACCCAGAGTCTTTAGAGAAGGTATAATCATCAGAGATGGCTCACTTAAGGCTGTTAATGTATAAAAAGTCCCCTGCTGTGTGTTACAAGGATGTAATTTTCATCTCGGGGTTCCTCTGACTAAACAGCTCAACTTAGCTCTTTGGTTTGTGACATCAGAGAAATCCTCGGTGAAATTATAGCCTTGGGAATACCCTGTGGCTGCTTTTATTTCAACTAAAGGTTTTTGGACAACTTACATATCACAAAAGGGGAAGTTAACAGTAAGCAGTAAAAAATACTGTAATGTTTATTTAATGTACAAGGTTTCCTGCTCTGGGATATGAAATTAAAGGCAATCTCAAAGCTAGCATTTTTAAAAGGATCAATCCTGCAGATTTTTTGTTTTGTGTGCCCAGCTGGTTCAGCTTTTTCCTTTGAACAGCATTCATTATGTGCTATGTAGCGCATTTAATAATAAGAAAAAGCCACCCTAGATTACAGTGGCCCAGGAATGGGTCTTGGACTGATTGTACTAGAATTCTTTCCGGTCCTAGAGTGACATGTGAATATTAGCAGGGTGGCAATTGTGGGCCCAGTCTGCCTGCATCCTAACCTCTACCCAAGCTCTACTGAAATAAATGAGGACTCAAGTTGAAGGAGCCTTAGCCACTTTCATTCTGGAAATTCATCCAGCAACTCAGTTACAATGTCTATAGCTTTGGAGACGGCTATAGCTCAGTGTTATGCTTGGCCTACAGAATGTTCCAGATTTTGTCCCTGGAATTCTGCAGTTAAGGGGATCAGGGCACAGCCAGCATTTCTTGACTTGAAACCCTGGAGAATCGCTGACAGTCAGAACAGACCGTGGTGGGCTAGATGTTGCAAATAGTATAAACCTGGTATAAAGCAGGTTCTCATCTTCCTATGGTTTGTTCTGATTAATATTATTATTTGCCCAAGTCTGGACAATTATTAGATACAGAATTTGCATACATTATTTGCATACATGGACCTGATAGAGGTCCATGAATTTCACATGAATGCTGAATCATATGTCACTTTGATAGATTTATTTAACTAATCCATTATGTCTTCTTTTTTTTCTTTTTTCTTTTTTAGAAAAACCTTTATTTACTTATAAAATTTCAGAAAACAAAATACATAAGAAAATACATAGAAAGCACATATTATTCAATTACAAAACAAAACAAAATATATATAACAAATAAGCAATATTTTCAAATTGTACCGTTATAAAATCGGCCTCCGAGTCTCGGTAATTTGAGATTTGATCTTTACAATTTTTACAATCTTGGACCGAGAGGCTCGAGATATAAAAGCCAGATAGGAAGAAAGCAGGGGCGGAAAGAAGACAAAGTAAAGGAGAGATCCCAGGTAAGTCAGTGGCAAGAGGAGGGAACAGGGGGAGGGCAAGACAAAAAGGGGGGGTGGGATAAAATAAAAAGAGGGAGAACAAGGGAAGGGGAGGAAGAGGAAGAGGAGAGAAAATGGAAAAAGTAAGAGTAGGGAAAGTAAAGGTAAGTATGATGTGAAGTAGAATAAAGATATGACTTCCAAACACTTATCATTGGTTCCCTCTCGTTATTGTGTTCTATTAAGCTTCTCCTTTCTTTTTAATTAAGTATCTTTCTCCACTCCCATCACCTTATTTCTTATTTTCTTGTGTCTCTCAATCTAAACATATCACTAATTTTGTGCTTATTTTTTGTTTATAAAAATATTCATCCACATATTTCCATTCGTCTTTGACTTTTTGTTTAGGTATTCTTCTGATCGCTGCAGTTAACTTTGCTAATGTCATGTATTCAGTCAGTTTTAGGTACCAATCTTGAATAGTTGGGATTTTATCTCCTCTCCAATTTTGGGCAATCAACATCCTGGCTGCCGCACATGCATAGAGTAGTATATTCCTCCTATCCAGTGGTATATTCTCCGGGATCATGCTTAACAGCATGATCTCGGGTTTTTTCTCGAATGTAAATCTCAACATTTTTTTCAATTCTTCGTATATGCTTGACCAATATGAGCTAATCTTACAACAACTCCACCAGCAGTGGAAAAAGTCTCCCGACTTCTCCTTACATTTCCAGCATTTATCTTGATTGTTTCTGTAAACTTTTGCCAATTTGGCTGGTGTGAGGTGGTATCTATAAACCATCCTCCATATATTCTCCCTTATTGTCATACAAGCTGTGAAGTTTATATCCTCGGTCCATAATTTCTCCCACTGCTTAACATAAATTGCCCTCCCTATATCTTTAGCCCATTTTATCATTACCTCTTTTACTATCTCGTCTTTCATGTCCCATTCTAATAAAAATTTGTAAATTTTTGCCAATGGTTTTTCCTGATTTTCCAATAATAATTCTTGTAATTTTGATCTTTTATTCTCAAATCCGATTATCTTATGTCCTTTAAAAATCGATTGCAGTTGAAGATAATGTAACCAGCTCTGACAGTATTGTTCGATTTGGTTATATGGTTTTAGCTCATATTGGTCATTTACTTTTCTAAGCAATTCTCTATATGTCGGCCAATTACTTCCTTTGGGTTCCTTACTTGTTGCAGACATTTCTATAGGTGAGGCCCACCATGGAATTTTAGGTCCTAATAGGCATCTAAATTCTTCCCATATATCAAATAGGGGTTTTTTAAATACATGGTTTGTAAATGATGTGTATTCACCTCTTTTTTCCTTTAATAGGTATGCATGCCAACCTCCAATGTTTTTAAAACCTTCCAATTTGAGTAGCTCAAGATCATCCAACATGAACCATTCCCGCATCCAACACAGGCAAGATGCCGCGTAGTACAATTTGAGATTTGGAACTCCTAGTCCGCCTCTTTCTCTTGCATCCGTTAATAATCTGTATTGCACTCTTGCCTTCTTTCCTTGCCAAATAAAATTGTTTAGATCTTTCTTCCAAGTGTCAAATGTTTCTTTTTTTAATTTTATTGGCAGCATTTGAAATAAAAATATCAATTTCGGTAAAATCATCATTTTAATTGCGGCAATCCTGCCGGAAAATGTTAGATTCAATCCCTTCCAATTATCCATATCTATTTTTATTTTCTTCCAAATTTTGGCATAGTTATTATCAAATAATTCCATTTTATTATTAGAAATAATGATTCCCAAATATTTAATTTTTCTCACTATCTCCCACCCACTAATCATTTGTATTTCTTCTCCTTCTGCTTTTCTTATGTTTTTAATCATCAATTTAGTTTTTTGATTATTAACTTTTAAGCCAGCTACTTTCCCATAATCCAATAACTTTCTTTTTAACTTGGGTAGGGTCTCCACTGGGTCTTCCAGCATTATTATCGGATCATCGGCGAAGGCTCGTATTTTAAACTCACTTTTCCCGACCGATATACCCTTGAGGTCTTTGTCCAATTGAATATCTCTTATTAAGAATTCCAGGGCCCATATAAATAATAGCGGGGACAAAGGGCAACCCTGCCGCGTTCCTTTAGTTATTTCAAATTCATTATGTCTTCTATCAGAATAGTGCAATCTATGTAGCCACGGCTTCACTTTGTACACTCTCTGTAACCTTTCAGACCTGGGACTGAAACCCCAACATGAATTTGTGGACCCATTTCCTCTCTCTCTCTTTTACCATCTATTTGTATGGTGCTCGTGTTGCTGCTGGGACCCACCATAGATCAGGTCATGATCCAGTATTGAGTCCCGACCTACCAGCTGAGGACAAATAAGCACCATGAATATGGTAGTTCAGTACAATTAAGAAGGGAGATTTTAAGAGAGACGAACCAAATTGTGGGGAAATGTGTGTCAATTTAAGTCAAACACCCTTGGGCAGAACCTAATTGTGTAAGCCGATACCCATTAATGTACTGTGAACACAATAAGCCTTTGATGTTCTACTTTGCCACAATTAAACAATAAAAATGGCAGTTCTGTTCCTAAACTGCCATGTTTAAAGGTGGGCAGCCCACCAGCAGCAAGACACTTCTGGTGGCTTCATTATTAACTATTTTTGGGTGCCAGCAGAAACGTTTCTTTTTACCCAGGTTTAAGGAGGGTTTGGCATATATTTGTGGCCTCTTCCTTGCCTACTTAAGTGGGTTGCATTAAACCTGCCTTTTTGTGAAAATACATGTTTTTTTAGCTTTTATTCTGTTTAGGTTTTTATATTATATTTGTACTATGCTGTAAGTTGCTTTCAGTTACTTTTGGTAAAAATGATCAATTAGAAATATTATTATTATTATTATTATCAATAGTCTGAATAATATTCTAGGACTCTGTGCAATACTTCTCACCCTCTCTACAGATCAAACTTCATCATTTATATTATATATGGATCATTTTCTTTGAAGCACCTCAAAGCAATTTCACAATACAAAAAACCCTTGTATATATTAATAAAACAGTTGAACAATTGCATTTATGAAAAGCAATTAAAAACCATTACGTATATAAAAACAGTTAAAACTGTTGCATCTGGGTTTTTTTAACTATTTCAAATCCAATAGTGATACTGACTTTACAAACATAAATGTGCTTCCCGCAACTGGCTTTGCGTGTTTCCAATATCTGAAGGGTTAAATCTCCTGTGCAAAAATTATTTTAGAACCCACAATAGCAAGAGAATGTAAGCTGAGCCAGCAAATATCAGAGGTGTGATCATCATTGCACATTACAAGTATCACTGTGGATTATTCATGCTGCTATTAGCTGGAGACGTACAACACCTGAATAATTAGATATATAACTGCATATTCAAATAACCTGACTTCTGTTTTTAGATTAGAAGAAAAGAAGCAGTCTATGTATTTGCTTCTCTCTCTCTCTCTCTCTCTCTCTCTCTCTCTCTCTCTCTCTCTCTTTCTCCCCCCTTTTCTTTGTCCCTCAGCCACTCTGTGTATGTATGTAAACCACTTAATTGCCCTTCATGTAGATTTTGTTTTAAAGATATGTTTATATTCCTTTGGAAGAATGCTTATGTTGCACTTATGTAACCTCCTGATAGGCACTGCCGTGAAAAGGATATGGCCTGAAACAATCCTGAGAGGAAATACTGCTGACCAGCTTGGCTTTGGGAAGAAAGGCTTTGCACAGGGATGGGGTCCTGTAGGCAGCTGCCGTTGGATTCCAACTCCCATAAGACAGAGCCAGCATGGTCAACCATCAGGGAAGATGGGAGCTGGGGCCAAACAACATCTGGAAAGCTGCATGTTCCCCATCCTCAGCCTAGAGACACGGGGAGGGCTCTAAGAATTTCTCACAGGGCATGCAACACAGTAACTGGTGTTCCTAAGCATCCGTGTGTGCAGGAACCAAAGGGCTTTGCTGGGTATGTCTTCGTTTGGAACAGCATCTAGGAAGAGTTGGGACTTGGGTAGCCTTCAACACTTTGAAGCCATAATCTGGGATGCCATCTTCCCATCGTGCGAGCGTGGCAGCCATTTTGGTTGCAGTGATCTCGCATGATTTGACACCATGGTTTTACACACACACACACACACACACACACACACACTTTTTCCAGGCACAGCACCCCAAAATGTGCATTTTGGGGCACCATGCAAGATTGCAGATTGGGGGGGGGGTTTCACTCTGAGAAATCACAAGATTACGGCAATCAAAATTGAAGTCTCCATTTTTCCAGGACACCTGCAGGCTATGGACTTGGAAGTAGCCTTCATTTGAAACAATAAAGATTACCCTAAATAATGCTGGTTTCCAAGGATAAAAATTTTGACCTGTGATGCATAATGGTTTACTTCCCTTATATATTTACAGGAAATCTGTGGGGCAGAGAGAGAGAGAGAGAGAGAGAGAGAGAGAGAGAGAGAGAGAGAGAGAGAGAGAGAGAGAGAGAGAGCGAGCGTACCTGGCTCAAGGTTGCCCAGTAAGCTTTAGGTTTTAGCAACTTTTTGAACCCAGGTCTCCCTAGACCTTCCTAAGCTCAACCCTCTAACCATTACAGCACACTGGCTACTCTGCCTATAATCTGAACTGTTGCTATCCATTTGGCTGCCTCATTTCCAACTTATTCTGCTATATATGTCTGTCCTGTCATTTATAAGGATCAGGAAAATCAATTTTAAAACCGAGGTGCATATTCATTGTTCAGAGTCTTACTGCCGCTAAAGATCTCCATCTCAAGAGGAGAACTTTGTTTCATCCACATAACCTTTCTAAAATATACTTGAATCCCGTGGAATTCCAAGCTGACCTCATAAATGCCCACGACGCTCTCCTTTATAGTCGCTGATATAACTCTTTACATGACTGTTTAATTTTCTATTTAGAACAAATTAACTGTTGCATGCTCTAATAAGCACAAAAAGGAAGCCAGATCCCGTCTGGAAGTATGTGGAGGTTACTCAGAGGTTTTCTAGATTGATGGTTTCACTTGGTGGGTGACCTTCCAATGAACTTTGACTAAACTTTGCTCTTTGTGTAGTTGGCAGCCTGCATTTGGGAAGTCTTGGTTGTCTACAACCAGCATATTCAACTTGAGACTCATGCCTTGTGTAGGCTAGAGGTTCATCATTCATATCAAAAACAAGAGCATTATCAACAAAATGTTATGTACATTTCAATTACATGACAGCTGCTTCAGTCTACTTCAAAATTAGTTGGATTTAATTGAGGACTATAACTAGCAATTTAGTATATGTTTTGTCCTGTCTTCTTCAACTGAATTCTACATAAAAAATCTTAAATCATTTCCAAAGCAAAGGTTTAATTAATGGTCAATTGGTATTGGTGGTAAAAGACAAGTAAGGTGTGAAAAAATCTGATTTTGATTTTTAAGAAGCCAATGGAATCCTCAGTGTTTTGGAAATTTATTTAGTTTTTATGTGGGTTTTTTAAGGTTTTCATCATTATAGACTTAACTGTAGCTGGTGCCATGTGAATCTTATGCATCAGAATGACAATCTGATTCATTTATCTACTGTTGCTATGTCAATTTTCCAGTTTCATTTCTAAAAGTGCAGCAGCTCTACACAAATCCAGAGTGGAATCCCTAAGACGGTTGGATGGTGCCTTGTATGCCTTATTCTGGCAACTTCTGCAGCCAAGCAGGTGCCCAATGTATTGCTTTGCTCTGCTGTTCGCACCCCAAAAGTACACAACCTGAGCGGCGCTTTAGCGCATGCATGAAACACCGATAGAGCGCTTCTGCGCACGCACGCAGTGCGCAGAATGCTTCTGCACATGCGCACGCTGCGGAACCCGGAAGTAAACACTTCCGGGTCCGCTGAGTACTTAACCTGAAAGTATGCAACCCGCAGCGAATGCAACCCAAGGTATGACTGAATAACGATTTAATTTCTGACTTATTTATAGTGTCTTTTCCCCTGTGACCCACCCCAGGTGTGGTCTGACCAAGGCAGAATAGAGTGGTACTTTAAAGTCTTTTTATTGCTCTTTGTAAGGAATGTGCTATACCAGGGGTAGGCAACCTAAGGCCTGCGGGCCGGGTGTGGACCCCCAATCGCCTTCTAAATCTGGCCTGTGGACGGTCCGGGAATCTGCGTGTTTTTACATGAGTAGAATGTGTCCTTTTATTTAAAATGCATCTCTGGGTTATTTGTGGGGCCTGTCTAGTGTTTTTACATGAGTAGAACGTGTGCATTTATTTAAAATGCATCTCTGGGTTGTTTGTGGGGCATAGGAATTCGTTCATTCCCTCCCCAATATAGTCCAGCCCACCACATGGTCTGAGGGATGGTGGACTGGCCCATGGCCGAAAAAGGTTGCTGACCCCTGTGCTATACCGTTTTATGTAAACTGTGAAGCTTTATCCACTACCCCCTCCAAAAAAAAGCAGTATATAAATCTTACTAAATAAATAAATAAAATAAGCCTGCTGCCGAATGTGCCATGTTAATGTACTTAAATAAACTGATTAATTTACGAGCTCTCTTGAAGGTTTTGTCTCTGTTCGACTGGAATGAAAACAAACTGTAATTTGCTATGCTATAAGGGGTTGATTGAATTCAGTGCTATATTCCTAAAAGGCCCCACCCTCTCTGGTTCCACCCACCTTCCATCAGATGGCAGGGGAGGATCGCATAAAGTATGACAGGTGTCAACCTTTCCAAAGGACTTATCCTAGACTTGAACCATTTGTGTCCACCAGGCCAAATGCAGCCCTGAGGGGTGCAAGAGGCTGTGGTATCTGAGCTAATCATATCTTGATAGGGAACAAGTTTCAAAAAAACCTCTTTGTTGGTTTCTCTTACATTTTTATAAAATCGCGCTGGCTGCTGTTCCTGATGCAGTATCTCAAAGCTTAAGTGCAATGAACAACACACAGTTAATGCTTTGGAATTTGTAAACATAAAATATGTAATTTGCCTTTTGGTTTGAAGTATAAATAGTCTTTCTTTCTGAAATCTTGGCTGTGGTGTGATTTTGAACTGTTTTTAAAAGGGGAGAGAGTAGCTTTTCGAAAGCTTCTGTTCAAAAGACATTAAGTAATTCTCCAAACTGTGAATAATCTTACTGCCTCAGTGAGCGAGATCGCAGGAGGACTGCTCCTTATTCTGTGTGATTTGGGATGGATTGAATTTCAGTGAAGGATGAAAATGGGACAGCAAGAGCTTTAAAGGAGGCAGTTCAGGCTGCAGGGCTGGCTGGGATAAATAGCAGGGGAGCGGACATGAGTGAAGCCTACTTCATCCAGGTGCACTCCCCAAGCCACGCCCCCCAAGTCAGCACAGATTGGCTGGTTTGAGTTGAGGGCTTGGCAGCAACTTATGAGTCCCCGCGCCCGCCAAGGGGGGCACCATCACAACAGAAACATGGCATGGTGCAGCAGGACGAGCTGGGGGGGGCACCGCATTGGGCCGCAACCATCACTCACCGCAAACATGGTAAGCAGCCATTATGCAGCCCCCCCCTCTTGGAACAACCTTCAGCATGAAAGACAGGTCTAAGTTTATTTCATTCAGTTACTTCATAAAATGTAGGTACTGCTATTGTAAGAAAAATCTCAAAGCAGTTTAGAAAAAGAACAAAACAATACAATTACCAATAAAGAGTTAAAATCAGCCATTTAAAACAATAAAAAATATTAAAACCAGAGTTAAAACACAAGTTGTAGTCCAAAACATTTCGGGACACCCGGCTGGTGAAAGCTGAGCTACATTTATCCTTTTTCTCTAATGTTCTTGTTAATTACATGCAGGGAAGTTTTGTTGCAATGAGAAAGGTGTCCCCACCTTTAGATGCAGAAGTAGCCCACATTTCTACAGTGCAAAAAGGAATTTTGATTTCCCTGTGTCACGGTGTTGGTGGCAAGACCATCTCTCCTTCAAATCAAGCCCAACACTGTGAGTGACAAATGAAGTGAAATCTTCTCAAACGTGACCTTCTCCCGTCCTCTTTTCTTCCATGTTGCTCTGAGCTTGGGAGTGCCAATTCAGATTATAACTCTTACTTTCTTCTGTGGAGCAAATGACTCACATACGTCAGGCTTAACTTCAATTGCTCACATCTTAATAGGATTCGGTAATGATGTTTTGTTCAAAAGAGAGACAAATTCTATTTAATAACTGATATGCAGCTTGGTATTCCTAAAATTTCAGTTGTGTCTCATCACAACATAAAGGACTACCTGAAAGAAAACAGCTGATATTTCTGTCACTTGATTCTGTGAATCCTGAAAACAAGTTTTCCTTACCTGTGAATATCAGTTTTCAGAAAGACAAGTAAGTTAATCACATAATCCTCAGATTTTCCTCTAGGAACCTCCCAATAGCGTTGATTAATAGCTTAAAGAGAAAGAGAGAGAGAAATCTGGGGAACAAATAAACAGGTGGTACATTCTGCCTGTACATAACCATCTCCCTTTAGGGAAAAGTATTCTCACAAACAACAGATGGGTGGTACAATCAAGACAGGTCCATAACTAGAGCTGCTCTATAATCAGAAAGGAGAAGGACCCACACACACTCCCCCACACTTTTTTTTTTAAATATACGAGCACTATGATAAACTAATCGTATCCACGGGGGAAAGCCTGTAGTGGCATTGGCTGGAGAATTACAGCATGTCATTCAACCCAGCAACCATTGTCAACTAGAACTTCAGTCAGCCAATAAGGCATATTAATTGGAGAAGCAGAACAAATGTTCATCAGTTGATTCAGGTAGCCTTTGAAAATGGGGCACATTTGGGTTTGTTGGGGGTTTTTCTCACCAGACGACAGCACAAAAGCAAAATGCAGCACATGACCCTCCAGACCATGTACACACGCACGCGCGCACACACACACACACACGATTCCAACTGGATGAAAAGTGATGAGAGACAAGGGGGGAAGGGGGAGTTCTATATTGGGGTGGAGTGGGATGGGGAGGGGGACAAACATTTCATTTAGCATTTTGCTGACTGCATCGTCATCCACAGCATGTCATTCTGCTGCCACCCAGACTTCCATTGACTGGTTTGTTTAAGCTCAAAGTGGGAAAGTAACTAACACAAATACGCCCATTGTCCGTGCTCTAATAGAATTAAGATGCAGACAACACTCGCTGCATTTCAATGAGACGTGATATACACTGTGTGTGTTGTTTAGTTGTTCACTTTCCCCATTTCCAGCAGCTCCCAAGAATGGTGGAAGAGAAAAGGCGAGAATATTTAAGCTCATAAATACAAAGTACCCTGTGTTTAAAAAACTGCTCAGATTTTTACACAAATGGACAAATGCAAGGAAACACACAGTTGAATCTGGCAATTTGATCTGCACCGATTCCATTGTGGGGAGAGACAGAGAAGGAGAACTAAAACATTATATCACTGGGAGTTGTATACTCTACCCACCAGACTGAAGCAGCTATTGAGTCAATATTGTATAGGTTTCTCAAATGAACGGCATTCACCCAACAGACAAAGCACGGCCATTTTTCCCTTCTTAACACTGGGCAGATTTTTTTTAAAAGGGGCGATTTATAATGTCATTGGTTTAAAATGTACATTGTTATACAGCTACCTCCATGCAGACATAGAGGAACATAAAATTTGTGCTGAACAGAGGGTGTCCAGATCAGAGCATGGCAGATTAGGCATAAAGGAAAGCTGTATCGGGAGGCATAATACAGAAAGAGGAGACAACTGGATAAAAAGAGTATTCATTGAAAGTGACAATGTTAAACCTGCAAGCATATGCCAGGAACGCTGCACTGTGGTCTGCTGGGATGAAAACTACATTGGCTTCACAGCGAACTCACATCGGTGCAGAATCAGTTGCTTTTAACAAAACCTGTTCTCTGTAGAGGTCTGGTTAGGATAGGCTGGTGGTGGGCGTGGATGAACTAGAACAGTGGTTCTCAAAGGGTGTGGCAGGGGAGGATGTGGCAAGTGTGGTGGGAAGGTTCAATGACAAGCAATATTATATTTTGGGAATGGTGTAGCTGCAACGTTTTATACTTTCTGGGTATCCCTTGATCATATTATGAAGTACATTTGTTCTGTTATCAACTCAGCCCTGCCAGGAGTTGTTTCTTTTCGTTTTCCAGTGTACTCCTTATCAATTAAAAAAAAATCAATGTGGTGCGAGCAAATTTTTATTCTGAAAGGATGGCCCAGAGAACCACTGGACTAGCCTTTGTGCAGGGCGTTGAACTGGGTGTCCTTTCACCTCTTTGTGATTCTGTAAGGGAGGGGAAGAAGAAGGAAATGATGCCTGGGGCACTATATCCTCTAATTTTCAAAACTTTGCAATTAGAACAAATCGTGTGCATTTCTAGCTGCGGCCAGCACAGTGCAGCCATGCTTCCAATCCAGAGCTTTTTTTCAGGTGGAACTCATAGGAACTCAGTTCCAGCACCTCTCTGGTGGGTGCCATTGCCATTCTAAGAGAATGAGGAAGACGTTCGTGGTGAGTTCTGGCACCTCTTTTTCTAGAAAAATAGCATGGTTCCAAACTATCTTGACCATGAGCCACTGTGGTAAAACTATCCTGCTACTCAGAGCCAAGCAACAATGTCCAGCAGAATCACATGAGACACACAAAAATTCTGGGTTATAACCATTTCAGATATACGTGCATATTATATTGTGTGTGCGCGCACATCCACAAACTTTTTTAAAAAAAATAAAAATCCTCCTATAACTTAATAAAATTGGATTGAACCAGTATTCTGACAAAGAGTACTTGAAGTACATTGACCATAAGTTCATACTGATGGCCATTCACATCGCAGCCCACACAGTCTGTAAGAAAAGTGTTATACTTGGTGAAAGAAATAAAATCTTGACACTGGCACATAAATCTCAACACTTTTTTTCCCCATGGTTTGAAAGTCTCAGTCATGCTGATGAACTACAGCCCTGATCTACTTCGGCATTGGAAAACATTCATGACTGCTGTCAAGGCAGGAGTGAAATTGATGTATCCGAATTTAGTGTTGCTGTAGCATGGCCTGTGACAGCTAAGGGTGTTTCTGGACTGTCACTGTTTCGGGGGGAAGATTCAATCACAAACTGGCAAACTCAGATTGCACAATTAATGTTGATTTGGCACTCTTGCACAAGAAGTGCTCCTGCTTCCCTCCCAAACAGTGGACTTCATACAATAAGGAAAACAATGGGGAAATGCGCTGGAAAGTTTGAGATGCGACTTGGCACAATGTCCCTACAAACAAATAAGGATGGGTGCTCAATAAATGACGCCATCTTTTGTTGTTTAGTTGTGTCCTTCTCTTTGTGACCTCATGGACCAGAACACGCCAGGTACTCCTGTCTTCGATGCCATCTTACCTCCCCGCAAATTTTGTGCAAGTAGATCAGGATGAAAGTTCATCCTGTGGAGGTTATCATTAGTATGAGTCTATGGGGACCCCAAACAAAATGTTGCCGTGTATCCCCGGTATGAACATGTTACCTTTGACTAAAGGAGCTGGGAGTGGGGGAGCACACAAAATATGCCTGCAATAAATGACAGACACGAAAGATGAACCATCAGTGCACTTTTTGAGTACCTTTTGAATTGTCAGGAACCACCATGGCTGTATTTGTTGCTGCAACTGCTGTCAAAATGGTGGTTGCCTTTGGTTTCAGTTCTCTGTTGTTATTCCCCAGAACTGTGCACTCAGTAACGGAGTATTTTAGTTCTTGGGGTCTACCACCATGAAAACTACTTTACTTAATGAATTAGTTAATTTTAATAAAAAGACCCTGATGTTGGGAAAGATTGAGGGCACTAGGAGAAGGGGACGACAGAGGACAAGATGGTTGGACAGTGTTCTCGAAGCTACGAAGATGAGTTTGACCAAACTGCGGGAGGCAGTGCAAGACAGGAGTGCCTGGCGTGCTCTGGTCCATGGGGTCACGAAGAGTCGGACACGACTAAACGACTAAACAACAACAACAACATATAGAATTAGAGAAATATATCCAATAACTTTGTGTTCACCATCTACCATGTTAAGATCTTTAATAAACACATGACTGTTTCTAATGGAGTATGGAAAACGTAGGCTTCAGGAGAGGGTGGAGAGAAATGATACAATATTACTTTTGAAAGCTCACTGTCAGTGTATTTGCCAGCCAGCACAGATTGCAAAAGCCTAGCAAAATTTCAGAGATCTGTGCCATTTGTTCTGAGATTTAGGATGATTCTCTGGGTGTACTAATAAAACCCCTGCCTGCTCTTTACTTGCTTGCACATAAATTCAGATAACATACAAACGCTGACAAATCAGCTTTCAAACACAGAGAGGGCAGAAATATTGCAGAAATTTTCACATCCATCTTTCAAGAAATTTCCATACAAGAGATTGGAATAATCCTTGCAAGGCAAAAAGAAAGAAAGAAAGAAAAAGAAAACCCTCTGGCATAACAAAATGATGCAAGTTTAGGGCCAAGTGCACAGAACGGATGCAAAATTAAACCAACCAAACTCACTCAAATGAGGGAGTGAAGCACATCAGTGGGAGATGTTCTGATCTTATCTTCAGTCACCTTTTGTCAGCTGACTTCAGTGGCTTGTGATAGTGGTCATTTCCATGTATTATTAAGAGAGCAACAGCGTAGCAGCAGGTTCGTCTCCCAAACTACACACATTCATTAGAGCAGGGATCGCCAATGTGGTGCCTTGGTGCACACGTAGGCCCATAGAGACTTTCCCTGGTGCCCACAGTGTCCCCTACCCCTGCTGAAATTAGGCTCGAAAGAAGCATTCTGTTTTAGGCAATAGAAGAGGTTGCTGTGTGTTTGGTTGCAATGTGTGTGTGGTGCCCACAACTATTCTCCCATTTGCAAATCAGCACAGAGTCCCCAAAATATTGGTGACCCTTGCATTCGAACGTGGAGGGAGCCCCAGGCACAAAGCTTCATGCACCATTTTAATGCCCAGTGTTCCACTTCTCTCCTTTTGTTATATTCCTTTATCTCCCTCTCTTTCCCTTTTCCCCTTCCATCCCTGTCAAAATGCCCCCTTCCCATATGGCAATTAGGTATGCAACCCCCAAAAGAAGATCCTATTGCCATGCATAACATAACAAGAAGATCCCAACTAGAGAAGACCAAAGTTCTCCCTAGTCCAGCAGCCACTGCTTGTCATTGTTGTGGTGCCCTCTTTGGCACCCACTCGGCTCGGCCTCAAGTGCTGACAAACCAGTCACACCCTGCTAAATCTGCCACTGGCTTTAATGTACAACACGGCTAGCAGTTTGACCTTGGGTTATTTCCACCCTAGAACCAGAACGATGTTCAGCTCCTGAAGTGGCATGAGAGAATCAAATGGCAATGAGAGTACCTCTTTGTTATGCAGACAGGCCTAAAGTCCATTGAACTTAGCATGTGGCTAGCAGAAATGGTTTTTTAAAATGATGTCAAAACATTTGGGGGAGGAATTGAGCACCACACTAAGTTGCTCATTCCATCGCTGCAGGAGTTGCACCTCCTCCCCTGCATCCTGTTCTGGGGTTCTCCTGACCCCCCACCCAGAGCCAATTTAAGGGGAGAGGGAGGCACATGGTGGGAGGAGAGAGGGGAGAGCTCTGCTGTGAAAATGGAATTTGTTAGGTAAATCCCACCCAGGATAAATTTTCTTAGAGTGCATCGGTTGTAGAATTCCGCTTTTGACTAGCAATGGGTTTGAGGTGCTTGGGTGCAGAATTTTGGTTTCTTTCTTTCTGAGAATGCAAAAAATATATACACACCCTGAACTGCAGTAATGTTTGACAGCCCTCGTCTTCAGATTTTAAAAGTATGTGCACAATATGTAGAGTTAAGTGCACCATATTTTCTATGCTGCGGTTTTTTTCCCATTCTCACCTCTACTGGGTGTGCCTTCCAGATTTATGGCGCTCTTGCTGGGAAAATTCTGTATCTCCTGCACACATTGAAATCTTAAGACTGACATTTCTGCTGTTGCAGTGGAAGGTAGCTGTTTTGTAGGTCATGCTCGCACATGGTGAGCCAGCCCGCCACACTAATACCCCATAGTGTGTGTCTAAGATAAGGTCTAAAACCATCAATTTGATGTGTTGTTTGGCAGGGAGCCCGTGAAGAAAGTGTTCTGGAGTGCTTTTTACTGTTGTAAGGTCAAGAGCTTCATGCCTAGATACCAGGAATTACAATAATCAAAGGGAGGTCATAAATGCATAAGATCAACATTGCTAAACCCAAGCGCAGCAGGAGAGCAACTGCCTTCTCTCTGAAGCAGGACATCCCTGGCAGCTGCATTTCTGTTCCCAGCAAGCACCAAACTGTGCAGGAGAGCTGGTGTTTGCAAAATCCAGGTAGACACAGACAATTAAATACGGCCCTAGAGAAATAACAGCGATACAAACGCAAAGGCAAGGGATTCAAGACGAAGTTCTGCTTCTTATCTCAAATGAAGTGAGAGCCTGAGAAAGCAGAAACACTCTTCCTGGTGTGTTCAGTGCTCCCATGTGATGGATGCTTAAAAGAAGTTTCTTTTCAGAAAGATTATTTTGCTTTCTTATTTTTCTTTCTTCCATTTCAGAACTAAGGCATCAGAAGACAATCGTCAAAAACCACCATTTGCAAAAACTGTTTATGGACAGGGATTGGTGTAATAAATTGACTCTGGCAGGGGTTGGGGGGGTCTGCCTAACATTATGATGTGATATTTTTACCTGCCCATTATTCCATTGCAATTGTTTGCTTACTAAAACATTCTGCAATTCACAGAGTTAAGTGCTTCCCAGCCCCAGCTCCAGTTTAATAAAACATTAAAAACTACCTGAAACAGGGCTGCCTTCAGGTGTCTTCTAAAAGCTGTGTAGTTGTTTATTTCCTTGACATCTGGTGGGAGGGTGTTTCACAGGGAGGGCACCACTGCCAAGAAGGCTCTCTGACTGCTCCCCTGTAACTTCACTTCTCGCAGTGAGAAATCCACCAGAAGACCCTTGGAGGTGGACCCCAGTGTCCAGGCTAAACGATGGGGGTGGCGACACTCCTTCAGGTATACTGAGCCAAAGCCATTTAGGGATTCAAAGGTCAGCACCAATGCTTTGAATTGTGCTCGGAAATATACTGGGAGCCAGTGAAGATCCTTTAGGACCGGAGTGTTATGGTCCCTGCAGCAGGGGCAGGGCTGGGGCAGTCCACCCCAGGTGTCACCACTGAAGGGGGTGACAAAATGTCAGGCAGCACTCACCACGTGGCCTGCAGTGGTCCCGAGCCACACATCTCTCCTGGGAGTGACGTGGTGGCTTGGGTGCCCGCAGGCTCCGCACTGCCCCAGTCTGCCCGCCACCTCCCCCTCAGCTGTAGAGCAGCTGAGTGGCAGGAAGCAGGCAGACTCCTCGGAGGCCCCGCGGAGCGTCCTGCCCCGGCTCACCCCGCCCACGGGTGGCTGGCCCCGCCCCCTTCAGGCAACTGGCCCCACCCCTGGGCACAGGGCACACACGCCACCCCAGGCACCTGATCAGCTTGCTTCGCCACTGCCCTGCAGCCCCCAGTCTATCTGCCGCATTTGGGATGGCTACAGAGAACACAATGGTGCGCTTTTTAAGTGTCCATGAAGAATAGTCCTTCAAAACACATTGGACCCATAAAATCATTATTTGTGGGTACCCTCGATATTTCATCTCACCCTTGTTTGGAGAAAAAATAAAGATGGCCCTGCTTCATTTTTTTACAATGGCTACTTTAGAATAGAATTCCCAACCTACTCAGTGGAAGAATAAACTTTTTGACAAGCTTCCTGGCATCCTGAAGTTTCCCTCCACAGCCTTGATTCCCTCCCTAAAGAGAATATCTGGGGTGCACCTGGTTCTAATGCTGGCAATGGGGTTTCCAGTGCAGGGTCATCAATGTAACTGAATGTTGTAAAACGCAAATCAAAATAAGCCATTCTGGGCCTGCATAGACTATCACCCCAGTCCAGCTGACTGTCAAGAACTCTGCAGTGAATCAATCATGGCCTGCTACAAGTCAAATCAACTTTAAGGCCAGGCTAGTCATACTGTAAGTATTTTTAGAGGGCACAGCATACATATTGAAATATGTACAGTGGTACCTCGGGTTACAAACGCTTCAGGTTACAAACTCCGCTAACCCAGAAATAGTACCTCAGGTTAAGAACTTTGCTTCAGGATGAGAACAGAAATCGTGCTCCGGTGGCGCGGCGGCAGCAGGAGGCCCCATTAGCTAAAGTGGTGCTTCAGGTTAAGAACAGTTGCAGGTTAAGAACAGACCTCTGGAACGAATTAAGTTCTTAACCAAAGGTACCACTATATAGGTCTTTTTTGGTCAGATTTTTGTCTAACCCACAATATTATTTTATTTTCAAATATATAGCAAAGCCCTCATTTAGGTTTCATACCTCCAAATCCTCCATTTATGCATTTATTTGTCACAATTCTATTTTTGCCAGGCTTCGAAGACCCTTTGTCATTGCAAAAGCAACAGGAATATTAGTTTAATGTTTCATAGATCGGCATCTCTGCGTTAAATACTCTCAATATGGCATTAGCACTGAAGAATGCTGTCATTAGCTGCTTTCATTTACCTGATTTATTTTTTATATACAGTATATCCCCATGTGCTTGTGTGTGTGTGTGTGTCAGCTTCAATGGAGACTTTTTTCCCCACACACACAAAAGAAAGAAATGTATGTTTTATGAACTTCTGCCCCCAAGGATTCTTGGAAATCCAGGCTGTGATAGTCTAGTTCAAACCTACATCCCATTGCCTCAGCAACAGAAAACCTCTGGTGCACAGGTCAGTTGACGGTAGCTTTAACGAGAACACTCTCGCCATGGGTGGTCTGGGTTTTATTCCTATTTGTACTTTTGTGTGACTTTGATACAAAAACCCAAATGTTTCTTTTTCTTGTCAGGTGCTGCTTTCGATTTCAAAAAAATTGAGAGAGAGAGAGAGAGAGAGAGAGAGAGAGAGAGAGAGAGAGAGAGAGAGGGAGAGAGAGAGAGAGAGAGAGCATGCAGGGCCCCTGCTTTCTAAAACTCGGAATCTTGCAAAGCCAAATGTATTCTTCTTCTTCTTTACAGAATGGAGTTTATTTCAGAGCTAAGACTAGCCTTTGGCCATTTACCAGACAGACTGCACATTGTATTTGTGCTTTTCAGCCCCATCGCCCTCCTAGGATCACCATGGCATACTGCACTAGCAATAATATTTACCATCTTGTCAGGCCGCCAGTAGCAACTGGCTTAATGAAAAGGTTTTCCGCCTACTCAGCAGAAGGCCCGGTTATTTCAGGATCACCCTGAGAGATATTTACTTATCACACTTTTATTATCAACAGGCTTAAGCAGAAGCCTGTAAAATGTGGGGAGTAAGTCTGAAAGGTGAAGTTTATTGAAGGGAAATAGGTAGGGTTGATTGTCACTGGCATTAAGGGCTAAAATCCCACGGTTTTACATTCATAGCCGTGTCCCTTTGTGTTCCTGGTAGACATAAATGGCCCTTTGAGAGGCTGGTGTGCAAGAACTTTGGAGATCGGGTTGTGTTCTTGGGACCCATGGGAATAATCATGCCATTTCAAGAGGATCTAACTTCTGTTGCAGGTGCCCCCTCTCTCCACAGCACTCAAATCTCTCCCCCTGGCATTCCATTATCCCCCTGCCTCCACCACTCAATGTTCTTTACCCCCAGCAGCCTCCCAGATTGCCTTCCTTTGCCTCCCACCCTCTCAATTGCTCTGCTTTCAGTCCTGCTACCGCTCGGTTGCCAATCTTAGCCTTGCAAAGTAGATAGTGCTGAAATAGGAAGTGAGATAGAAGTGTTCCTTTTTTAAACGTCCTCCTCCAGGTTTAGGTATTTTCAAAGGGAGAAAAATATAGCCACCCTTGCCAATTCATAATGAAGTAGACAGTGCGCAGTGGTGGTGGGAAGAACTCAAGAGGCCTTGAAAGCAACAGGGGAAATAGACAAATGTGCCACAAATTAGGCAATCCTTTAAAAGGCACGGTTGACTCCTTTGGAATTCTTGGTTTTCAGCATATAAAGCATAGCTGAAAGGAAGCATTCCTGATCACTGCTGCCTCTTTCTTATCCAAAATAGATGCAGGGGAGCACCCAGGCTCTGATAAAGCAACATGTACATTGTGTGGATAGTGTCGTTCTATGATCTAGTCACTAGATGGCACTGGACTTATTGTACATGTCAGAAATTTCCTGCTGCTGCTTTCTCCTTTTTTGCAGAGAGACAATAAACGGCTTCATGACTGGTGGGTCATTAAGCCTTGCATGGCATACATGTAAATGCCATCCTCCCAAAGCCACCTACCTCCCAACCACACCATTTCTGCCTTGTCTTGTCTGGACTCCGATTCAGCTTGTTGAACTTCATCCATCTGACTGTGGCTTCTAGACACTGGTTCAGAACCACAACATGCTCAGTCAAAGAAATACAGAGCTGAAGAACTCATCAAGGTTCTGCTACAGGGGTGAGGAATCTGTGATCCTCCAGAGGTTGCTGGACTACAACTCCCATCATGCTTGACCATTGGCCATGCTGCCTAGGACTGCTGCTGTTCAACAACATCTAGAGGGCTAAAAATTCCCCATCTCTGTTCAAAAAAAATTTTTTTTTAAGTTGGAAGGAACAATTACAATAATACCATCTTGCATATATGTAGCTATATGAAATAATCACTTGTGGAAAGATGTGGCATTAAAAAATATTGTGCACCTAGAGACAAAAAGTAAACATTGCAGCATAAGCAGATAATCATAGTTAAAATAAAATAGAAAAGCTTTCTTCTGTTTGCTTTCTGCATCTCCATGGCCCTTAATTGATCTCCTGAGTATCCTTCCAGTACTGGAAAACTCTCTGTTGGCATAGAGAACTGAAGGCAACCTTGAACCAAGACTGCAAGGAAGCCCCTGCTCACCATGGTGATGAGAGCATTCCCGAACTGTGAGATCAGGTTTTCCATTTCTGTTCTTCAGTGCTTCACTCAGAGCTGTGTGCTTCTATTAATATTCTTTGGTCTCCCCTTGTGTCAAAAAATCAGGTTAGTGAACTAATATTTACAAATCAGGCTACGCATGCTACTGATGAAACCAGTTTCAGATTACCAAGATGGGAAGTGCATTTTAAACTGAAATGATTTATCTTAGAATAATTCCACCGAGTTCAGCTGTAGAACAGAGGAGTTGCTTGAGGAAGTGTTTCCCAGTTTAGGTCAATTCTAAAGCCCTCCTTGTGTATTCCAACAGCATGGGGGGGAATAAACAGGGGGGTAGGAGCAGGTGAGTACATGCCAGCTCCACCCCCCCCCAGGATGTGAAGACACCCCCCTGTACAAAATCCATCCCCAACTTTCCTACATTAAGTAGTACGGTCTGAAAGGGGCTATGTGTGCTTGGCTGAACGTGCTTTCAGACCTTGTGCTTAGAAACCATGGTCATTCCCAATCATGGGGAGGCTTGAAGATGCATTCAGAGCTGGGAGAGACCCCTGCCTGAAATTCTGGAGAGCAACTACTAATCAATATAGACAAGACAGAACTAGACAGACCGCAGGTGTGACTCAGGGGAAAGCAGTTCCCTGTGATCTTCCCACTTAATATGGGAAGCTTGAGGGTGGAATGGAAGCACTTGACACAGGTGCACCTGCTACATTTATATAGGCAGGGAGTTTGGAGTCTGGGAGGGCCTTCAGATGTGCTCCATATAACTATGGCTATACCACTTGATGTTTCTTTCCAAGCATGTCTGTCATACTCCCCTTTGTATGTGGTGATGAAGGACAGCAGTTCAGTGGTAGAGCATCTGCCTTACATACAAAACATTTCCAGTTAGGGCTTGGAACATACCCCGTTGAAAATCTTGGACATCTGCTGCCAATTACCATTGACAACACTGAGCTGTCTGTCTTGGTATTAGGCAGTTTCCTATATTTGTGTGATTCTGTACAAAAGAGAGAGGAAGAGCCATAGCAGGGTAAAACAGAATGTTCTAGAGCTGGGCTTTAATGGTTTCTTTTAGCATCTCCACTGCCTGAAGCAGTGGTTTATATCCAACCTATGCCTCTTTGCAGACACTTCTTCAGATGCTGAGATTCCTGCATTACAGGGGGTTGGATTAGTTGACCTTTGGAATCCCTTCCAACTCTAATTTTCGATGATTCTATGAAAATACTCTAGCTCAGATGGCCAGAATCATTGAAAGGCCTTTGTTCACTATGCAAGACTCTTACCACAGAGCTGGAGAGCAACTGGTGCCCTTACAGATGTTTCTGGAGTCCACCACCCATTATCCCTGACATGGCCACAGGTCCCCTCCCTGCTCTACCAAACACTACTTATTCTTCTCTCACAGTTTTCTATCACCTGACCCTGACTCATAGGGCTTTGCCGAAGTTCTTTGTCTAGAAAGAATGGAGGCCTCATCGACCGACCAATCTCCCAGTCAGCCAAATCTGGCCCTCGCCCAACGTTTGTTTGCTAACAACGTGCACCACAATCTCTTGATTTAGCAAACCACCAGCCCCTCCCCACTTTCTTGCAAGTACATTTTGAACTCGCACATTTGTCGCAATGTGAAAATGTGCCGCTGAGCATATTCTCCCAGTCCCAGCTTGTGACCTGCTGCAGGCTGTGAGCCGTATGTGACGGGAAAATTCCAGATTCCCTTTGCAACTGAGAGAGGCTAAGGAGGGAGCCTTTGAATAGAAACACCATCGCCACCCTCACAAAAAACGACACGATCGGCATGCACGTTTGCAAAGCGGTGTGAAACCTGAGGCGGGTCCCATCCTTGCTGAAATTAAGGAAGCGATTAAGGACGCGTTTCACCTCAAAAATATCTACAGAGACGACACGGTATTGTTGGCTGCATGAATGTGCTGCATCCATGCTCCCACTCTGCTGTATTGCTGTGGCACGAAGTTGCTAGGTTACACTGAACGTCAGGAATTCAGGGAACAATGTACTTATATCTTTTCTTTTCTTTTGCCTTTTCAATTTTGAGATGGGGGGGAACCATAAGGAGTGTGTGTGTGTGTGTGTGTGTGTGTGTGTGTGTGTGTGTGTTGACATAAAATACAGTGTGGCACTGAAGTAATTTTGCAGTGGAGAGATGAGAGGAAAGGGGTCTTTCATCTGCCTGACAGCAGTTTACTTCGTGTTGTGACTTACAGAGGGCAATTGCAGGACAGCTCACCGGGATGCCAGGCTGAAGGAGAATGCTTGCAGCGCTTGTACCCTGGCAACTGCTTCTCCAGCCGGGCTCTCCAAACAGCAGAAACAACTGCCGTTCTGAGTGATATCAACTGGTCCTGCTGGAAGCCCGTGACAGTTCTAATGATGTCTGAGCTTGGGATGGAAGAAACCAGGCCTTTCATGCCGCAAAACAAATCTGACAGATCAAGAGGAGGATCTTGGCCTCCTGGCATTGTGACTTGAGCTTCATTATTCTTATTATCATCATTCTGCTCATAGATAATGTTATAATTTACAGTCAGGCATTGTAAGTTGATTGATGTCGCTTGGGCATGAATAACTATTTTGGTAGGTTTAATAATGGATCTTCAGGGAAACTCAGCATGTGGGGGTGGAGCTGTCTCATAAGAGCAGCCTTTGGTTCTCTATTCAGAGTGGCTGGGGCAACCTAGTCAGGTGGGCAGGGTACAAATAATAAATATGGTGATGGTGATTATATGAAGTTGCAGCAACTTGTAGGTAACAGCCACAATCCAGAGTGCATTTCAGTGAGCCTAAGTGTGCAAACCTATTGGCACTTTTGTGGGGAGTGAGTACCAATGCTTTTGCTTCTGTGTAATCATTCATAGGATTGGGCTATGTAGGCATGCCTACCTGTGTCCGATTCCAAGTGGTGTCATTTTGACTCCCCAGAGCATTCAAAACAGCTTGGGCTCAGAGGATTTGGGTTTGACCCATCCATCATCATTTCAAAGGAGGCTTTCTTCTTTCAAAGGCAGAAAACACACAATCCTCTCCAGGCAAATTTGCCTTTCTATCCTATTTTAACGTACCCCCACTTAAATTAATATCCATCAGTAAATTAGGCTGTACCCTAACACTATGGCAGTGAGTCCTATTGAACTGAATGGGATTCATAGGGACACATATAGGATTGCATGGTGAGACAGAACATTTATATGCAAACTAGTGCTGATAATTAAAAAACAACTAAGGTGGAATTGGGGCCTGTGACCCTCCTGGTGAGGTTAGGAGTCAGGTCTCATCATTCCTGACCATTGGTCATGCTGGCTGGGGCTGATGGGAGCTGGAGTCCAATGACATCTGAAGAGCCACGGGTTTCTCATCCCTGCAGTCCTTGCAAATATGGTGCAGTCCTCCCATAAGGACAGCTGTCTGTTTGGGGGAAGATTAACAAAAGGAAAGGGGTTGAACATCAGTAAACTGTATGCAGAACACCACATAGCCAAATGCATCATGCTCTTAGGATTTATTGAATTAATAGCCTTGTCATTGCGTGGACGGGGCACCCAACACCAAACTATAATACATATGCTAATAAACATTTAGGAACAATATGAAAATGTATTCAGGACTTTGTATGTTTTGATATGTGGCTAAGATGTCACTAGTCCAGCACTGGCGTAAGCATGCTCAGGCCCATTTCAATCGATTATTTTAAGCAAACCTCACTCTTTGTTTAACTGCAGTCTAAGTGTTTAACCAACCAGAGGGTACATCTCTGACAGAGCTGGAAACCAGTTCGAACAAAAGCAGGAGGATTCTTTAATCCTGCGTGGGAGTGGGAGGGAGATTGGCAGCATAAGTTTAAAAAGCTGTTACATCTCACAAAGAAATGGGATGTTTTAATCATGATTGCAGAAGAACGCATCTTCTTAAGGGACCAAGCCATAGGCAGTGTTGTTCACATCCTGAGAGTTGATGTTAAGAGTCAATACAAGAAATCCCGACTTGTGAAAGAAATATTATTCACTGGGGAGATCTGTTGACATTCTGCAAAGCAAACGAGAACTGTCCTTAAACAGATGAGCAAAACACTAGAATTAAAAAATCAGCCAACTCTCTTTATTCTTAGCAAGCACCATTTCCAAATGGCACTAGGAACTATACACAAGCTACGGGAAGGAGCCTCTCTGTTTAATACCTAAGGGCAGCAATATCCCATTATCACCACATATAGCAGTCTGGTGAGAAGCTGCTGAGTCAACCTAGTTCTAGAACTCCCCTTATTTGCTAATGCAGCACACATGCCTCAATATGTGATTATTTCACTTGCAGCATAGCAGGAAAGCCTGCTGATCTGGTGCATGCACAAGAAAAGCTCAACATCCCCAGCTGGAAACCCAAATTCTGCTATCAGAATAAATTACACAAATTAAAAGTTCTTGCATAATTTATTGTATTTCCCTAAATAAGATTTTTTTGAATCATTTGGAAATATTTAACTGGTCTTTACTTTTAAAAAGTTTCAAAGGAGAAATGACGGGCAGGACAGGGGCAGAGAACATGGACATAGCTGGGGGGGGCATAGCTGGGGGGACAGCTCCCCCCCAAATCAAGTAGATAAATAAATACTTAACTAACTGACTAATTGTGTCACAAATAACTCAGTTTTGCCCCCTTAACATAAAGCCTGCCCCGCTAAAATAAATCCAGGCTACACTCATGATGGAGAGGTGTGTACGCAGTTATCCCAACCATGATGACTAGAAACCTTTTTATTTATTTGTTATTGCTTTTATATCTCATCTTTTTCTCCAAGGAGCTCAAAGTGATGTACAGAGTTCTCCAGGGAACGTAATCCAGACAAGAAGGCTGAGAAGCAGTGACTGGTCCAAGGTCAACCCAGTGAGCTTGATGACTGAATGGAAATGTGAACCCTGGTCTGCCAAGGTCCCGGGATGCGGGTGGCGCTGTGGGTTAAACCATTGAGCCTAGGGCTTGCCGATCAGAAGGTCAGCGGTTCAAATCCCTGCAACAGGGTGAGCTCCCATTGCTCAGTCCCAGCTCCTGCCAACCTAGCAGTTCGAAAGCACGTCCAGGGCCGTCTTAAGCATATCTGGTGCCGTGGCGCGAAGATCCCTCCGGCGCCCCGCGCCCCCCCCCCATTTCCCAGTGCAGCTGTCTGGTGGGTGCAGTGCGGCTGCCGCCTGCCCCATGGGCGTACCCAGGATCAAAACTAGGGGGGGCAAGGGGAGGGGCCAAGGCACGGAAGGGGAGGGGCCACAAAGTGGGCGGGAACAGCGAACTCGCGCTCCGCCGGGCTGTGCCCCTCCCTAGAAGCAGGGCTGGTGGGCGGAGGCGGAGCCCAGCCCAGCGGAGCGCGAGTTCAGCGTTCCCGCCTGCCGCGCCGCGCTCCCTGGTTCCCCGCCGCGCTTGGCCTTGCCTGAGGGCGCGCCGGGGAGCTGGAGGGAGGGTGCGGCGCGGTGCGGCGGGAATGGCGAACTCGCGCTCCGCCGGGCTGTGCTCCGCCTCTGCCCACCAGCCCTGCTTCTAGAGTAGGGCAGCTGCCCTAACTTGCCGAATGGTGGGTACGCCCTTGGCCTGCCCCCTGGTGGCCTGGCGCCCTCGCACATTGCGCCACCCAGCCTTGGCTTAGGGCCGGCCCTGAGCACATCAAAGTGCAAGTAGATAAATAGGTACCGCTACAGCGGGAAGGTAAACGGCGTTTCTGTGTGCTGCTCTGGTTCACCAGAAGCGGCTTTGTCATGCTGGCCACATGACCTGGAAGCTGTCTGTGGAAAAACGCCAGCTCCCTCAGCCAGTAAAGCGAGATGAGCAACCCCGGAGTCGGTCATGATTGGACCTAATGGTCAGGGATCCCTTTATCTTTACCTTTACCTGCCAAGGTCCAAGTCTGACATTTTTAACCACTGCACCACACTGCCTTTTAAGAAAAGCTGCCTCCTAGCAGTCTATATTTGCTTCCCAGGTCATAATCTCGCTATTGGAATACGTACAGGACATGCTAACTCCAAAACGGGTACATATTGGAAGGAAGGGGGCCGACAGGAGGCGTCCCCTTCCAACTCAAGGCATTTGGAAAGGCTGCGCGCAGAGGCAATGCCAGCAAGCTACAGCCTCCATCCTTTCCTTCACACACGACAGAAACTTGACCTTCCAGATCACGTCGTCGAGCCTAGCAACGCCACCCCCCCACACTCCCCTCCCCTCATTCAAGAGAATGCGCGTTCCAATCCGGGCGGTGAGACGGCGCGTACCTAAGCGAGTTGCAATGAGAGGAAGGGGCTTTATCGAACGTTTTCAAGAAAGAGACTCCCGTGCATTGACCTAATCCGAAGGCAGCTTTAGCAGCAAGGGGAGGGGCAAGCCAACGGGTGTACGCGAGAGCTCATGAGTCGATTTGCATCTTCCCTAGTGATTGGTTGCTGGAAAAGAGGGCGTGTCAAGAAGGGGCTCATCCCCCACCCTCTCCACCGCCCTCTTATTTGTTTCAAAGGGCGTTGCTCGCTCCGAAACGAAAAGGAAAGTGGGCGATGCTCGCCGCAGCCACTAGGGGGAGCGGTACCCCAATGTTGCTGTCCCTTCGCACGCGTCTCTCCCTTGCCAAAGATCCCGTTTGCGAGGAAAGCGTTAATAGGGGAACAGCAAGCCAGTGAACGGCTTCCACGTCTGAAACCACCCACCCCCTTTTCAAAGTATGTGAGGGTGCTCATAAGCTTATGTAAATAATTCCCCTGTCGACGGAGCCGGCAAATAAGGTGATGCCGAATGAGAAGCAAGGGAAATCTATCATGACAGTCACAAGCACACTTAAAACAGCGCCAGCTATGGACACAGTGGGCATGCGCGCAGATGCAGGCATAAGAATGCAATCAAAGCTCCTCGTTTGAGGTCCGCCGCAAAGTTGCAGGTATTGCTAAATTTCTTAGAAATCAGAATTCCCACAATGCCTGTCATTTTGTACTCAGTACATGGCCACTAAAGGCTCCCCGTCCCCGCCCCCATCCAAGGGTGTAACTGCACCAACAGACCACAAGCATGGATTCCTGTATGCATGTTATTTTGCAACAATGCAATGCTTGGGGGGTCAAAACAATTTTTTAAAAAATAGGAAGGAAGGAGCCAAATATTGTATGCAAAAAGTGAATGAACGCTGACACACTATGGATTTCAAGGGATGATGTTCCATTAGGAAGTAAGGTCAATTAAAAATAGAGCTCCAGCTCCCTATTAATATTAGAGGTCGTACAGCTTGATTCTATGCATGATTACTCGGAAATGAGTGCCACTGGGTTCAGTTTGGTCTTACTCCCAAGCAAATGTGATTAGGAGTGCAGTTTTAGATTACAAGCCTATACACGATTGCCTTGAGGGGTAAACTCCATTGAACTCAATAGGACTCACATAGCTGTATAGAATTGCACCCGTTTCTCCAGCACTGGGCACAATGCTGCCGATCTTTAACCATTTTTTAAGCCCACTGATTTCAAAAGTGGAGCCCCAGTGCAGTGTAGTGGTTAGAGTTCCGGACTAAGATTAGAGGGAGACATGGGTTCAAATCCCAACAAAAGCATGAAGCTCACTTGTGACCTTGGGCCAATTGAACTCTTTCTTCGAAGGTCGTTATGTGAGTAAAATGTGGGGGGGGGGAATAATATGCGATTCCTTGGACTTCTTGGCATAGCTGTCAAGTTCTCCCTTTTTTAAAGGGAAATTCCCTTATGCTGAATAGGCTTCCTCGCGAGAAAAGGGAAAACTTGACAGTTATACTTCTTGGAGGAATGGTGGAATAAAAATGTAACAAATCAGAAGTCACCGCTTGCTTTTGCAGAAGCGCAGGCAAGAAGGAAACAGCTACGTAGGCTTGAGGGCATCGCCGGAGGACATATTTACACATTGATTTTAGCATGTTGGAACAGACCGTAGAAAAGTAGGGGGTGGTTTTCTCGAAAAAGAGGGAGGGAGTACGTAAATGAATTTTAAATCCTATCAGTCTAACACTACAATCCCATGCACATGGGGGGGGGGACCAAAACATGCACAGGGATCGGGCCACAAACCTGTCAAGCAGCCTCAGCCCAAGAGAAGTGGCTTGTGGATCGAGCTGGGTGCGTTTCCTATATAGAGGGAGGGGGAATGCTTTTGGAATTATTAAACAGACTCCCGTGACCAGAATTGCCTTTTTATTAACAGTTCTGTTCAAATATTGAACTTTCCCTCTCCCGCTAAAACGGTTTCCGAGCGAGAGAATGGAAGAGGCAAGATAAACTGTGGGAGTAGCTGGGAGACCCAGATATTGGGCGCGTTTATTTATATGCCTTTTCACCCTCCTGCGGGGCTCGTTTTGCTTGAGCGCAGCAAACAAGACGCCTGCAAGATCAGGGTTTGGGGTTCATATGTCTCCCTGTGTTGCTATGTATATAGGATTGGCGTGGAGGCGGAAGCAACGCATACTTTTCCAGGTGATGCTATATATTCGTCCCATTATCATCCCACTTCTACATTCCCTCCCACTTCGCCCTCATTCCTCATAACACCTTTATATTCTCAACCTGTCACCCTCTGAGAAGTGTGGCACTTCAAAGGGGAGGTCATATTCCGCCTAACGCAGGCGAGTTTCAGGTCAAACAGGGATCCTAAACACATTTCACGTGGAAGAAAGGTTCATTTAAATCAGCGTGGCTTTGAGTCTGGGGTGACAGTGGCTTTCGGTTCCAAAGGTCATTCGAATTACCGCCCTTGCTCAAAATGAAGTTCCATTTAAATCCCTCCTAGGATGAGGCGATTTATTAATTATTAGTGATGAATGCTACTTCACAGCTAGAAACGATCCAGCCAAAGTCAATCGCTTTGAAGTCCCATTGATTTCAATGGAGGAGTGAAGCACGTGCTTGGCATCCTTCCATTGAAATGAATGGCGCTTTGCTTTTATCGTCTTTTATCTAATTGTATTAGATTTTTCTCTTTAAAATGAACAGGTTTTTTCATTTTATTTTAAGTGACCATTAGGGAACCGTTTTTGCATAGGAAATGGGAAGGGTGGGTTCCCCATCAGCTTTCAAAGTGACAAGCATCCTTTAAGGGGCATAGTTCAAGAGGAGCAAATCCAAGGGAGGTTCTTGTCAGGTGAGCATGTGGTGTGTGGGGAGGTGACACGCGCCGAGGATCCAACAAGCGACGTCATCCTAGTTTGGAAGGATCACAGGCGAGCTGGGGGATCCTAAACTGCTGTTTCGGGAGTGAGCCAGTCCCCTCAATGGAGCCTCCTCCAAGCAGGTGGTCCTTCAGACTACAGGAAAACTTTGTTTGGAAAATATCCCGGGGCTGAGACAAGGGTCATTTGCTTCAAAGCTGGGTGCGCTTAGGAGCACAGCAAAGTGCCTCTTTGCAAAGCGCTTTCCGTCTAAATAAGGAGAAGGGCCGTAGCTCAGTAGCAGTGGATCTGCTTTGCACTCAGAAGGTCCCAGGTTCAAATTCTGGCTACTCCCTACCCCAAATCCTGGAGAACCGCTGCCAGTTAGTGTACTGAGCTAGATAGACCAATGGATGGTGCAGAAGCAACCTCCTATGTTCTTATGCATGATCCAATGATGTCTTCTGCCGTTTACTTCTGGAATGGGGTCGTCGGGATGATTGGCTCCTATACCTGCCTTACCTGGGAGTAAGCCTCATTTAATTTAATCACGGTTTCTTTTGAATAAATATGTGTATATTTGTGCTCTTATTTGGGCTACGCTCTACTGGATTCCGTGGGATTTAGACTGTATTATTATACCTATTTACCTGGGAGTAAACTAGGATTGAACCATTGAGATTTAGGTTAGAATAGAAATTTACAGGATTGCAACATTAATCCCGAGTAAAGAGGTGAGAAATTGTTACTGACGCACAGGAAAAAGCAAGTGTATTTTGATCTGTTGGAAAGCTTGATAAAACAGCTTGACCCCTAAACTTGTCTATTTCGTGTACATTTGATTTATCATTATAAAAAAAATTTAGCAAATTTTTATATTAATAGTGGGAATGAGACCACTTATTTTGTCCCCCAATAAAGTGGTTCTTAACATACTTTCTCCACACCATTGGCAAATTCGTTATTTATACGTTGATTTATCCACAGTAATTGTTAATCAGAATTAGATCCAACTTTATTCAGTGATGCTTATTCCCAAAGTAAATCTGAGTAAGACTGCGCTCTGAGCACACACTAGCATTTTGTTACTGCAATCCTAAACTCATTTATCAGGGGATAAGTCCTATTGATCTAGGTGTGACTTACTTCAGAGTAAATGCATTAATGATAGGACATTTAACTAGGATCAAGGCACCATATCAGTTTGCATTATAACTTTTGCGGTGATCTGTTTTTCTGTCACGATGCTAAAGGGCTCCAATGTTGTTGTTGTTTTAAAAAAATGTCGGAGGGCTGTAGATAATTGCAGATAACTGAATTGAGATATTATATCTCATAGCGCTACTTCTCGATCTCTTGATTACAGATTTCCACTTGGTTTCCATTTAACTCAGCAACAAAGTTCCTTAGGGCTTTTCTTTCCAAAGTTTTCTGTCGCCCAACCTACCCTGTTAGAGACAAAATCGGAGCCAGCCACGGTCCACCCATCTCTGGATGTGTAAAACCAGCTCTAGACCTGCAAAATTTGCCCGTGAAATCACCCGCTATTTTGAGCTTCCCGCAGTATCGCGCTTGCTGAGACTTGGCAGCCAGGTTGCTGTCACCCTTCGGAGGTGCTGAAGTTAGACGTGAAGTTCCTTCTTTTTGTCGCCCGCAAAAGACATCAAGAGGCTGAGCAAACATGAGTTAGAGAACCTGCTTCTCTTTTCTCGCCTTGAGATTTCATCTTTTGAATGAGCATCCTGCCCGTTTTGTTGTTGCTAAACTAATCTTTCTGGGCTGGGATTTGGGGAGTTGGGGGCAGGCTGAGGAGAAAGACTGTGCCCGCTTCTGTGTTCTGCGGCTCCCTGGCATCAACCGAATTTGGACCCCTCGCAAATGAGAAGGGGTGGGGGAGGGACTTGGCGCCTCAAGGGTCTGCGTTGTGTGTGGAGGATCTCTTCCGGCCACCCCCAACTCTTTGAATAAATTCCCATTTTAAGAATGAAAAATGTTGTCAACCATGAGGGTACTCTCTTTGCCTATTGTTTTATATTCTCACAACAGCCATGTGAGACATAGCCATGTTTTGGGGGGAGCAGACATTTGTTGGGGGGGGCAGAACCTCAATTAGTTAAGTATTTTTATTGATTTGAATTGATTTAGGAAGGATGGTCACGGCCAACCCCAGTGGGGTTACCCCACCCCCACCCCACCCCCACACACGTTCATGATGTGAGGTATGTTAAGGCTAAGGGACAATGCCTGGGAGGTCGCCCAGAGAGTGCCACGGCTGGTCAAGGGATTTGAGCCCATGTCTCTCAGGTTCGAGTCCTACCCTCTGACCACTGCACAAAGCTAGCTCTGCGGTACTTGTATATCCTTAGTAGAATTGCCAAAGCAGCTCGCTTTTCTCTTTCAGGTCCCACTGATGAGCCAAACAGAGCATGGAGCCAAGTGGTCTCCGCGTTTAAATAGCCCTTGAAGGCTTCCTCTGATGCACTCAACCAGCCGGCCCGGTGCCGATAAGAGAAGCCACAGGAATGAGGCTTAACTCGAACGAGGAGGGGTCCAAATCCCCCTTGTGGGGCGAATGGGATCCTTCCTTGACCCGCAGCCCAAACCCAGGCGTGTGATCTTGGAAGGAACTTCCGCTACTTTCGATCCCCGAGGTCAAGAAATATGCCTGGGTTTGCAGTTCTATTCTGAGTTCTGTTGGTACACTTTCCTGCTGCAGCTCAGACTCAGAGAGATCCGGGCTGGCTGTTGCAATCACATATTTTAATTGGAAGTGAATCCCGTTGAATTCGCTTCCGTGCAATTTTCCGAGTAAACACTGACTTGGGAGTAAATCTCACTAAACTCTCTTCCGAGGGATGCCTAGGTGAATGGAGCAGGAAGAGACTGGTTCAGCAAAGCTGTGGTTTTTTGTTTTTGTTTTCTGGCTGACTCTCAAGCGTGTTGTAGACAATTACTGTACTGTATAAGTGATTTCAGGAATCATCGCCGTTATTGGAATCCGCAGTCTAGTTAAGCAGCTGGAGGTGCCCAGATCCAAAATGATGGAATCTCAGTGTCTTCAAAGTTTAAATGCCAAGGTTTTCGACTTAACTGCTTGAGGATCGGTCCTTGCCTGGGGGGAGGGAGGGGGGGTCAGAAGTAAATATGGGTCCTCCTGATTCAAGGCATGCATATATAGATGGGATATATCGAGTGTGGATCGTGCCAAATAAAATAATATAAGGATAGCTTGTAATATAAGGATAACTTCTGAATACATTTACTTGTGGGCTATGAATTAATGGGACTTCTGCAACTAGTCAGCTCGAAATCACAGTAAAACTTCTTAAGGCGGCAGTCCTGTGCACACCTCCTTGGCAGTAAGCCTCATCGATCTCGGTGGGGCTTACTTCTGAGTAGACACGTGTACCCTTTTCCTGGGACGTTACGTGCCAGTGCTGTCAGTGAAAGCCATCAGAGCCAGATAAGTGCACTCCGCGTTGACAGCCGATTCCACTGGAATAAATGCATCTTTACTTTGAAGGATTTGGAGATGAAGTAGGGTGTATCACTAGGGTTAGGGAGAGAGGTTTCCCTGTGGTTTCTGAGCAAATTCCCTTCTAGCTATGTTCTCCATAAATCAGCACCATTGTTTTCCAAATCCAGGCTTCTGGGTTGGAAAGCTACCGTGCAATCCTATGCACGTGATTAAGGCATATTTCTGCCTTAATCACTCTTACCAAATAAGTGAGTTATTCCTTTCAAACGTTTGCGGATTCCGGAAGGGAAGCTGTAGGATTCACCCAAACAACTCCCCAGGGACTTGAGAATAACAATGTTTGCTTAAAATCGCGACACGGGGATCTGTAATCGCAAAGGGATTCAGTCATGAAGGTATGTCTTTGCTTTTCAACAATTCAGGGCTCTGAAGGAAGTCCCATTGCTTTCCATGGCACGCCAGTCCCGCAGGAACAAACCAGATTTAAACTTGCTTAAAAGACAATACTTCGGCTTAAGTGGGCTGCAGACAGAGCTAATATGTCCAATGGGTGAAAACAGTGGGCACGATCCAGCCAAAGTCAAACACCAACCCAGCTGTCGAGGGTTAAGGAGGCTCCTGCTGTCCCCCATTGACATCAGTGAGACTTGGAGTCGCTGAAGTTGGATAGATTGTGCCTTATTTATTTATTTAACACCCGTCATCCCAAACTATGAACAGTGGAAATATAGTTTGCTGCTTCTTTGCTCCAAATAATGACGCTTAAATGAAACCGGAAGTTGAAAATAAAGGAAAACCCTAATCTGATTTTGAACTGGTGTCCTGCTCCTTCGAAATGTGATATCCCCTAAGGCTGCACTCCTATACACCCTTATCTAGGAACTCCGAGGGTCTTTCTTACTTCTGAGCAGACCCGTGTAGGATCACGCTGCAGTTCAGCTAATTTCCAAGCTGAAGAAAGTGCCCCGCCTTGGGATCGTGTTGCTCTCGTTCTCGAATTCCCTTGGAAGGGAAAATTTCTTAGCTGACATCAGAAGATGGACCCGCGAAACGTCAAGCCTCTGACTTGAAAGTAAGCCTCACAGAAATGAGGACTTCACAGCAAAACCCTGTTAAGGAACGAAGTGGGGAAACCTCTGTCAAATTAACAGGGCAAGCCTACAAAATGTCTCTAGCCTACGTACTTCTCTTCCTGAGCAAGCCCTTTTGATTCCAATCCCTGCTGAGTGGGGACGAGAAAATTCACTGACCACACTGTGCACACAAAGAGTTAGGGCACTTCTACCTAGCTTCTTCTCCCTGTCACTTTTATTTCTTGCTAAGAGTGTGAAATTGACACGAATGGAACAAGTAAGCGCGCATTGATATCCTTTGCTTCCTAACAAGGCTGCACAAAATATATTTTCCAATAAGCAAAAGCAGCGAGAGCTGTTGAGAGTTTTTAGTTTTGTAAACTTTGGCTCCTTCTTTTTTCTGCCCCCCACGCTCCTTCCGCCTCGCTGTTTCCTCCTCTCCATCCTGCATTTATTTAACACAGTAGACTAGTTTTTCTACTTCTTTGTATGTTCACTGATTTGCTCTTGGGGAGCTATCTGCCTGCATCACCCTCGGAGAAAGTATCTGTTTCGTGCGCAAAGTTGCACCGTGCGAAGGAAACAAAGTCCGAAAGGTGAAAACGCAGCAGGTTGGAGGAAGGGGTGAGCTCAAGCAGAATTTGATTTAAAGCACAATATTTTTTTTAGAAGTGTTCCCTCTTCACGTACATTCATATCCAAAATCTAACACAGCTGTCCTGCGCGCGCGCGCGCTCAAAAGTGAGCGCTGCTGTGCTGTGCTGACAAGAGTCTGCACTGTGCCTAGACTTGCAGTCTAGGCATGTGTTTAACGGTGAACTTTAAGGATATTAGACTTGGATAGGGTTGGGGCAAAAGGGTTACATTGCCTCAGAAGAAGGAAGCCCCAACACCTATTTCATAACAGGGACTGTGATGTCATCTCCTAGGGTGTTTTTTGCCAATCTTCTCCATGCCAGACATTTCCCCCTCCCGCAGAAGGAGAGTCACTAAATAAGCTAAACAGAGGCAGAAGTAGGTTATATTACCAGGCATGACTAAAGGCTAAATTGCCACTTCTGTTTTGCATTTGGGGGGGTCTGTTTATTCGAACCAACCAAAATGTCCCAAAATAGTGAGCAAGCTTTTGAGTCCCACAGAACTCTTCAACAGGTGGAATGATAAGCAGAGCAGGGCAAAAAGGGTGAAAGGTATTGAAACCATAATGTCTAAACAATCCTTTTATGTTGTATAGTTTTCTAAGGGTTGTGCCTATGGAAAAAGGCTGTCATGAAAAGCATCTGCACTTCAGAATTTTTATCTGCTTTACATCCCATAAATGAAAATATCCAATCCCTGGAGGGAGGAATAATATGCAATTTAAACTATAATTAATGTAACTGTTGTAACCAACACTCAGATTAGAGTGGTTCTTTGTTAGTGGCACAGCACACTCATTTAAACAAATATTTATTTCAATATATCTTTATCCCACTTTTCTAGATAAGTTATTCAAAGTGGATAATGAACTCTGATCTAATAGTGTAGTAGAGCATTTATTATTATTATTTTTAAAATTCTGCTCACTATATTAATATGGCATACAAAACAAATGGGAGGATCAACATAGCAACAGCAATTAAAGCATCCATAGACACCAAAAGCCTGCTGAAATAATTAAGCCTTACCTGTCTTTCGGAAAGATATAGCCTACAAAGGTGGAGGGTGGTTCATAATCAAGGTGGCACTAAGGATGGATGAACTTGTTGATTTTAGTTTATCTCAGCACCAGCTTTTCAATGCAGATTTCCCCTAATATTTTCCCTAATATAATGTATAGCCTTGAGGACTTGGAAGGTGGTCTAAATATATTACATTTTTTCACTAGTATATGCTTTAGGAACACTTTCCTCCACATACCTGTATTTTTGTGTGTCACAAAATTTGGAGAACTGTGAATTTCAAAGGTAAGCTATGTTTCTGGGTTGCAGTCAACTGTGTTTGAATCAGAGTAGAACCAACGAAATCAATATACCTTTGTTAGTCATGTCCATTAATTTTAATTGGCATTCTCAGAGGTTGAATACAACTAGGTTCACATATTATTATATACAGTATGAATTAGGTAGGTTTTCATTAAAACCACATTTCTCCCCCATCCCTAGGAGACACTATGGACAAGGACATTTTTCAAACAAGATCACCGAATATCTAAAAGCAATGGAAGAATGCAGAGTAAGTCCTCTGGTGCTAATCTTAACGCTTGAGCAAACTCTTATGGGAGGAGCAGGTTCTTTAGTTCTCCTGGTCCCAGATTAGCTAGGGCTTTAAAGGGCAAACCAACACTCTGAGTATGGGAACAATTTGGTAACCAATGGAGATCACTTAGAGTTATTAGAATTATATGGTCTAATATGTGGACCCCAGTTTAAACCCTAGTATTTGCATTTTGAACCTAGTAATCCTTCTGGGCTATCTTCAAAGGCAGCTCCATATACAACACGTTATAGTAATCTAGTCTGGCTGTAACTTGTGGGAATGTTCAGGGAGGCAGGAGAGGATATATTGTTTAATTATATCCTTCCCAACTTGTGTTAACAAGTTATATAATTTAGCAGAGCAACATTCCCCTTTTTAAACTTGTGCAGCAGATAACATCTTTGCCAGGCTTCTTTAAGCCTCTAAAATAAATTTCCTGGTAATTTCCCTTATTCCCTCTTAAAAAAATTAGACACAACACAGTCTTGTATAAAAATATAAAAGAGTTTACTCACACACATTCTGTTCACAGATGGATCCCAGAAGGCAGACTTGGGTTACAAAATATATACACCTGGAATCTATCCCATAAGGAGACAGTTCCTTTGTCCTCTCTTGGCTACCAAGAGAGTATCTCAGGCTAAGAAGATGTTGCTTCTTCAAGAAATGGAGTCAGAGAGAGAGATGGCTGCCTCCCCTGAGGTATTTTGTTACCTGCATAGGTGAGGTCACGCCCACCACCTCTGGCTATATGCAGAGGAAGTCTGTCCCAGCCCGGGAGGAAACAGGAAGATCTGACTGGCTGGTCCAGACATTCCCTTTTATGTCCACTCTAGGAATGTTGTATTTGACTGCTCTGTGTTTCACATCCCACATAACTAAGGTATTAATTCCAGTTTCTCTAGAGTCCTCCCTGTCTTTAGCTGCATTCCAATGTGTCCATTCTAGGCAACAGGAAAATGTTGTACTTGACTGCTCTGGTAATAATGTTAGCAATTAATGAAATAAAATTTCACCAATTATTAATCTAATATTTGTTTCTGGGTTGTCAAAGTGCTCATTATAAAATGAAAGCTTGTACGGTCATACCTCGGTTTGCATCCGCTGCGGTTTGAGTACTCTCGGTTTGAGTACTCCGAGAGAGCACATGTACTCGGTTTGAGTACTCGGTTTGAGTACTTCCGCAGCGCGCACATGCGCAGAAGCGCTCTATCAGTGCTTTGCACACACACACTATCAGCGCTTGGTTTAAGTAATTTTTGGGGAGCAAATGGCTCCCCAAAACCAATTAGGTACTTAAACCGAGGTACCACTGTACAAGGTTCAGGGAAGAAATTGACTGTGTGGGTGTATGAATTGCATACATATTTTGAACTTTGTCCCCATTTTTTATAGTTGGAATTAAATTACTAATAATATTGGCATGCTTTCTGATAAACTTCATGTAGACATTTGGTTATATCCTTTAAAAAAATTTATTTGTGATTTTCAGTTATATACATTTAAATAGTTTTGCAGTCATTTTAACATTTCAAAACTCGACTTGACATTTGGTTATTTCCATCCCATCTTTGATACTCTCCTTATTGCACACATCACACAGAGTACTAAAATTGAATTATAATTATCTCTTTATGGATGACACCCTAAAAAAAAATTCACCATAGCACCTGAATATATAGCAATGTATAGTTTCATGAACAATAGCTGCCTAAACCCTCTGTGTTAAAGCTCCCACCTCAATTAATGTTATGAAATAATTCCATTTGCTGTGGTAGTTTAATGCATAGGAGTTTCTCAGTACAATATGCTTGCCTTGTTCAGAAACTGGTATGGTAAACATCTTGTTTTATCTCAAATAGGAAGCAGAAACTACTGATATATTATCCCAACTGCTTGAAAGATGCACAGATCTGAGACAGCATGGTTCACTTTCAAGGGTGATGTTAAACCATGAAACTTGTTGGATGGATTTGGGTCAGTTGCTGTAGTTCTACCCATGTGCTACATGAATGTAGAGCAATCACAGATTCAATAGGAAACAGGACCTCATTGCTGTGCCTGCCCTTAATATTTCATGCCCCCTTACTTTGTCACCCCAGATTTCTGGGTTTCTTTTTCTTTTTTATCTGATGCAGATATGAAGGGTTGCTGTTATTCTTCTTTCTGGATTCACCATCAGAGGTGATGTCTGATGGAAATGTAGGTTTATTCTACTGAAGTCAATGGCACAACTGCCATTGATGGGTTATAGACTGCACATTGAGTGAACACACACGAGAGCAGGCACCGCTGAAATGAACAGGACAATTGCAAGCAAATGGGCATAGAAGTGGGAACTGGTTCAAATCCATTCACTTTTGAATACCCCTAGAGCCACTTTCACAGCACAAAGCCATTTTCAAAGCACAATTTTCATGGCACAATGTCAGAAGGTATGGGTTTGAAATTCGGCCGGTCATTTAAAAAAAAGGTCCAGCCACTTAGCTACGGCAAGAGACACAGATCATGTATGAGTCTTTTCAATTTCTTTGCTTTTAATAAATACTATATCTCATTTTTTTGATATTGGATGAATTAGGATCCCAGTGGATGTGTACTTTCACCCACAGGACACTAATGAAAACTATTTCGCTTCCCTGTGTTGGCAGTCATTCAGCTTAGTTTCTTAAGGAAAAGATTTAGCAGGCTATTATGGGAGACAAGCTTTTCACAGCTGCCCATTCTAACAGGTATGGCAACACTAGCTTGCAGAGATGAAGCAGGTCAGAGGAGACTGCTTTGTAGGTCTACAGGCGCTGTGTGAACCGAAGGAGAGAGGTGCCGCCTTCTTCAGGCTATTGGGAAACTTTTTGTTTGGGTAAATGCAAAGGCTTGTGGAAGTTCATGGGAAAGGTCTTCGGTGCGAGAATCCTGTGCTTTTGGAAAGGGCTGGGAAGAGTTCAGTCAAAGAATACGTTGCTCTGGTATATGGAGCCCAAGTCTGAGGTAACTGTGAGAAACTCTTGGTGAGAGACACAGTTCAGAATAGCTTTCTGGGGACTCTACATCTCTTTCAGTGGCCATTTGCAGACTGGAGATGAACCTCAGTTAAGTGGCATTCAGTTAAGTTTTACTCCGAGAAGAGCCATTGAAATTAGTAGACCTAACTCAGTCATGTTCGTTAATTTCAGTGGGTCTGCTCTGAGTAATACTTAATTGGAGATCGCCCTAATATTAATCTTATCATGTATTTATTTTATCACATGCAAATAAACGTAGTCTATGAGCACAATTTATCAGACAAAATATGACCATGTCTATTACAATATGGGAGATGATCACTTAACAGCACTCTCCTGCGGCCCCTCGCAGGGTCAGGACACTCGATGAGAGCTTGCATGGTGTAGACTAGGATGAAGCTCTGCCATGAAGCTCACTGGGTGGTCTTGGGCTAGCATAGTTGTTAATAATAATAATAATAATAATAATAATAATAATAATAATAGTACCCCACCCATCTGACTGGGTTGCCCCTGCCACTCTGGGTGGCTTCCAACATGTATAAAAAATAATATGCCTTCCAGGGTTGTTGTGAGAATAAATACAGACAAGGGGGGAAGCCAAGTATGCTGCCCTGATCTATCTATCTATCTATCTATCTATCTATCTATCTATCTATCTATCTATCTATCTATCTATCTATCAGCTGTGTAAACTGCCCTTCATCCACAAAGTGGATGAGGATACAACATGCAGGATACAATACACATAACTGAATCAGAAACTAAGAATAGGGTACAAGTGAATGTACCCAATACCTTTTTTGTGCTATCATCATTATTTTATGTCATCTATCTATTGATCTATGGGGACGCGGGTGGCGCTGTGGGTTAAACCACAGAGCCTAGGGCTTGCCAATCAGAAAGTCAGCGATCTGAATCCCCGTGACAGGGTGAGCTCCCGTTGCTTGGTCCCAGCTCCTGCCAACCTAGCAGTTTGAAAGCACGCCAAAGTGCAAGTAGATAAATAGGTACCGCTACAGCGGGAAGATAAGCAGCGTTTCCATGTGCTGCTCTGGTTCGCCAGAAGTGGCTTTGGCCACATGACCTGGAAGCTGTACGTCAGCTCCCTCGGCCAATAACGCGAGATGAGCGCCGCAACCCCAGAGTCAGTCACAACTGGACCTAATGGTCAGGGGTCCCTTTACTTTTTTATCTATTGATCTAATTTTATAAATAAAGTATACATCAATAATTCATTATGAATGAAATATTCTAAAATGTATATTACACAAATAACATTACCTTGTTATTAAAATAAAATGCTGATATTGAATTTTATAACAATTCTATTGTTATTAGTTAGAATGATTTACAAGTGGCTTTTCACTTAGGATGACTAAACAGTTTCCAGAATAATTTAGCAACGTCATAAAAATAAAGGAAAACAAGCCATAACACTTGCAAGCAAACTATTTACATACACACACACACACACACACACACACACACACACACACACACACCAAGTCATTGATCACAATCCAAGCTAATGGTCAGTACTGCAAATGTTTGGTTGAACAAGGAATAAGTATTACATTTATATCCTACCTTTAGGAGCTCAAGGCAGCGTACCTGCTCTCCACTGTCCATTTTAGACTTTGCTTGGTTACCTTGGGCAGTCGATCTTCATAGGCAAGCAAGTGTTATGAATCTGGATTTAGGATGGCACTTGGACCAGAATATACACCGAAACTAACTCATGAGAATTATCAAACAGCCTGAAAGACTGAGTGAGTTACTCAGCTTTAGTTCAGCTGAAGCTTTCTAATGGATGGTTTTTTATTCTTCGGCTTCATAAAAAATATGGAAAAAAACTGTAAATAATGTGCTTTTGGACTTGGAAAGCACTAGGCTGCATAAATGGCAGATTTTATTGTAAAAAGCTTTCCATCGCTAGCAGAGTGGTAAAAGCACTGCTAGGAAAGTGCACTAAATATAACCTGGTTACTTAGTGCTACCTTCTCCCTTGGCTATGCTGATGAATACTGTTCCTACAGATGCAAGGGCTTCCATGCATGCCTACAAGTTTCTGTGTACAAGCATATAAGGGAAACTTTTCAGCACCTTGACCTGTCATTGAAGGCCACACTTCCCAAGGCACAGAGAATGAGTTTGGTCACCACATTTTGCCACAGGTATTAGACCCAGCTCATATCGTATCTGGGCAACATTCCTGCCATTTCCCTGTTGCTGCTATAGTAACATTTGAAATGAGGAAATCATGTGGGAGGAAGGGCAAAACTTGCAAACTGTTTTGGTGCAACTGTTTTGGTGTGTTCAGTTCTGGTTGCCTCAGCTCAAAAAGGATAGTGTAGCTTCAGAAAAGGGCAAGCCAAAGGTTTAAGGGGATGGAGCAAGATTCCCTATGAGGAAAGATTGCAGCCTTTGGGACTTTTTAGCTTAGAGAAAAGGCAGGTAGAAGCAACAGAAGAGAAATTTATAAAATAAGGCATGGCATGCAAAAAGTGGATAGAGGGGGAGGATTTAAGCTGGGCATCTATCTATACATAGCCTCTATAGTAGTAACGAAATGCAAAAACTGGAAAGCACCCATAAGGCTCCAATGATCTCCTCTCAAAGTGAACCAAACCTCAGTAAGTGCTACACCCTTTGAATATTTCAGTGCTTAGAGAAGCAGGATGAGTGTAACAGTATGTTACACCCTTACCTTTTGCTTAAATTCTGTTTTTCTTGGAGGGGTGGTGGAGGATAGCAGACACTTCTCCTTTGCATTTTTAAAAAGCATTCCTATTATATACTGTATAAATTAACGTGGAGAGAATTGAATAGGTGAAGCTAGCAATAAATATTGATTGGCTGATAGATATTCAGCCATGCTGCTCACAGTGCCATCCTGGCGATTTGTTTATCTTGTTGGACAAAAGAGCTTGCAGGGTAAGAAGAGGAGCAGAGGAACCAGTGTGTCTTAACCACTGATAGGGCAGACTTTGACACGAAATGCAAATTAGAACATGGAAGGTTGTTGTTTTTAATGCCCTTAACCATGTGCACTAGAAGCCTGGACTGATATCATGCAGATAGTTGGAAGGACAAGTAGTAGAGAGAACAATGACACAAATGCATAAACGTTAGAACACTTTAATCACAATGTGTTAATATTCTGGGAGAGGGTAACTCACTACAAAAAGTCATTGTCCCTTCTTAAGTGCTCCTATTATTCCTCATGCTTTGCCAATTCATCACCAGTTGGGAGCAGGGCCCCTGAGAATTGGCTTCCATGCCCTGAGGTGCGAATGGAGACTGGAGATTTGGGAGGATGCCAGTGTAACCGGGTGTGAGGTGACAGGGAAAGAGTGTCTTGAGCAAGGTGTGCGGGGAAGAAGATGGAAGAACAAAGAGAGAGGTCCATCTTAGGCAGGCTGGCTGGAGGCATACTGGGAGAGATGCCTTGGACTCCATGGCTGCAGTGCTGTAGGGAACAAGCCCTTTTTGAGATGACCATGGCGTAAGATGTGGACGTCCTCCGTGCAGACTGAAGGTATAGATATGTGAATAAATCATCTTTCTTAAAACTACGGCAGTGTCTGCCACATCTTGATTCTCAAAGGAACACAGATCCTGGGAGAGTGCTTGGAACCCCCCTGGAATCTTGCTACCGCTCAGCAGGTCATGGGAGTGGTGCCCGACTTCTGTAGCAATGCTTTTACTTTCTAACTCCTTGGTTACTTTGCCAAGGACCACTTGGAGTGTGGAAGCTTAGAAACAGAACTTTTCAAACATTACGGTATTCAACAGAACTTCCAAGCACTTCCCTTGCCATTGTCTTGCCTTCCATGCCTTGAACTGGAAGGTGTTTTCTGGAAAGCAGAGCTGGCCTGCCTATGAGGCTGGCAACGCAGCCACCTCAGGTAGCAGCACCTCCCCAAGGAGTGTGCCAGCCCCATTTCACCACCCAGCTTTGCAGCTGGTCTCACTGGGCTCTAGGGGCAGAGAGGGACTAGTGGCAAAGCTCTGCCAAGGAAAGGAATTCTCTCTCCCATCCGGCAGTGTGACAGGGATTTGCACTGGCTTCTCCTGAAGGAAGGAGCCAGTGCTCAGCCCCACTGTAAGGAGACTCCTTATGGAGTTTGCACTACCATTGTGGGAGCAGTAGAGGGCCATTTTGCCTCTGGGGCTCCTCCTCCTTGGAAGATGTAAAAACAATACTTGTGTTTATCTATAAAAGTATGTAGTTGAAAAATTAGGAGGTGAGCTATGTACTAAATTAAGGTGCAGTGTGGGTTGGGTTTTTAAAATAATTACTTGGCATCTGAGTGACAGAAAGAGAAGACCACATTTTCTAAAGAACACAGAAAATAGGCAGTCTCTTTACACTTGTAAAGATCTTGAATACAAGATGAGGTGGCAAGTGTTATTATATACTTGCTGTACAGCAGGCTGCAAAGACAAAGACTGATAACTGGAGAAAAACCACACACATTCAAATGCCCCCGTTTACTTTAAAAGCATAAGCTGTGTCAGTAGTCATCTCCAAAAAAATCTCTTTGGAAAGATTTAAAGTTAAAGCAATGCACTTTGAATTCAAAATTTCAAAATCTCTTCCTCCTACATAGCAAATGACCAAGTATCTCTGTCTTCCTTAAAACTGCAGCAATTTTCAACATTCAGATCCCAAAAGCTTTAAAATGTGGCCCATTCAACAAGCACAAAAGATTAGTCTGTATAATGGCAACCAGCAAACATAACTAGTGGATAGTGAGATCAGCCTGGTGGAGGATATGCCCTGCAAACTTCTGGTCATGAGAGCGAAAGTCAGTCTATAGCTCAGTAATGGCTAACCTTTTTGGTTGCATTTACCAATTCTCCAGCAGCTGCATGCCAGGGGGTGTGATGCCAAAAGAACGGTGGCTCTTGCATGCACTCACTAGGAGACACACATACACAGAGGCACTCAACCACCAGCAGCCAGCTGATTTGTGCAGATCAGTCATGAAAGGGGTACAGTTATCACCCCTTGCCGAATTATTCATCTGAAGACTGGGGAGGGGTGATTTGCTTCCCTATTGAGGTGCTGGGATGGGGAGAGAGACTTAAACCTCTCCACCTACTCCAACACTGTGTCTACATTCAAAACGATATTTTTGCCACCCCCACCAAAATTGGCGGGTTTGTGGGGAGAGTGTGGGATGTAACATAAGCAGTCAAGTACAACACTTCCTGTTTGCCTAGAGTGGACACAGGCGGCGGGGTGTGTGTGTGTTGATCCAGCTAGTTGAACTTCCTGTTACACCTGGTCTGGAGCACCCTCCCCCTGCATGTGACCAGGTAGGTGGGCAGACCCCACAAAAGGTCCAGTCACACAGCCACCTTCCTCTTTTGATTCCATTTATTTCTCTTGGATTGCACTGCTGGCTCTCAGCCAGCAGCATGTGGGATGAGTTCCCATATGGGATGAACTCGAACTCTTTACTGTATCTCTAAGCTAAAGCATGCCTTCAGAGATCATACTGTGAACTGAATGTGAGTAAACTTCTTATTACTTATAAGAAAGACTCTTGTGTCTTTATTCTTATAGGAGGGAAACAAAGGGGTCTTATCAGGAATATACTCCAATCTGAACAAAGCCAGATTGGATTGCTTAAATAAAGAGATTCAAATAAATCTACCAACTAGCTTCCTGCTATATATCGGGGAACGCACTCTGCTGTATTACTTACTAGTGTGAGTTAGGAAGGATACTATTAAATCAATATATCCTCTCCTAGTATCTACAACATTCCCACAGAGAGGACAGAAAAAGTTACCTGGGGGCTAACCATGCCTGCTGTAGCTACACTATTAACAGTGCTATTTTTCTAGAAAAGGAGGTGCCGGAACTCATCGTGAACCCTTGTTCTCTTATAATGGCAATGGTGCCCATTTAAGAAGTGCCGAAACTGAGTTCCAGCTGAAGAAAAGCCCTGGCTATTAAGATGGAAGTATTGAGTTCAGATTCAAAAGCCCTGCTCAGCATTGGCTCACTGGGTCATCTGTGATGGTTATTTTTTATTAAATGTGTTAGGCACTTTATATTGCCCAAGGCAACTCAAAGCGACTTTGAAAATTGTTCGAAAACTGGAACTCTCACTTCCGGGTTTTGATCGTTCGGGAGCCAATTTGTTTGGGAGTCAAGGCATTCGGCTTCCAAGGTACGACTGTAAAGATCCCCCTCATATTTTATTCTACCCCTTAGGAACAGCACCAACTCAAAATGCACATGGCACCTAGTTCCCTAACAAATAGCTGTCATTATTTCCTCATCTGACAGAGCAACTCTTCTTGGCACAAGCCCTGTGGGAGGTGTCATGGAGGTGATGGTCAAATCCTGAGGAGGAATGGGAGGAGATCAGAGACTTGGATCTGGTTGATTCTGGGGAAGCTTCTAGCAGGAGAGGGGAGAGCATATCAGGACCCCAAGAAGTGTCTGAGACAGGGGAGAATCTAGTAGCCCGGGGAATGGAGGGCTGAATCTAGAGGAGGGACCAAGTGGCTTGGTGACATCAGAAACCCCTAGTCAGGTTTCTCCTGCTGTGGAGCTGCACCCAGTGACTCCTTCTGCCAGTGAGGAGCCTCCTTCTTCAAGGGTAGCAACTGAGAGTAAATCTGATGCTGCGCTGGCACCAACACCATGTCTATCTCCATGGACACAAAGATGCCAGCGTGAACGAGCCTTGCAAATCCAACCTACTTGAAGGAGTGCCTGTTTGGTTGCCCAGAGTCCCAGGACACTGTTTGCTTGCTGTGCTAAGAGATGTGCCTGCTCAGCTCTTCAAAAGGAAGGCGCAGGTGCAGGATCAACAGCTTAGCTTTGCTTAGCCATCTATATCTATATACCTGTTGTGTCCCTACTACACCTTGAAACCTGTACCTTGCCTATGCACCTATCTGATTCATGCATTAAAGCCTTTGGCAGAAACTTGAGCTGGGAGTTGGAGTTCTTCATCTGGCAGCGAGTTTTTCTGTGCACACAACAGCCGGTTCACTGGTTTCCATGCTACTTGAGTCAGTAGCAAAAAGGAGCACTTTGTAAAATGTGTAGTTCTTCAACAATTTCAAAGCACTCTAAAGTATGCCGTGCTCCAAGCCAGTGTCTTTCTATACCACCACTAATGTATATAAAAAGGCACAGTATCAAAATGACAGTAATCAGCTTCCTCCATTTCAGGAATGAAATTGTTCTGTATTGCCTCAGGTGCACAAATGTACACCTTGTTGTTGTTCACCGAGCACACAAAAAATTGGCCAAAATACGATAGTTGCGTATGTGCATCCCACACACCATCTCCATGTTTATATCCCGAAGTCATCAGAATGCAGCAAGTTTTCAAGGGATAATGGCTTGGATTCCAACTTGGTGCCTGCAAATGGAAAGCCTCAAACCATTCACAGACAGCATCAAGATCTACCAGCAGATTGGGGTGGGGGAGCAGGAGAAGGCAATGCCAGTATGTCCCTGAATGCCAGTTGCTGTGAATCACCAATAGAGAGAGCACTGTGGCCCTCAGCTCCTGCTTTTGGGCTTTCCCATAGGCCTCTGAATTCTTGACTTGAAGGGCCATTGGCCTGGTTCTGCCGGGCTCTTCTCATGCTTTCCTCTCATCCTCCCAAGTCACTTCTCATGCAGCTCAGGTCCCACAACCCCTCAGAGTAGAGTTTCATAGAGTGCAAGGGGTCGGAAAGGGAAAGGGGAGTTGCTGAGTCCCCTCTCCCCAGTACCATCACAAGCATTCCAGTGGTGGGAGCATCCCATGAGTGGAGTAGTGCTTGGGATGCCCCTGCCAGAAGAAGCCTAGTTAGGAACCAAGCTCTTGAACACCAAATTTCTTGTCCTTATTTTCTGTGGCCGGCTAATAAGCATCCATCCAATAGGCAAAATACTATATGATGTTTAAGTCAGGTCCATGAGGTGTTTTCATGGGCCTATTACAATGCAACACACTACAAAACAATATGGAAGGGGGTATCTTAGGGACCCAGGTGGCGCTGTGGTTAAATCACTGAGCCTAGAGCTTGCTGATCAGAAGGTCGGCGGTTCGAATCCCTGTGACGGGGTGAGCTCCCGTTGCTTGGTCCCAGCTCCTGCCAACCTAGCAGTTCGAAAGCACATCAAAATGCAAGTAGATAAATAGGAACCGCTACAGCGGGAAGGTAAACGGCGTTTCCATGTGCTGCTCTGGTTTGCCAGAAGCGGCTTTGTCATGCTGGCCACATGACCTGGAAGCTATACGCCGGCTCCCTCGGCCAATAATGCGAGATGAGCGCGCAACCCCAGAGTCGGTCACGACTGGACCTAATGGTCAGGGGTCCCTTTACCTTTACCTTTATCTTAACAAATTCCTGTAATACAAGGGGCCATAGTTCAGTGGCAGAACATCACTTTTCCATGCAAAATGTCCCAAGTTCAATATCCAGCATCTCTAGGTAGGGGTGGGAGAGACACCATGTCTGAAACCTGTTGCCACTGAGTGTAGACAACACTGGGCTTGATGGACCAGTGGGTCTGACTCAGTATAAAGCAGCTTCTGGTGTTCCAAACTTCTCCTGAATGTGAAGTCATAGATGCTGTTCAAGGTTATGTGGTTATAACTGACATCTACCCCCCAGGTCAGGGGACGCGGGTGGTGCTGTGGGTTAAACCACAGAGCCTAGGGCTCGCCAATCAGAAGGTCGGCGGTTTGAATCCCTGCAATGGGGTGAGCTCCCATTGCTTGGTCCCAGCTCCTGTCAGCCTAGCAGTTTGAAAGCACGTCAAAGTGCAAGTAGATAAATAGGTACCGCTCCGGCAGGAAGGTAAACGGCGTTTCCGTGTGGTGCTCTGGTTCTCCAGAAGCGGCTTTCTCATGCTGGCCACATGACCTGGAAGCTGTACGCCGGCTCCCTCGGCCAATAAAGCAAGATGAGCACCACAACCCCAAAGTCGGTCACGACTGGACCTAATGGTCAGGGGTCCCTTTACCTTTACCATTACCCCCAGGTCATGCTCACATCTAGGGTTGGGCAATACCTGGTTTTTCAACATCATGATATATCACCAGCTAAACATCACAATTTACAAATACATCACGATGCCAGAAATAAAGATGAAGCTATGTAGAGGCATTGGCTGGCTTCACTGTTTTTCCTGCGTTGTGATTTTTCTCAGTGCCTCCTCTTGTACTTCACTGCTCCTTGCGTGAGGCAGGGGAGAGCTGAGCCAGCAGAGTTAAGAGGGGCTGCAGGAATCAACAGAAGCATTGGCTTGGTTCACACTTTCTCCCACATTCTGATTTGTGCACAGTACACACACACCATGATTCACAATATATTGTCAGGTCAAAAATTATAAAACCATTATCAGTATATGGACATCAAACTGGTTTTGGACGTTACTGTATATTGATATATTGCTCAGCCCTACTCACCACCACCACCACCCCTTCTTCTGCTTCTTTAGTTCAGCAGTGTGCAGAAATAATGCACAATGCTGTCTTACAGCCCAATACCAAGTTGTACAGCCAGCAATAATACCAGAATCTCCCAACATGCTATGCGAACAGGCAAGTAGAACCTGCATGTCATACTATGTCTATGTTGTGCATGAGTCCTTCATGCTTGCTTATATTAAAACCAAAACACATCTCATCTGTTGAAGGGTTTTAAGAGCCTCTTTCATTCGAATTTTGTGTTGGAAAACTCAGCAGTTCACCCCACAGATCAGCTTCTGCCCCTAAGATGGTCCATCATAATACCGAGGAAAGTGCTGAGCTGGAGGCCAGAGGAGTCCTAGGGACAAGGTCTCCCTCCTCCCACAATGCTCTCTGCCATAGCCAATGCTAGTAATCAGATAAACTAGGTCAGCACAAACCAACAAGGTGAGGCAGCTGCAGACTAAATGGGCAAAGGCAGCAATGAGCCAGATAGCTCGGAGGGCATATGCACAAGAGTTCAAATCTCTGGAGAACACCTTCGTGCAGCACTAATCAATTTTTAAATGTGCTTACTTCCTCTCCCACCCCCCACCCCGTTTTTTTTGTAACTGAGTTGAGGCAAAGTATTTCGCACTAATTTTGTAACCGTTTTTAGCATCAAAAGGCACACTCAACCTGTCAGTTGAATTGCAAGCACTTCAATTAAAATTTCCCTTTCCTGATTATTAAAGCTAATCAAAAAGATTCCTCCCTTCCTCCCTCAACTTTCCCCCCCACCCACCCAAATAGTTCCACCTTGGCACCCAAACTTGCATTGTGCTTGCCAGTTTAAAGAAGCCTGTGGGGATCCCATGGGCTTGTCAGGAAAGGAAATCCTTCATAGCTGAATAGCTGGCATAAAATATACAGAAGGTTCGTTGCTGAATTGCAGAGGCAGCCCTAGGCATCAGTGGAAGATGCAATAAGCTCAGCAGTGCTTTCTGGATGGCCCTTAACAGTTTGAGGGCAGAGGAGGATTATGTAGGAAGATCATTTCTCTCACCCCCCACTGCCACCATGGCCCATATTCCCAGCCTGCCTGCTAGGGTGAGTCAAACTTCACAGTGGGTGAGAAAAGTGCCTCCACTGCCTGCTGTGAGGTGGGTAGTGAGTGGAGAGACGGGCCTTCTCAGTGGTGGTGCCCCATTTTTTGAGAGCTCTTGTCAGAGGCCCACCTGACAACTTTATTGCTGTCTTATTTTCCCCAGGCTTTTAGCCTGGGACAGAAATAGTTTTCAATGCTTGCTTTTCTTCTGCTTAACTTCCAGGAGTTGCTGTTGTTGTTTATCCTTTACCCTCTGGAGGGTAGGACTCGAACCAGTGGCTTCAAGTGACAAGAAAGGAAATTCCAACTAAACATCAAGAAAGACTTTTCTGACAGTAAGAGCTGTTTGACAGTGGAATGGTTTCCCTTGGGAGGTTGTGGACTCTCCTTCCTTGGCGGTTTTTAAGCAGAGGTTGGATGGCCATCTGTCATGGATGCTATAGCTGTGATTGCATCGTTGTTGATTTCAGCTGCTCAATAGATGCTCATGGGGAGCTGTCACTTATGGGGCAGGCACTCAACTATTTCCCTGGCTTTCCTGCCCCCAAACTGGGCTCTGGAGATAATTATAGTACAGTGGTACATTAGTACTCGAACAAATCAGCTCCTGAATGCCGCAAACCCGGAAGCGAGTGTTCCGGTTTGTGAATGTTTTTCGGAAGCCAAACGTCCGACGTGGCTTCCAATTGATTGCAGGAAGCTCCTGCAGCCAATTGGAAGCCGCACCTTGGTTTTTGAACAGTTTCGGGAGTCGAATGGACTCCCGGAACGAATTAAGTTCGAGAACCAAGGTACCACTGTACTAGAGAGATTGGGCTGGATAAGACATAAAAGAGTTTGTGGTACCATTTTTTTTTTTTACCTCAGGCAGTTGATCTTCTCAGTTCTCACACCTGCTAGCCCTGTGGCACAGTAAGGTGCAGGTTTCTCCCATAAGGACAATATTGGAGAACAAAAGTGTTTGGGTGAACCAGACCCTGAGTACACTTTCTCTACTTTAACATAAATTTCAGCTGAGGTAGATCAGAGCATAGATTCTTCGATTTGGGGGGGGGGGTTGCAGTTATGGAGGCTGTTGTTGTTGTTGTTATTATTATTATTAATACCCCGCCCATCTGGCTGGGTTTCCCTCACTACTCTGGGCGGCTTCCAGCAAATACCAAAATACATTAAAATATCACAGATTAAAAACTTCCCTAAACAGGGCTGCCTTTAGGTGTTTTCTAAATGTCAGGTAGTTGTTTATCTCCTTGACCTCCGATGGGAGGGCGTTCCACAGGGCGGGCGCCACTACCAAAAAGGCCCTCTGCCTGGTTCCCTGTAGCTTTGCTTCTCACAGTGAGGGAACCACCAGAAGGCCCTTGGCACTGGACCTCAGTGTCCGGGCTAAACAATGGGGGTGGAGACGTTTCTTCAGGTATACTGGACCGAGGCCGTATAGGGCTTTAAAGGTCAGCACCAACACTTTGAATTGTGCTCAGAAATGTACTGGGAGCCAATGTAGGTCTCTTAGGACCGGTGTTATGTGGTCTCGGCAGCCACTCCCAGTCACCAGTCTGGCTGCCGCATTCTGGATTAATTGCAGTTTCCGGGTGACCTTCAAAGGTAGCCCCAAGCAGAGCGCATTGCAGTGGTCCAAGCGGGAGATAAGGCTGTGAGCATTGGGGTGGGCTGTAGTGCTTCAGTGATCAGCACCTCATAAAACTCATGCATTTGCCCAGCTGTAACCTTTATAGAACTTATATTTTCAACTTAAATTTGATTTTTATATTTGGCTTTTACATTTTTACATTAGATTTTACACACACACACACACACACACACACACACACACACACACACACCTTGTCCATGAGACAAATGCTGCCCCGCCAGAGTCCACAAAAATGGCAACGCTACTCTCACACACTGGAATAGCTTGATACTGTCTTTAAAAAAACAAAAACAAAAAACAACCGAATATCTCAACGGTATAGGCAGACTACCGGTACTTTACCAACAACACACACACACACACACACACACACACACACACACACGACCCTCAAAGGAATGTGGTTGCTTTCAAATTCCGCAAAGTGTAATACCATGAAGTTGGAAAAATAAGGAAGTGGGGAAAGCATGGGAACATACTGATAACACAAAACTCCCAACAAGGTTTCCTATACCTCCTCTGTGGACTCCAGTTTCACTTTTGAGTCCTTTTCCCAACTCCCTCTTTAAGCAGTTTTGCTAGTCTCCAAAGAAATAAAAAGCACAACAACTATTGATCTCAGGATGCCAAGCACAGGATTATGTTAAGAAAACTTCAGCGAAACAGAAATGCCTTTAGTTAAGGATTTGGTCCGTAAATATTCACTGTGCATATAATATATTTAGAAGGGCTTTGAAACAGGGCAAATCAAATAGTGGTACTGTCTTAAGAGATCCATTCTACATGTACAAAAGGAAGTCACCACCACCACATATTTATTGATCTTTGGTTTGAATAAATTTCCTTTTTCTGATCTGAGCAATTCAATAAGAACAGATACAGTAACAGTCCACATGTATGGTATGAACAAATAAACAGGTTAAATGGTCAAGTTACAGTGAAGATTAACATTACAGTACTAAGAACATTCTATTGCCTAGTAAATGCAGCGTAATTGATATTGCTTCCCACCAGCTGAAGTGATAGTTTGCAGAGGCAAACTTATTGATGCAATTACTGCTATCCACAGTAGGCATTAACATTCATATGAATCCAGTATGGCTGGTGCTTAGCCAGCAACCCATTTCAGTAAAGACTGTAGAATCCGGCTCCTCCTAGAATATTTTGACGAATTATACAAAAAGCAAATCTTGAGTCACAGTGTTTACTATGTTGGTATCAAAACACACTGAATGGGATATAATTTCTATAGCACTTGCAGAGCACAGAGCAGTTTACAAGCCTTATTACAACTACCTCTTATCCTTTCCCACCATTATTAGTAAAGTGCTGCCTGACATGCAAAAATATAAAGTAGATTAATATATTGCTTTTATTTGCAGGCATAAAATATAGCAATAAGCAATACGTTTGCTTTACACATGGTGTAAAAATTTGTAGGTTATAAAAGAGGTCTCCTGGCCCCCACCTTTTGCATATACCTTCTTACTTACTACTGGTTTTGAAGTATAGCCTACCCTATGGACACTGGAATATTACACAAGCTGCACTGGGCAATGAACTGAGAAATGGACAAAGTACAGAAGAGACTTTTTCTTTTTCTTAAAGGGGGAGGGGTGGCTTCATTCAGTACAATCTTAATTTTATGGAGTTCCAGTTACAAGCACTGCACTTTGATTTGTAAACTGATCCACTAAAAAGAAGGTTTTATATATGAATGAATGAATAAATAAGTAAATAAATAAATAAATAGGGAGGGTCATTTCTCATCTGAATTCTCCAGCTGTGTGTGGTTTTTGAGAAAATAACAGTTAGCCAAGAAGATAGAGGTGTCTGTTGGTTATAAGAAGCTGAAGACTTAAACATGATTACTTTCAAGTAACACTGAGAGACTTTCTTCCAGTTACTGTATGTAGGACTTAAAGCTGCACTTAAAATTAGTGACTATCCCGTTTATTGGTTAATGTGTGTAACTTGTTTTCTCTTACCTGTGAACAAAAAGATAATTCTCATATTACTTTTTGAGATGAGATTATACTAATGGCATGATCACCACATAGATGTAGTAGCACTGCTGATAAATGCGTCAAGGACAGTATACCAGACTATGGATAGCATGTTACATTTATATCACACATTTCCATTTAAAAGCTCAAGGTGACTAACAAACAGCATTATATATATGTATATATGCGCACGCATGGCAATTTCTCAATTCGGAGTCTATTTTTCCCTGTCCAAAAAACAAGACAAAAAAAAAAAAACCAGCCATTTTGTCATTTTGTATCCAAATTGTCTAGAGGCTAATTCACATGATGTTTCCATGTAGGTTGACATCAGTTTGCACCATGCCACAGCCCACTGCCAAGGGCATTTGTTGTACCAGTATATGGGTTTGATTTGCAAGTGAGGCAAGACATTTTATAATATACACCATAAGTGGGGCAAAGACTATAGCAGAGCAAGCAAAATTAAAATTGAACTGATCCAAAAAGAATCATCAAAAGCTCTGCTGACATCACTCTCTAAACAAATGCACATTTTCATAACAATTGTACTAACACAGCATTCCATTTGAAGCATAGGGGAAATTAATGTAGGTTATTTACTGGAGAACCAGAGAGATCTATTTTGCCCCACATACAATGATACCAGTCAATTAAAAGTTGTGCTTGCAGACTTCATTGTAATTCAAATGATTGAACCACTTACAATTGATAAATCTCCCAAATGCCAACAAAAAATTGTTTCCAGGCATGTATTGAGGCATGAGACCAGCTTTCCTTTGTTTAGCCTAAAAATATTTCTCATCAAGTCGCTCCTCCAGAATGCAATTGTGCTGTTGGCTCTTAATCAGGGAGCAATTGGTTATATCACACAACAGCCCAGAAAGGCACAACTTCTAAGAAAGTTTTCTGCCATTCAGGTGTGTCTGCATTTGATCAATGTTAAGTTGAAACCATACAATATTAAGTTGATATCACACTATGATGAACGTTTCATCTGCACAAGCATTGCAGCTTGCCAAATGAAAGGACCATCCTTCTCTTCCCCTTGTGCGCTGTTCTGGGGGTGTGAGGAAGGAGGGGGGAAACTCTGTTCTGCAAACAGAACTCCTTGTTCAGAGCTTCCACTGACAAAGTTAGGTGACTCCTGCCTTAAATGTCTATCTTAAACTCTCATTGCTCCAATGTTCCAGTTTACTACCCACTTCTAAAGAGATCACACAGCAAGGATGTCAAAGATGACATTATCCGACACACAGATGGATCAAAGCTGTTTTCTATCACTTGAGAGCGTAGAACTCAAACGAATGGGTTCAAGCTGCACGAAAAAGGGTTTAGGTGAAACATTACGAGAAACTTAAGTGTTCAAAAGCAGAACTCATTGCCTCATAAGGCAATAGATTCTTCTTTCTTAGAGCATTTTAAACAAGCTGGATGGTCAGGGATGCTTAAGTAATGGGTTTCTTGTAAGGACTAGATAGTTCTTGCTCTATGGTACTGAAAAATTTAAAGCATCTTTTCTATAGGTTCTGCATTTTACAAAAAAGTAAGTTTTTTTAAAAAAGACACTGGTTTCTAATGATCTCAGGTGTATAATTTTATGCTACCCCCAACATTCTTAGAAAATGAAGTTAATCTGTATTTCATAACCAATTATATGACAAGGAGAAATTCAGCTGGTATAGTTTCTGCTAACATGGTGATGCAGTGATGAAGAAATAGCTGCACCTGTTAAAAGTCAGAAAAGTTGCCAGTCCTAATTCTACTTGAAATTGTTGTGAAATATCATAGCTTAACAAGCATTTAAAAACAACCTAAAGGAATCAAACTGCATGGAAAGGGTTATTTATATAGTGTGTCACATCAGATTCAAGCAAATGCAAGATCTATACCTTTAAACATGAATTATTTTTGAACTTGCATTTTTTTTAAAAAAATTAATCCAATTTTTATGTATTTTTATCAAGACAGACCTGGGTTTCAGCCACTGTTGATAACCACAATTCTTACAGTGCTCTTCTCCATACTGTTTCCTTCCTTCACAATCTTTTTTCCATGCTTCATGTTCTCCAGCTCACATATACATATCCGAAGTGCAATAGCACAAACGGGCACGAGATCTCTCAGTATGCTCCAATCAGCATGTGGAAATCCTATGCAATTCACTTTGATTGAGGCACTGGTGCACATTCCTTCACATACACAGAGCTACCCCCCCCCCCCATGAAACTTGAGTGCGAAAGCTCTGATATGCAGGCAAGTTGCACGGTGAAATCACTTGATGAGAACATTCATGTGCAGAAAAACAACATTCTCTGGGTGAATAATATCAGCACCACTGTAACCTAGATATTTTATTTATTTAGTCACGACTGTTCTTCAGAAGGATGGTCAATGCTGTAGAAGCCATCACAGGACACCGATATTTTTCAGGTCAAGTTTGATATAATGATTTGGATCCAAAAGTGCAGCTGTGCAAGCCAAAGTGACATCCCCCCATTTCTATTGCCACAGTCTCCTGTACCAAGATATTTGAGGATCTTGGCCCTCAAAGGTGGCTTTTCAGGCACAAGTGGTTGCAGTGGAGGGGAGAGATGAGAAAGCTCCATTGTGCAATTATAGATTTCCACTTGCTTGTGTTAGGATCCAAGCCATTATTTTAAAAAATGCTTCCTTCAGAATGTCATAAAGCCCTACTACATTTAAACTAAACTGCGTTATTTTTTTGGTTTTAAGCCCTGACTGGAAACCACACTTCAGAACTGTTTGGATTCTGATTTTTTTTCTTCTCCTTAAACAAATGAATGCCATTTGTACATCACTAGCCTTTGCAATGTTCAGATCTGAGTTGTGCAAAGCTGACAAGCAGCTTAAGTACACATGCACTTTTCATACAAAGAGTCAAAGTGAAGTATTCTAGTATCGTGGTATTCTAGTAACACAGAGTCTACACAGCATCACTGACAAAGTGTTGGCCTGCCAGGGCACTTCATAAAAAGGTATCAAGTCTTAGTGAGAACAAGCAAATGTGGGATCCTGGAGAGAAGGATGCACCCATTTTGCTCCTCTTCCAGTCCTGCGGCTGTGAGCTAAGCCATAGTTAGGGCTTAGCATTACATATGAACCTGGGCTAGTGGTTTATCTCCTCCAGACAAATCATGAATGGTATGCCAGAGAATAAAACTTGGCTACGTCTTGTGTTAAACCACAAGCCTGGATTTGGATGCCATGCTAAGCCAAACTATGTTTTAGTTCACAACAAAATGGAAGCACCAGGACTGGAGGAGAAAAGCAGTAAGAATCTGGTCTCCAAGAACCCGCACATTTCCACTAAGTCAGGCATCCCCAAACTGCGGCCCTCCAGACGTTTTGGCCTACAACTCCCATGATCCCTAGCTAACAGGACCAGTGGTCAGGGACGATGGGAATTGTAGTCCAAAACATCTGGAGGGCCAAAGTTTGGGGTGCCTGCACTAAGTAATTGTTTGTCAAAGCATTACATGCCAGCCAGGTCTATGAATGAAACACTTGAGTACTTTACACAAATACCTTGCCTACCTATAAAAAGCTGGTCAGGTTTATAATTACTAGCAGAATGAGATGTACAAGAGATGTTTAAATCAGTTTTACTACCATTCAGCATTTTTCTGTAAAGTTCCTTTTGTAGTTCTTAATCACAATGCTTTGGTGTTTTCATACCTGCAGTCCTTTAAATGCACCCTGCTAATGGGACTGAATTCCAATTTTTGATGGTAGACATTCATCTTTCTCTTCTCTCTCTCTCTCTCTCTCTTTTAAGTACAAGTGGTGGCACTACTGATATGGCTCCCTTTAGGTCAGGATGTGACTCTGTTATGGTCAATGAGCCACCAGTTGGACTCATTCTTTTAACTACTCTACACCAGCATAATCACCTTTGAGGTACAACTCTTCTCAAATGGTGCAATGTTACGAGTCCCTGACCATTCCAGGCCAAGTCACAACAGGCTAGAGCTGTCCAACAAGGGACAGGTGTCTCCATCATGCCTTGTGAACCTCTTGGGGGCATGTGGATGATAAGTTTTATGCCACAAGGCAATTCTCCTGTTTCTATGTGCTATGTCTATGTGAGCACACACAAAGAGAACCAAGGCTAGTATAATGAATTAAGCTTAAGGTCCAACAAAGGCAGTACAATGAAGAGACAGCCAGCTTAGAAGGTGAGCCTGGCATTTGGGGAATACTGCCTTTTTGGTTAGGCAGAAGTATCTAAGGCAAATTGTCTAGAAGTTCCCGTTTTCAAGTTTACACTACTAGAGGGAACTGTTAAGATTATTGTGAATTGCTGTTTCTCATGCTACAGTAAGAAATCCTTCCACCTTATCTATATGAATGCCCAGTTCAGCTCCTGAAACAAAAATAAGCAAAATGCTAGAAAAGTCAGTTTTATGAATAACCACTGTTTCTACCTTTCCAATTGAACATTGTCAACCAACATAGAATATACAGACAAGTAAATGAAAAGCTTTAGCTGGAGTTTTTTCCCCTGGGTTAGCAAAGTTTCTTAACATAGTCCCAACAGCTACTGTGGCAGCTGAATACTTAAACGACGGGCCATAGCAATTACTGCACAAGTGTGATACAGTGATCCATGGTGCTGTCATGAGCCAACTCTGCATATTGCACTTGTACCATATTTTGGGTGGTAATAGTCTGATGACGGCAGCTACTTCTATACAGTATTATATGTGCCATAGCAAAAAGGTGGCCACAACAGAACAACGTATGCTGGCACCATCTAGAATCTGTATCCATTATAACAACAGCGAGGCAGGGCAGGTGACTCACTGAAAATTAGAAAATCTGCTACAGTTCGGTACCCTCAATATGCTGTTGGACTCCTAACTCCCATAGTCCCTGATCTCTGGCCATGCTGTTAGGGCTGACAGGAGATGGAGTCTAATAATATCTGGAGAGCATCTCACTGGCTACTCCTGAACTACAGTACTTTCATTGACGTTGCAGCTATGATTACTTATAATTAAAGGCATTGACGAATCTTTTCACAGCATAACCCTTACTAATTCTCCCAAGCTTGCCTGTCCTGCAGTACACATTCATAGGGAAATTTCAATATTTTCACCTTTTGTGATCTATTAACTATATACACATAGTGAAATAAGTTTAGGAGACTTTGATTAGTGTCAACCTTTCTTGTGAATCCAATGAAATCTGTCTTAATTTCAGAACAGTAAAACCCAAATGGATCTAAGTGGATAAATATTAGCACCAATACGTCCAAGGAGTCATATGGCCATTTATTATTTTTTAAAAGACTATTAAGACTGAAACAATATATTTACTTTTACAATATGAAAATTCTTTAGGACTTCCTGACACATTACATTATAGGATACAGTGCCTCACATATGCTGTGGAAGCCTCAGCATATTATACCACTTTGCATAGTTCTAATACATGAATGTGCAGGAGTGAGGTACACATAGTCTCGCAGTCTTACGACTTACTGCTCTTCCATTATAACCACTAAAAGATGCGTTTCAAGTATGTGAGTGCTCAAAGAGTGAAATGCTTTTAAAGTCTGACAACTGCACACTCCTGAACATTCATACATTAAGTAACCAAGTGACACAATATTGCAATACAATACCCTTACTGTAATATGTAAACAAGTCCTTTAGCACAAATGCTTGCTGAGTCCATGCATTTTATTTACAATAAACTCTTTTGAAACAGCTTCCTTTACTGTAATATACAGTATTTCTTTGTCCTGTTGGATTACTTTGCTCTTCAGTAGAAAAACCACCCATGTTTTTTGCCAACAGGATAACTTCTCCAACCCCCTTATATGGCTCAGTTGAACGTTCCATCTTCTATGCAGTGACTATTAACCCTAGTACCTTAACACCACTAAGATCAGCCAATCAATGACTGAATAACACAGTGTTTTCAGGGCAGCACGAAGTTCACCAAAACAGAAGGTACTTCTGACATATTTCAAAGCAGTCCAAAAACAATTCAGCAGTTACCTACAACTTTAGGTAACAAAGTTACAAACTCATTTGCAATTTCCAACATTACCCAACAATTGCCTGGAACATGGAGAAAGCATTTATGAAAAAGACTTTGCCGTGTTATTTCTTCCATTTTTTCTTCAGTCTCCTTTGGGCACATGGGTTTCCTAGCTTTGAACTTGTTAGGTCATGCCACTGTTAGGTATTGATGATAGAACAGCCCAAAAAGGCTTGTGGAAAAGAGACAAGCAGCAATCCACCAAGTGAGAAAGGACAGAAGTCCTCTGAATAGGAGTGGAGTGAAAATGTTCTTCAGGCTAGCCAGTGCCATTGTTAGCTGTATTACAGTTACCTTCACCTTTCCATCATCAGATGAAGATTCAGAGTTTACTGAATTGCTCTCCACTGGTAAATCTGAAGTAGCTTCTGGATAAATACCCCAGGAATAGTTACCTACAGGAGGAAAATAAGACAGATGTTAAGGGTTATAGTCTCTCGGATCATTTTTAATTATTATGTCCATATGACTAGTGCTCACGCTGCAAAGAGCTGAACCACTTTCTAGGAGGTAATAAAATGGAAGCCGCCTGAATCCCAAGATGCACAATGCAACTTTGCTCAGTACAAACTCAGCATTTCTTTTTCGTGCTCTCAGCAACAGATGAAGCAGGAATTTGCACTTCTCCCCTGCAGCCAAATGTGCAAGCTCCAAAATCACAAGCTATACTTGCTTCTTGTTTTTACTGTGCAAAGCATGAGCTTGGAGATATAAAATTAAGCTTAGGACAGCATGCACCGATTCAGAAATTAAGAATACATGAAGGGGAAAACTTCTGCACCAGCTGCCCATCTAATATGAAGCCACGTTCAAGGTCCTTGAATTAATTCATAAAACTCTGAACAACTTAGGTCCAAGGTACCTCAAGGGAACTGCCTAAACCCTTATATCCCAGCTCAATCACTGAGATCCTCTGCAGGAATGTCGTTGGTTGTTCCTTGAGCTGAAAAGGCTCATTTGACAACAAGAAGAAACCAAGCCTTTAGTGTCATCAACTCATTATTGTGCAACACTCTGCCAATAGAGGCACCTTCTGTTTCAACTTTTAAGTGCCTGCTGAAAACCTTTCTATTCAGGAAATTAAGAATTCCACAATAGTTAACTGATTTCTGATTTTAACTTTTTAGTACAGTTTTTACTGTATGGATTTATATACTATTATTATAAACCACTCTGATATCTTTTATGAATAGTGACGTAAATGTATTTTTTTTATAAATAACAGAGAGAAGACTAATAAAGAAATGCTACTTCAGTGCTTCTCTGTCCTACAATTTTACAAGTAATGACCAAAACATCTGCTCACCTTATTCCCAACTCTAGTTCCCAATGAACATTATTTTGTATTGAATGAACTTTGTGTCTCTAAGAACTGATTTATACATTCTAGCAAGAACAGCACTTATTGGTGGGAGGCAGTGGGAGTGTAATATGTTATGCCCAACAAGCGTATTTTGAATTTCATGGACAGAAAGCACAAATACATGTGTGCCCTTCACAAAAATATAACTATTCTACAGTTTTATGCAAAACCACTGATACATTCAGTTCTTCAGCTGTTTTTGAGCAAGAACTGCCCTAATTGCCAGCTGTCTTATATATGCACATCTTGCCAGTCATTCCTGGATTTGCAACAGAGATAAGAAGCATGCTTGTCATGCAGTTGTGCCTCAATATCTTGGCTTGCCATTTCTTCCCAGAATACTTAACAAAATAATACCATTTTAGAAAACAGCATTACTTGGCAGGTTCTTTTCTTTATTGGATACATCTTACCTAAAGTTTTCAGCAGCAGAGTCATGTGAAGCAGCATAACCAGAGGCGCCACATACTGAAGTGCAATTATACAAAGGTAATAAAACACTCTGGCCACCTAAGTTAACAAAAATATTGAATAACTCAGTGCACAAGCTAATGCAGTATGACTATCACATAGCAAGCAATAAAGCACAGTTGTTGGTATTATCAAATAGTTTAAAGGTAAAGGTACCCCTGACCATTAGGTCAGGGCGCGGATGACTCTGGGGTTGGGGTGCTCATCTCGCTCTATAGGCTGCGGGAGCCGGCGTTTGTCTGCAGACAGGTTTTCCAGGTAATGTGGCCAGCATGACTAAGCCGCTTCTGGCGAACCAGAGCAGCACACGGAAACGCCATTTACCTTCCTGCCGGAGCGGTACCTATTTATCTACTTGCACTTGACGTGCTTTCGAACTGCTAGGTGGGCAAGAGCTGGGACTGAGCAACAGAAGCTCACCCCATTGCAGGGATTCGAACTGCCGACCTTCTGATAGGCAAGCCCTAGGCTCTGTGGTTTAGACCACAGCGCCACCCGCGTCCCTAGCAAATAGTTTAGAAGCAGTTTATTTTGTACAATTTATCTATCACTTAACAGAAAAGCCTTCTGAACAGTTTACAAGAAAGAATGCAGGAATAAAATCAGAAGCTGAACTCTAAAGCATACATAGTATCAGAATAGAGTGAAAATCACAACACTGAACAGAACAATCTGAAAACCCATGCAATTTTAATAGTGATCCCTTTGAAATCTGTTTGCTATTTCTGTCCTAAACACTCCCTAAAAGCAAGTATATAGTTTACATTATGTACTTGTCTGGTTAAAGTAGTATTACCCCTTGAAAATCAAAGGGACTCCCACTACCATAGCACTAAACTATTTCTCCAAGGCAAAAAACATAGATCTATTGATTGCAACTTTCATTGTCCTTTTGCCTTCAATCAAAACAGACGTTTTCATTGATAACCACTGTTTCCCTCCTACAATGTCATGAATTGCTCTATCCCCTAACCATTAGAATTGCAGTACGTAATATCCTTCAGAACTAATGAAAAGTAAGTGATTATTTCCAGAAAATATTAGGTTTAAATGTCCCTAAAGTCACAGTACCATGATTCTAGAGAACATTTCAGGTTGACTATAAATACAAGATGGGACAGTACTGTACTCATGAATTTAAATATATCTAATATATAATGAGTCTAAATATATCATTAGTTACTTCATTTGTTTTATACACACTATTATTCTTTCAGGCAGGCTTACCATTTTCTGTAGTTCAACTGTACTTATTCTGCCAACTTCCTTTTTCATTTGATCCACACATTTCTGTGCTAAATTAAGATAGGCTTGGAGATGACTACGCATCATGGCTAACCTCAAAGCACACAGGAGAATTATAATCCACAACCTGAGAGTATCAAAAGTTGCTTCTGACATTCTGTAGAATAGAGAAAAAGTAATGCAGTGATTTTCCAAAGGACGTCCTACACTGTACTAAGCACATTTTGTACAAGATTGTTGGAGTGCTGAAAGAAAAAATTCCACTACAGAGTGAAACCATTCAAATATCAATGGCATATTCAGAGATGCTGATAGTCACAAGCCTTTAGGAACGGGAGTGCAGAAAAATCTCTTATTACTACTACTTCAGTTAGCATTCCTATCTCAGAGCTTTTTAGATACTGGGTGCAATATGTTCTCAAGTAAATAAATGAGTCTTGACCCATTTGTCTTTCTTTTCCCTTGTCAAAGAGAAGGGCAAAAATATGTTCAGTGTATTTTTACAGGCAATGGGAAGCAACAGAAGAGAATTAATACTGACTTTTTAATTTATGCAGTTTACTGGACAGGGTATTTGGTCTTTTTACTGCTTTGGGCTTTGTATTGCAGTCTCATTCTCATTCTGTCTTACGCGACAGTTCTATTAAATGTCAAGCAATTACAAGAAATCTTCCAAATTGTTCTGTATTCTGTTCATGCTAAAAAAAATCCTATCATAGCCCAGAACTCATTTCCTTGTTACAGAGAGTTAGACAAGCTAGAAGATGGCGCCATTTATGCTTACAAGCAAGTTCTGAAGTTATTATTAAACACTTCCTCCCCACCTCCCAGTGACAGTTATGAAATTAAATATAAACATTTTTATGAAGTGGCAAAGCAAGATTTGCTTGAAGGAGCCAGGAGGACAGGCACCAAATATAGAACCTTGCCATCTGTATTTACCAAAGAATTCATAGCAGATGTGTAAGAGCATTGCATATTAAAATATAACAATTTTTGTGCATGCAGTGGTTATAGCTAACTTTCAGAAGCTTCTCCCCAATGCCTAAAGATCAATAGATCCTTTGCATTACAGTTTCTCGGTGATTTACATAACCAGCTGCCTCCTTTGCAGTTATAGCCAAATAGGGAATATAGTGGTATTAATAGTTGAGATCTCTGTAGACCAAAGAATAGGTTCTGTTGATAACATTAACCAGTGCCTTTTCTCGATTCCAGTGGGCACCTTTCTCTATGTTACTACCATCAAAGTTAAACCATTAGAAGAGAATGAATAACAGGCTACCATAATATATGTTATATTCCTTGGTACTAAATAAAAGAACAAAATTCCGAGGATTAAAGCGGGGGCAATTGTTAAGTTGTCCTCTTTCCACTCAATATAGCAATAATGGTTTAGAAAGTAAAAAAGATAAAAGTAAAGGACCCCTGGACAGTTAAGTCCAGTCGAATTTGACTATGGAGTGTGGCACTTATCTCTGCTTTCAGGCCAAGGCAGCCGGCATTTGTCTGCAGACAGCTTTTCCAGGTCATGTGGCCAGTATTACTAAACGGCTTCTGGACACCGTGACAAGTGCCAGAGCACATGGAAATGCTGTTTACCTTCATGCCGCAGTGGCACCTATTTACCTACTCGTGCTGGTATGCTTTCAAACTGCTAGGTTGGCAGGAGCTGTAACAAAGCAATGGGAGCTCACCTCGTCGCAGATATTTGAACTGCCGACCTTACGATCAGCAAGCCCAAGAGGGTCAGTGGTTTAGACCACAGCATCACCCACGTCCCTCTACAAAGTGGTACATGCACGGTAAGATTTTACAAGGTAGATTTTCAAAAGCAACTTACAAAGGCACATTCTCTTTTCCCAATGGGGGATTCATTATATAGTCCTTAGTAATGGGTTTTACCCACAATAAGACCATCAGGAGGGGTGCCAGGAAGTTTATATGCAGCAGAGTTCTGAAAGTTAAATAGAGAAACAAAATTAATGAACCGTAATAACTGCGTTTTCAAACTGCTATGTTGAAAATAAAGTAAAATACATATAATCTAGCTCATAATCCTTCTGATACATTTGTTTTATCTGCTAGGACGGTGGTTTTCAAAAAGTCACTGAAAATGCTGGATCTCCTGTATTTAATCCTGGGTGAGGTTATTGGTTTGTTTTTGTTTTTGTATTTATTATGTGTGTGTTTTTTTGGGGGGGGATCTTGTATTTTTATGTTGTGAACCGCCCTGAGATTTACAGATGGAGGGCAGTATATAAATTTAATAAAGCATCATCATTTCTTCAGGAAGAAGACACATAATGGCTCTAGCTTGTTTGCCACTACCAAATTTTCAATTTAGATTATATTGTAAAATTCACTATACAGTTGCACACAGTGCAACAGTAAAGCTCAAAGTGTCTGAACATGAGTTAGCTATGTGCCCAGGAATGCCCCACACTCTCTGGCAGGCTCATTGGGCTTTGGGGTTCCCGAACAGATATTTCAGACTATTACATTGACAGTCAAGCTAAATGTAGGGAATGCCAATGAATGCACAGCTTCACCCCTAATCCATACACCAAACCTGATTCACAAATTTATTAATGAACCGAAATATAATACAGTTACTGTTATTCTAAAGTAGCATATTTGTTGATTAGACAGTAGAGAAGGAAACTTTGAAACAGATAAACTGTTTAGTTAGCAATCAACATCTCTGCAATTTAAAAGCACTGAGGCAATGCAGGTAGAAAGAGGTAGCTGGTATGAAACTAATGGGTTTCTGCATGTGAACAGGGCCCAACAGAAGGCAGCAGATCAAGTATAATTTATGGGCATCATCTTTCTATGAGCATATCCAATGATCAAGTTGTCTGAGGATCCTTCACAGTGGCATAATGTCCCTAAACTACTTCCCAGGCTGACCCGCCATGCAACCTATCTCTGGGTTAGCCACAGGACTAAATGTCTGTTAATCCTCTTATAGGGGTTTCCAACAGTGCTTCTCCATCATTCGCAGCTTGTTCAGAATGCAGCAGCAAGGTTGCTTACAGGCACAGGCAACCATGATGTTATTATTCCTGTCCAGCATTCTTGAACATTCCTGGGGTCTCAGATATCACACACAATTTGGAGCTGCCACCGCTGTGCCTTAAGACAGCATGGGCCACTTCACCTGCACTATGCCAGGTTCCACACTGAATAAATGTGCTCTATTCAGATATTCAATTGTGCCGGGTATTCACCTTTAAGACTTCTGAACAGAAGTCTCATTTTCCTCCTCTCCTCACCTCTGCCTTTTCTTCTTTTAACATGTTTAATAGATGGTTTAGCCATATTTTCATTATGGAAATAGGAAGTTGCCTTATACAGAGTCAGATTATTGGTCCATTAGATCCGTACTTTCTACACCAACTAATAGCGGCTCTTCAGAGTTTCAAAAAGAAATCTTTTCAAGCTCTGCATGGAGATGCATGAGACTGAATCAGAAACCTTCTACATGCAGAACCATTGCTACAACCTTCCTTGACTTTTATTGTACCCTGAAAACTGGTTATGAATTGGCATTTTAGCTGAGGAAAAAGAAAAAGTGATGCCCAAATATTACTACTGGCAGATTTAAGCAAAATTCTACATGACGTGGCTTACTGGGTGATTTTTTCAGTTGATAAACTCAAAGCATCCAGATGCATCTGAGCCAATCTCAATCCAGGGAATGTCAAAAAAGCACCAATAAACGAACAAAGGATAGCCAAGACGAATTTGAAGGTTATTTTAGAAACAGGACCCCTAAGAAAAAAGGGGAAAAGGGAAACAATAGTCAACTTATCCAACATTCTAAGGACATGGTATATATTTTGCTCTTACATACCTCATGATGACAAAGGAAAACAAAAAAGCAAACAAAAGCCATATTTCCCTTCCAACTTATTACTGAAAATCAGAAATATTAAACCAATCTACTCTTGCAGGATGCATAATAGATATCTGAGCTATCAAGTCATTTATGCAAAAGTTCCTTTAGTACTTGCTGCCCAATAATGGGTTGTTCATTGGTTTTTTACAGGAGAGGAATAGCAGGTGCATGTGTGCACCTCTGTGGGTCAACATCAATGTATCAGTAGTAGGGAACCTCTAGCCCATGGGTCAAATTAGGTCTGCCATATCTTCCTATTTGTTCTGCCAGACCATTTTGACCAAACCATACCTACACACAACCTCATAACACATCCTCATATGAGATACAGGTAAAGATGCAACTGTGCTAAAAGTAGGTTTGCCTCAACAATCAACCAGTTGTCAGGGCTTGCAGAGTGCTGTATATAGTGTTTTGCAAGCCCCATTGTAGATAAAATAGGTCGACTGACATTCAATGATTGATGGGTATTTGGGGTGGGGAACATAAGGCGCTAGCCTGTCCACCAGATCCAGTTGCCTACTCTTGCTATATATTAATTGAAAACTATTTCTCCATCTGTGGATACTTATATAGGCAACATGATGAATCACAACCAGAAGAGAGAGGTAACAGGAGCAAGTTTGGGGAAAACCCCAGGTTTACAAAGTACCCAAAAAATCTGTGTGCACCTGGGCAGGGGAAGAACATCAAAAACATGATTGGTGAGGACTGAGCATCGTCAATGGGAACTGAGTGGAATGGAAGAGGGGGTGGAACGGAATAATGTATCCTATAAGAGGGCAAGGCTTGCATTCCGAATAGGAACTCTCTACAATGCAATATTTTTGTTGAAGGTCCCACTTGTGTGTTTCATACATAAGAGAGAGAGAGCTCAGTTGGTAGAGCATAGGACTCTTAATCTCAGGGTTGTGGGCAAAAGTTGACTGCATAGCAGGGGGTTGGACTAACTGGACTTGTGGTCCTTTCCAACTCATCATTTCTATGATTATTTTATGTGTATAATCTCTCACACACCCTTCAAATCATGATACTGATCCTGCAGCCTACCACAGGATGGAGAACAATAACCTTTTGCCAACTGTCACACTTTACTGCTAGCGACTTTTAAAGAATCTGTTACATCTGTGGATGAACAAATTGGAGGTTTCACCTGATGATTATCAGAATTTAATTTCTGATCATTGCAGAGGTCAAAATTAGTTAGATATTACTTTGTTTAGGGAAGCTTTTAATGTTTGACAGACTATTGTATTTTAATATTTTGTTGGAAGCCGCCCAGAGTGACTGGGGAAACCCAGCCAGATGGGCGGGGTATAAATATTATTATTATTATTATTAGCTCAATGGCCAGCCGACAAGACTCAAGAAAAAGACAGAGTTCCAATACAATAAGAAATTTAAGTGATTGCAGCTGGTTATGCAACTAAACTCAATAATTAAAAAGAGGACAGGAGCCCTGTTCTCACTTGCATTTCATCACCTTTCCTCTAAAAGTGTGGAGTTGCAAATTATGACCTCCCATTTCAAAAACATTTGTTTCATAAGATTTTGCAGTTTCTACAAATTCAAAAGGAGTAACTGAAAAACAGAAAGTGTGGTCCGGTACATCGGGAATGTGGAATTCAGGAATATGAGGTCCTACCGCAACAGGACCCATATCATGAAAGTCCACTGGAACCTTTACTTTCTGTCAAGAGTAGCTCCCATGTGCTGTATTAGAAGCTGTACCCAACAGTTTCAGAAGCAGTTTGAGGTATACAAAGAATTACTGTCATGAACAGAATGTGAAAGGCCTTGTTGGGTTTGAAACCCTTGTCCTGTGTGCTCCTGTGAATTAAAGAACCTTAATACAAACAAAATTCAACTAAAAGGAGAGCATGGATAACATTTCAATGGGTTGCATTCAATTAGCCTTTACCCAGAGTAGACCCATTGAAATGAATGTGCTAAATTAATCATAGCCATTAATTTCAGGGGGTCCTTTCTAAGTAAAATTTAGTTGAATAGAACCCAGTAATAACAATACACATCTCTACATAGTTGTTCATTATACTTACTGGGATTCCAAGCCTTGCTTTTCAAAAAACTGCACAGCACTTTCTGAAAAATTTGAGAAGCCTGCATGTGGAAAATTTTGCACAAGGTGAAACGCAGAATCTCAAAACACTAGCAACACAAAACATTTTAGAGGTAATTTTCAAATGTTAGCCAGTTTTTTCTTCATTCACCAGTCAGAATGCTCTAATTCAATTATGAACAGGCAAGGCCTTGGAAAATATCTCAGAGCTATTTGTATGTTCTCTTAAGGGTGAACAGACTGTCTTCTTTTTAAGAGTGCAATCCATATCCACCTGAAGTCAACAGTGTTGATCTTAATGGGCCTAAATTACAACCTAAGAGCATAACCAATTTCTAGAAGAGGTACTTCAGGCAACTGCAGTAAGAGCTGAAGAAATGAAAACAAGCTAAGGTTAGAAGTAGGCAAAACAGTCGTAAATATTTTGAGAAAGAATCTGTTTGTAAAACACACACTGGGCTGAACTTTCTCAGAGCTTTTGGCTCCTCAAAGATCAGTATATGGTGTGCTGTGATGTGAAGGTGCAGAGCAGAAAAAAAGTTAGTGCTGAAAATTTTGTGGAAACACTTTCTATGAGAGATTTTGTACACAGAAGGTAAAGGTACCCCTGACCATTAGGTCCAGTCGCAGACAACTCAGGGGTTACAGCATTCATCTCACTCTATAGGCCGAGGGAGCCAGCCTTTACCTGCAGAGCCGCTTCTGGAGAACCAGAGCAGCACAAGTATTTCCACCTGATTTTATCCCCCCTTCCTCCTGTTCCACATCCTACCCCATTTGGCAGGGCCCAGGGGTGGGTTGGGGGCTTGGGGATTGCCAGATCAAAAAGTTGTCTTCTACTGGTCTCCTTGACAAAGACCTTTCAATTCCAGCATGCATTTAAAAGAAGTTGTATTATGCCCACTTTCCCTGTGTTTATTATTGTTTTAAACACCAAATTATTTGATCGGTGATTTGTTTTATGGACTGCTCTGTAAATTGTTTTGTGACCTGTGATGAACAGCAGTCTATAAATTTTGAAAATAGATAAATATTGTATAAACATTTCTCTAGATCCAACTCTGGATATTAATGTTGCCCAAACACAACGTTTTAAGGTCTTACCTGATTCGAGTCCAAATTCTAGATAATTGTCTGTTACTATCAGAATGGTCATGGCTTTGACAAAGAAAAAGAAGCCAAAGGTTACGCAGACGGATCGCTCACCTCCCTCTTCTACTTTGAAGTAGTGTGTAGTTAATGAAAACAATATTTTGCTACATAAGAATAGTTAAGGAAAAAATAGTTTTGCACAATCCGTAGATTAGCCAAAAATTATTTTAGGATGAAAATTATATGGAGAAAGTATAGCTGAATGGATTTGTTTAAACACAGTGCTGCCAATGCATACTAAACTTACTACGTATATAGTGCATCTAGCTGCTCAGATCCTGGTTTGTATCTAATTGTATATTTCTCTCTGCTGATGGAAGGCTGCTTAATTCAGCAGACGTTTCCATGGCGGAAAGCTTTGTGTGGGGAGGGGAATCCCTTGCGTGACTCCCAGTTTTCCTAAGGGTCTCCAAACTCCCCAGAGTAGATTGGGTGGTGCAGAGGGCATAAATTAAAACCAACTTCCCCCCTTACCACTAATGGAAGCCACTTTCGAAACAACAAGACTCCCATCACCAGAGAGACACAATTAGATACAACTTCCAGTTTATCTATTAAAGAGATTTATTTAAAGAGAGCTAGCACCAATGATTTATTCAGAAATGAAGTATAAAAGGAGTTGATCTTAACAAAGTTTGATTTCTCCCAAGTTACATCCAAAACCAACAATTCTGTAGAAACCAAACAAGCTTTTTGTACAGTTGAATATTAATTTCACTTATTTTAAAGGAAGCTGAAATTAATTTGAGATATTAGGATATTAAAGCTTACAGTCTTTCTGATCAGAAACTCCAGAATTTAACAAATTTTATGCAGAAGCTGCCTCTTTCCACCTGGTCTAGGGCGGGGCCTGGAAGGCCTCATAAAGGACTGCTGCCGCTGCTCTGCTGCTGGTGCTGCCCAGGACTCTCTCCTGCTGTGAGTGCCCACAGGCCCTGTCCCTGCCTCCTTCCACCTGGTCTAGGGCGGGGCCTGGAAGGCCTCATAAAGGACTGCTGCCGCTGCTCTGCTGCTGGTGCTGCCCAGGACTCTCTCCTGCTGTGAGTGCCCACAGGCCCTGTCCCTGCCTCCTTCCACCTGGTCTAGGGCGGGGCCTGGAAGGCCTCATAAAGGACTGCTGCCGCCGCTCTGCTGCTGGTGCTGCCCAGGGGAACTTGAAACAGCACAGAGTCCTTTTTAAAATGCTTTTTAAAGAATTTTTAATGTTTTTATCTTCTTTGGGGTGGTAGGTGGGAGGGATTTTTAGTTGGGTGTGGGAATCTGTTAAATTTTAGTGTATTTGTAATTTTTATTGTTTTTGGTTTTATTGTTTTATTGTGTTTGGGGTGGTAGGTGGGAGGGATTTTTAGTTGGGGGTGGGAATCTGTTAAATTTTAGTGTATTTGTAATTTTTATTGTTTTTGGTTTTATTGTTTTATTGTCTTTTTTGTGTTCTTCTTTTGTTGAGTTCTTTGCTGTTTTTTACAGAGGTTTTATTTTGTTTTTAAGGGGAGGGGTCAGGGCTGCCCGGGAGGGGGTCCCAGCAAGCAAAATGGCTGGGGCAGATTCCACAGGGGGGTGTGCACTGGAACAACCGATCTCAGTGGTCACGGGTAGGAGGAGGAGTTACGCTAAGACCAGACCATGTCATTACCGAGGAGGCAGACTTAGTCGTTGTCTGAGGACTATCCCTGCCTCCAGGTCTGGTCCTGACCGGACGGATATTGGAATCAGCAAGGGATACCCACATGACCTGAAGGTGCTGCTGTGCAATGCCAGGTCGATGATGAATAAGACCACCGCCATTCACGACCTGATTGTGGATGGAGGATTTGACCTGGCATGTGTGACAGAGACCTGGTTGGAGGAAGCCGATGGGCCCGTTCTTGGCGCTGCTTGCCCACCAGGTTTCTCTTATGCACAGCAACCCAGGCCATCTGGGCGGGGAGGGGGGGTTGCAGTGATTTTTAGGAAGTCATTAGTTTGCACCAGGCGTCCTATTGGAAAGACCCAGTTCTCTGAGTGCATGTTCTGGAAGTTGGGCAATAGAGGCAGTACAGGATTCCTTTTGGTGTACCGACCTCCCCGCTGCACCAAGGATTCCCTGCCCGAGCTGCTTCAGGTCGTGTCGGATGTGCTCCTGGAGACACCTAGCTTGGTTGTCTTAGGGGATTTTAACATCCATGCCGACACGACCTTACAAGGAGCCGCTCGGGACTTCGTGGAAAGCATGGCCACCATGGGGCTGTCCCTGAATAAGTCTGGCCCAACTCATAGCCGCGGACATGCCTTGGACTTGGTGTTTACCTCTATGGATGTTGGTGATCTGACATTAAGTAAAAGCGAAACAAAAGAAGTGCCATGGTCAGATCACTTTCTGGTGCAACTGGACTTCTCCGCAACCCTTTCCCTCTGCAGGGAGGTGGGACCGATTCGGATGGTCCGCCCCCGCTACTTAATGGATCCAATTGGCTTCCAAAGAGTGGTAGGGGATGTTTTATCCCATGTCGATGGCCTTTCAGCTGATTCCCTGGTGGCCCGCTGGAATGCGGAGTTAACCAGCGCTATTGACTGTCTGGCTCCGAAGCGCCCTCTCAGATTGCATGGAGCCCGGACAGCCCCGTGGTTTTCCCCGGCGCTGAGGGCAATGAAACAGTCGTTGAGACGGCTAGAGCGCCGGTGGCGGAAAACTCATTTTGAATCAGACCGGACACGGGCTAGAGCTCAACTTCGAGCCTACCAAGTGGCAATGGCGACGGCGAAGAGGACCTTCTTCACCGTCTCCATCGCATCTGCAGAAAACAGCAGCAGGAGACTCTTCCAGGTGGTTCGCAATTTAGCGGAACCACCTGCTCCATCCGGGCCCAGTACGGGCCACATGATCTCCTGCAATGATTTTGCAAAGTTTTTTGCAGATAAAGTCGCTCAGATTCGGGAAGAGGTAGACTCCACCGTGGGAGCAGGGCCGGGGCGGGGGAGTGCTAGAGTCCTGTCTAGTCAAGTTTTGTGGGATCAATTTCAATCTGTTACCTCCGAGGATGTGGACAGGCTGCTTAGACGAATGAAACCAACCACCTGTCTCCTTGATCCTTGCCCATCCTGGCTTATAAAAGCTAGCCAGGAAGGGCTGGGCGATGGGCTTCGCGGGTTGGTAAATGCTTCTCTCCATGAGGGAGCCTTCCCAGACCCGCTGAAAGAGGCGGTTATTAAACCGCTTCTTAAAAAACCATCTTTAGATCCGGCCAATATGGCCAACTATCGCCCAGTCTCAAATCTTCCATTCTTGGGCAAGGTGATTGAGCGAGTGGTTGCGGAACAACTCCAGGCACGCCTGGAAGAAGCGGACCATTTGGATCCCTTCCAGTCAGGATTCAGGCCTCATCATGGGACTGAAACTGCCTTGGTCGCACTGGTCGATGATCTCCGGCGGGCTAGGGACAAAGGTAAGAGCTGTTTCCTTGTTCTGCTGGATCTCTCAGCGGCTTTTGACACCATCGACCATAACATCCTTCTGGACCGTCTAGAGGGCTTGGGAGCTGGGGGCACTGTCATGCAGTGGTTCCGCTCCTTCCTCCTGGGCCGTGTTCAGAAAGTGGTGGTGGGGGATGAGTGTTCAGACCCCTGGGCGCTCACTTGTGGGGTGCCTCAGGGTTCTGTCCTCTCCCCCATGCTTTTTAACATCTATATGCAGCCACTGGGAGAGATCATCAGGGGGTTTGGGCTGGGTGTCCATCAGTATGCTGATGATACCCAGCTCTACCTCTCTTTTAAATCAGAACCAGTGAAGGCGGTGAAGGTCCTGTGTGAGTGCTTGGAGGCGGTTGGAGGATGGATGGCGGCTAACAGATTGAGATTGAATCCTGACAAGACAGAAGTACTGTTTGTGGGGGACAGGAGGCGGGCAGGTGTGGAGGACTTCCTGGTCCTGAATGGGGTAACTGTGCCCCTGAAAGACCAGGTGCGCAGCCTGGGAGTCATTTTAGACTCACAGCTGTCCATGGAGGCACAGGTCAACTCCGTGTCCAGGGCAGCTGTTTATCAGCTCCATCTGGTACGCAGGCTGAGTCCCTACCTGCCCAGTGACTGTCTCTCCAGAGTGGTGCATGCTCTAGTTATCTCTCGCTTGGACTACTGCAATGCGCTCTACGTGGGGCTACCTTTGAAGGTGACCCGGAAACTACAACTAATCCAGAATGCGGCAGCTAGACTGGTGACTGGGAGCGGCCGCCGAGATCACATAACACCGGTCCTAAAAGACCTACATTGGCTCCCAGTACGTTTCCGAGCACAATTCAAAGTGTTGGTGTTGACCTTTAAAGCCCTAAACGGCCTCGGTCCGGTATACCTGAAGGAGCGTCTCCACCCCCATCGTTCTGCCCGGACACTGAGGTCCAGCTCCGAGGGCCTTCTGGCGGTTCCCTCATTACGAGAAGCCAAGTTACAGGGAACCAGGCAGAGGGCCTTCTCGGTAGTGGCACCCACCCTGTGGAATGCCCTCCCACTAGAGGTCAAAGAGAACAATTACCAGACCTTTAGAAGGCATCTCAAGGCAGCCCTGTTGAGGGAAGCTTTTAATGTTTGATGGATTTCTGTATTTTAGAATTTCTGGTTTTTTTTTGAAGCCGCCCAGAGTGGCTGGGGGAACCCGGCCAGATGGGCGGGGTATAAATAATAAATTATTATTATTATTATTATTATTAACGTGACTTGATAACATGATCACACAATCATTTTTCCTCTATTAATCACACTATCATCAGTTTCCAAAAGTCTTTAAAATAGTTTAAATAACATGAGTTTTCATTAAAAAAACAAGAACACAATACTGTTAGTCAACTACAGCTGAAACTCGGAAAATTAGAATATCGTCAAAAAGTGCATTTATTTCAATAACACAACTTAAAAGGTGAAACCAATATATGAGATAGATGCATGACATGTCAAGCCTTTATTTGTTGTAATTGTAATTATTTGTTGTTAGGTGGGTCAAATATAAATGGAATGTAATTAATGAAATGTAATAGCGATGTTTATTTTTGTTTATTTTTGTATTATTGTAACTATTTGTTTTATTACTGTGGAATTTCCAAAAGAAGGCATTTGTAAAAATTAAAATAAAAATTAAAAATAAAAAGTTGCATTACTGAAATAAATGCACTTTTCGACGATATTCTAATTTTCCGAATTTCACCTGTAATGCAAACATACTGCTATTGAAGCAACACTTTTAAGAGCACAAGCACTTATTAACTGTATCAATCCATACTGATTCTTACTATAATTCACATCAGAATTTGGATGTACCTACACCCTATGGCCTGGGGATTCATTAGTCAACAATGCCCAAAACAGATTTTAGTATGCATACTTAAGAATGTCACCTCCAATTGGGCATTTATTTGATTCATAGCGTAGAGAGGTAAATATTATTTTAGCCATGAACTACACTGATTAAACCGCTATCCACGTACCAGGAACACTGCTAATATTTTGTTTCATTTGACTTTATCAGCTCAAGAGACACCAACATCTTGTACTGAACTCTGCCTCCTCTGCTTCAACCAGTTTAGACTCATTATGAAGCTTCTCTTCAGAAAGCTGTTTGACCAGCACTTGTTACAGAAGCAGCAATTGTCTGTTTTCTTAATTATGTGACAATGTACAGAAGTGGTAGGAGTTGACCAGATTGGAGTACAAAGAAGGATGCCACATACTACTGGTGCCACCACCTTTTGAGCGCTGTCTGATTCTTCATATTTTTTGCCCATATATCCATCTGGGGTTTTGGGGGGGTGGGTAAGTTATGGTTGAGAAGACAGATTTCAGCAAAAAGAGATGCAAGCTAGTGAGCAAAACTCTTCAATGGAGATCTCATTCCATATACTGTAATATGAGAGGTTGTGAGTGTGGGCGGGTGTAGCCAGCCATAGAATCATAGAGTTAGAAGGGACTCTGAGGATTATCTAATCCACCCTCCTGCAATGCAGGAATATGCAGATCTCCCTTATGGGGATCAAACCTGCAACCTTGGCATTATCAGCACCGACTGAGCTATCCAGTAGATAATGCAGTGCTATCCTCTTCCAAAGTTAGCAAAGTTAAAGCATATCTAAAGCTTCAAGAGAATGCAAAATAATAGTTTAGGGCAATCTATGCAACTAAGAGATAGCAATCAGCAATTTGACTTTTTTTCATTCCCTACCCTAAATGCTGCCGTATTTTTGCAGGGTCTCCTCTTTGACAGCAAGCCTGCAGATAAGCAGAGGCTGGCACATGCTGAGATCTTCTTACAAAGGAGAGAAAAAGAGCTATATATAGATTGCTGCTGGTGGTACTGTTCTACAATAGCAGTCTGCACACAAGTGCTCCTTTTAGTACTGTATATGTTACTCATAACTATGACTTTTGCTGCATGCTGTGCAATATAGGCAGCTGTAGGCAGAAGCCCTAATTTTGTTGCAGTCCAATTATTTAGTACAAGTTTGTATTTAGAGTCTAACAAAATGTTACAATTTTGTATCTCTCCCTATGCAAATAATTACAAAACATGATCTAGTTTAAGATTTTACAGCCAGGCCCTTGAAAGAGTTCATAAATAGGACAGTTTTGTTTAGCTACCATATTTTACAATAAAAACATTAAAACCAGCATCTTGCAGAAAATCTGATCCCTAAAACTAGAAATATGATTTATTCTACTTATGTCAGCAAACAAATCATAAAAGGCTATTTATCAATACCTGAGCAGCAATGTCAATCACTAGCACTAGACGGGGGGGGGGGGGGACATTAGAAAGCAAGGGTATTTACTCAATCTTCTTACCGGTACAAATCTTATCACTGTGAATGGAAGCCAGCCTGACAAAGAATGCTGTGTACACCTAAAACATACAAAGTCATTTTTAAAGCCAAAAATATCCGGAACAGGATGGAAGGGGGAGGCTTGGCATGAGGCTCAACAACTTATTTGCAACTTACTCTGTCTCTGAAAATATAGGAAGACTGTGCAAAACTGTTTCAGCATTCTTTAAACACCTCTTTGGTACTATCCAGTCACCATTGCCAAGACCAGCAAGCGGAAGCTAAGCATTACTGTACCGTACTGTGCATGTCTTGTAGATGTTGGCTATGCTTCTGGACAAAGAAAAATTCTTTCATACAGAATAATGCACTATGTAATAATGAATTATGCACGCTTTATATGAACACTACCATAAGACTTCCTATGATTCAATTAAAAGCAACAAATTATATCCTGCGTGTTTCACAGAACATTAGATCTTCTTTTAAGAAGTCATACAGAACAGTTGTGACACCATAAAAGGATACATTGCAAAAGCCAGAACAAGCAGACACCAGACTATACTGATATTCATTTCTTGTGAGGGCTTCACCCAGCAGTAGTAGGCTTCAGTAACCAAATATACCACTGTAGCCGCAACTGTGAAGTCCACCAGCCACTGATATTCAGGAAAATAATGCAAGGCTGAAATATAAACGGCTACTTAGTAACTAAAATACAAGCAGAAAACAATTTTAGTATCTGTGGTTCCTAGAGTTTCAAATACACCCAAGATGTCCATACATGAACTGCAGTTATCAACCTTTCATTGTTGTTTTCTTAAAAATTAAAAAATTAAAAACCAACAACAACTTTCAACTATAATTAGATTACTACAAGACCAATCACAAAATGCGGAAAATAGCTAGAATATCCAAATACTGTACACCAAATAGAAGGCACAAGCTTTCTGGCAAGGAGGATATTGCTCCTTGAATCCAGTTCAAATGGATTCACTGCTTTATTATACCTAGCTATACTACTGGTCCATCCAGTATCATACAGTCCACTCTGAATAGCAATGGCTTGCCAGGATTACAAACAGGGATGTTCCCCAGCTCTGCTACCACAGGTGTTTTATCTGACGATGCCATGGATTGATCAGGATTGCATCCCTGCAAAGTGTGTGTTCTACCTGCCATCAAATACATAACTCTATGAGAACTACCATGACTAGTTTGATATCAGTATCATCTTGGGACAGCTTAAAAGCTTTAAGCTTAGCCTACAATGTATAGTGGGTCTTCTCTCTCTAAAATGATGCTGATTGGAGCCCTTTCTGTATGCCATCAGAAAGTCCTCCTCCAAAATGCACTGATGCTCAAAGTGAAGTAAATCTTTCCAATGTAAAACTTAAAATAGCTGCCTCCCTTCATGATCTATTAGAAACTGTAAAACAAATATTGGGTGTTACATGGAATTAATTTCTCAACTTACACAATTTACTATGCAAAGTTAGTGACAGCTATAAGGAACTTACCCTTCACCTCCCAAGTGCTTTTAAAACAGGGGCCAGATTTGAAATTCAAAAAAGGCTAATTTGCACCATTGGAAATGCTTGTTCTGCAAGAAAGTACCTGAACAAACCTGGAATTGAGAATTATGTAGCTCTCTTTGGACAACACCATACATTTAGGATTAAAGAATACACAATTGTGACACCATGCAACTTATAATGGTCTCAGACACTTACTTAATGCATCTATTTCAGTAATAGACTTTGTTTCCAGATGAAGATCAATGTCTTTAGGAATGGTTAGCGGTTTGTTTTCAATATGACCATTATATTTCCTGTAAAGAAAGACACATCATAAAAACCGTTCCATATGCTGAGTGCCATCAAAGTTACCAGGTCTCCCTCTCCTTCTCTCTCTCTCTGAGATAGAGAGAATTTCTGTGTGTGCATGCACACACACACACACGACCACCACCACTCCTTCTGGTTGAGCTGAAGAGTGGGACCTACTGCCATGTTCCACTCGCCAAATGATCAATCTGATGATGGCATGTATGTGATTTATCTGGTGCAGCCAAAGTTGGTGGGGTAGGAGGGAGGGAGAAAAAAGGTTTGGATCAGGGCCACAAACAGAGAGTAAGCCACTCCTACAGCAAACCAACAAAGTTTATAAGCCATACTCAATATGGGAATAATGGTGGAGAGAGAAGGCAAATACCTTATATATTCTATTCTATACTATTCTATGTGTATTGGGGGCAGATGTGCACATCCATCCATCCAGTTTTCCATATGTAGAACAGTATTTTTCTTCATTTTCAAAGACTAATTGGAATAGCAAATAGTCAACCCCATTTTCTAGCTAGGAGACAGAGGTTGAAAAATAGTGATGGGCTCAAATTGCTTACTTACCTATCTTTCTTGCTTTTTCCTTTTTGTTGCTTCCCAGCAAGAATACGTAATTCTTCTTCTGTGGGATGCAGATACCATCGCAAGCTACCAGATTTTTGAAGAAGCAGGTACCAACAGAAATACAGGTGTTTGTCAGACTAAATATCAAAGAATTTGCTTTCTTGTCCATTCACAAAATTCCTGATTTCAAGCTGATGTTATCATGTGTCACATACTTCCTTACATAAATGTTGCCCTGTAGTAGATAGCCCCAGTTATCAGAATGAGCTTCCAAGCTGGTATCACTTTTGTACATTGAGGTTTCAAAAGAGTAGCTTACTATGTTACAGAAACGCACATAAGGAGCTGCAAAGATATCAGTTTAAAAGTGCTGTAACTCAGCTAATGAGGTTGAGCCTCTGGTGACTGGAGGTGGGGGGCAGAGCACTCACTCTTCATTTCTGCCCAAACCCCACCTTTTTGCCATTTGCCTACATTTTCAACATTTTTATCCTTTCAGACAGCTTCTGAAAGCAAAAAACCCACATTCTAAGTAACTTGGTTAATAAGAGTTAAGAACAAAACAGAAAAGGGTTATGTTGCTATGCAAAAATAACCACTGGTAGCATGCAATATTTTCACTACTGCAGCTAAATTAATGTCAGGACTTCCAATATTCCATGACAGTCCCAATGAATACCCAGGGTTACAGACGCTTCAGGTTAGACGCTTCAGGTTACAGACTCCGCTAACCCAGAAATAGTACCTTGGGTTAAGAACTTTGCTTCAGGATGAGAACAGTAATCGTGTGGCGGCAGCAGCGGGAGGCCCCATTAGCTAAAGTGGTACCTCAGGTTAAGAACGGTTTCAGATTAAGAACGGACATCCAGAACGAATTACAGTCATACCGTTGCATCCGCTGTGGGTTGCGTTTTTTTGTGTTACGAACACAGCGGACCCAGAAGTGCTTACTTCCGGGTTCCACCGCGCGCGCATGCGCAAAAGCGGTCTACGCGCTCCGCGCATGCACAAAAGCGCCGCTTAGGTTGCGGACTTTTCAGGGTGCGAATGGCACCCCGGAAAGGATTGGGTCTGCAACCCGAGGTACCATTATAAATTCTTAACCCGAGGTACCACTGTATAGGAGTCCAACAAAATGCTGTTGTTTTAACATCAAGCAAGGTTCTATGCAACTATATCACCCCCTCCTGCCTAATTTGTGCTTCTACCTGTCCTCTCTAGTGAGATGTTTGAGCAATTGTCTAAAACAAGCAGCTACTGACGATGAGTACCAGCTCCCACAATCCTTCCTTGCATTTCCCATCCAGCTACCTGGCTCATACAATCCTTACTTGAATAATCAATTCACCACTTGTTGGAACAGAAATAATTTAAGGTGAATGGGAAAATAATTAGTTATTACTTGTAAAACCAATCAGCTGAACACCTCGGCCTCACACATTTTTAAATGATTTTGTTTAAACTAGGTGTGGAATTATTTAATCAACATCTTTAACTGATTTCTTACTATGGGAATGTTTTTTTAAAAAAAGATTAATTCTTGCAATCTGGAATTTCAGAACATTTATATCAGAATAGTTTGCAAGCTAGGGGATTATGTTGCTAATACTTCACCCTTTTTTCAGAACTATCTGTTGACAAGACAACCCGCAAGGAAAAGAACACATCCAAATGGAAATTTATGACTAATCTTGAACTATTGTGATCCAGATCACTAAGAAATGCATCACAAATAGCATACTTGCCCCTAACAGCAGCTTGTCTTGTGAATAAACTATCCCGCTTCTTTCCTTCATTTTCAACTTTGTATTTCAACTAGAGGAGGAACTGTATTTTATTACAGGCACTTAAGGAAGAAATATGTTGCCACAGGATTAAGAGGAACAGAATAGTCTGCAACAAGAACCCTGCCAAGAGTTATGTTCATTAAGATACACAGTAGTATAACTAAGCATACCACGTATTACTCAATTTCATCTGAAGTTACAGTACAGTGATAAATCTCCAAATGACTTTAAAAGATTGAAAGTGACTATTCTACTGAAAGCCAAACTTTCAAGATCTGCACATCACTATGATTTGTTTCTAGGTAAACGCAAATGCATTACAGAATTGGGCAATTACAACAACACCTTACAGTCTTATCAGTGGTATTATGGTATAAGCTTTCATGGGCTAGAACCCACTTTGTCAGACGTTCAATTTGTTGCCCTTATCTTACCTGCCACTACAGAGAAGCCACCGCGCCAGAGAGTAGTGAGGTATGATCTTCTGTATAATACTAGCCATCACCATGGTAACCACCAGCTGCACACCTATCACACCCTGTGGAGGAATAAGCCAACGTATGTTAACATGCAGGAACATTTTTTTATATTTCAAAGCCTACAGTTCTAAAATGAACCTTTATATACTGCAGAGTTGTTTTTGTAACTGTGAACTTACGACTTTTCGTCCTAATCCGTCCATAAAGGCATCGATAAAGGATTCAGAAATATGGCTTTCTAGCAAAGAAAGCACACATCTAGCTGTTTTTCCATTGTAGCACAATATTTCTGAAGATCAAATCAATTACCTAACCACCACCATTACTTTTAAAAATGTGTTTTAAAGGGGGACAGAGAATGCTCAGTTCAAATTCTTACCCTGCCTGGGCCTAGCTTGCAAATAGTCACTTGTCAGAAACAAGTCACAACTTCCAGACTTGGGTCCATTCTCTCTTTTATCTTTAAAAACTGGTGATTTAGAGCTGATTCATAATACATGCAGAAGCCCAGATACACCTGTGCCTACTACAGGAAACTTAAGAGAGTGACTGACCATTGCTCCTGGGCACATGACAACTCTGTTCCCCACATGTTTACTGTATTTATTACCATTTATGAATCACTTTCTCTAAAATATTTCCAAGCAATTGAATTATAAAAATGACAATTTCATAAATAAAACAATTTTGTATATAAAAGCTATTTTTTTAAAAAAAATTAAGAAATGTTACATGCTACCATACTGTACACCTGCATATCCAGTCTGCAGCCTAAAATAAAGAGGTTGTGAGTATAATACTTTCCAACGTGGTCTGTGCAACACTGTAGTGATGAATTTGCATAATTAGAATACATGTGGTAATTTCCATCACAAAGTCTTATACCTATAAGCCTTTAGAAATCTATGTTGGGTGAATAAGAAGTAAAGATATGGAATAAGAAGTAAAACAAAGAAAAAACCAGAGACTAAATATATGGTGGGGAAACTCTTTCGGTCCAAGGGCTGAATTCAAAGATGGCCATCTTCCAGGGGCCACAGTGGGTGGAGTCAGAAAGGCTCTCCAGTTACAAAGGAAAGCGCACACACACAAAATGTTCCCCAAGCACCATCCCATATCACACATCAGGTTCACATTCCAGTTCTCCATTTACCAATGCAAGACAGAGAATGCACACCCCACCCCATCCACATAAAAGTTGCATCTCAATTCTAAAGACAGCAAACCAAATACTTCCTGCACTTAGGCAGGAAAAACCAGATGCACACATATAGGATGGAAGACACCTGGCTTACTAGCAGTACATGTGAAAAGGAACTAGGGGTCTTGGTGGACTACAAGCTTAACATGAGTCAACAGTGTGATGCAGCAGCACAAAAAAAAAGCATCTATTTGGCAACCTACACCAGTCAAAAATTATTAATTTAATGTGGCATTTGGAACCCATTTTCAGGTTTCTGCATATTGGAATAAAAAAACTGCTGGGCATGCATAGTGCACCATCTGAGAGGCAGCAGACTAACATTTTACTTCACAGTGAGAGAAAACTGCCCAATATGCTTTTAGCATCTTATATACCCAAGTCGGCAATCCATGTTTCCCAAAAATATTGGTAAAAAGCAAGGCTCACCAATTGCTAAACATCACTTTATTACTTACCAAACATATTACTATTGCATAAATCTATCATATACACTTTTCATCCCAGTGCTATGATAAATCATAGTCTGAGATTTCATGGAGAAATAGTGACCATAATACAGTCAGATTATAAAAGACCTCCAGGAAATAACTTATTCAAGGGCAAGAAAATTGTTTGCACACAATTATGCCTAATATTTACTTTTGCTGCAGCACTTTGTTTTGAATAGAATTTAGCAGCTGCATTGTAACAATATCTAGAGGTCAGACAGTTTGGAACCACATTCTGATAAGGCATTGTGATAAGTGGTAAGCATAGAGCAATGGAAAAAACATGTTAAATATGGAAGACGTGATCTAGGGGGGAAACAAGGTTAACAGAGAGAAAAATGTATACAGTAAACTGAAACGCAGAGCACCACAGCACTATTTCTCAGATTTTATACAGTGAAACCTCGGTTTATGAACACCTTGGTTTACGAATTTTCGGTTTACGAACGCCGCGGACCCCTCTGGAACGGATTCACTTTCCATTACTTTCAATGGGAAAGTTTGCTTCAGTTTATGAACGCTTCAGTTTATGAACAGACTTCCTGAACCAATTACACCCATGCTTCGGGTTAAGTACGCTTCAGGTTGAGTACTCCGCGGACCCGTCTGGAACGAATTAATCCACTTTCCATGGGAAAGTTCGCTTCAGTTTATGAAGGCTTCAGTTTAAGTACAGTATATTCCTGCGTATAAGACGACTTTTTAACCCAGGAAAATCTTTTCAAAAGTCGGGAGTCGTCTTATACGCCGGGTCGTTTTATTAATACGGCGAGTATATCCCAAACTCTATATTTTAACTGGAAAAGTTGGGGGTCGTCTTATACGCCCAGTCGTCAATGGGAAAGTTCGCTTCAGTTTATGAACACTTCAGTTTATGAACAGACTTCCGGAACCAATTGTGTTCATAAACCGAGGTACCACTGTATTACTTTTTAGAAATATCATGACTACAGGGCTGATTTGGGACGCTGCTTTTGAAACTCAGTTTCAAAACTGTTTTCAATGCAGCATTAGTAGTTTCTCCAACAAAAACAACAGCTTCACTATAAGCACCAATCCTTTAGGCATATTAAGTACTCTTGAGTTTAAGATTTCAGGGTTGATTCACACAGCTTTTCCTCATCAAGGGTAGCCAACATGGTGCCCCTTAGATGTTCTTGGACTACAATTTCCATCAGCTCCAGCCAGCATGGACAATGGTCATGGGATGATGGGAGTAGTAGTTCAGCAACATCTGGAGGGCACCACGTTGGCTACCACTGCTCTACATGAAGCAGAGCACAAGAACAATTCTCAGGCTTGCATACATTCCCACTGTGCATACAAGGTCAAGAAAGATCAGCTCTCTATATACTCATTTTCCATTCACGTGATCCATCCATCTCTTTTGCAAGGATTGTGAATATAACACAAAGATACAGAGGACGAGAGTCAACATTAGCCATACTCAGAATATACCCACTGAAATCAATGAAATTAAATGAATCTATTGATTTCAATGAATCTACTGTGATTATGACTTAGTTAGGTCTCATATATGCATTTGCAGGAAATATTTGTGTGTCAAGGTGCGTGAACAGGAGTATTCAGTGTTAAACTTTAGGAATGTTGTGCTTCTCTTCCTAATGATGAAGCGTGACAAGTCTACCCCATTCCCACTGCCTCCAAAAGGTAAAAAATGAAAATCTATTATATAAATTGTATACAGATTTAACTCATAGTATGGATAGCAACTAATGCCACTCTGTAGAGCTGGAAATCTGGGAGCTGCATCCTTGCTCTGCTGAAATGCAACAGATCCTCAAGTCTAGGCTGAAAACAGAAACTAAACAGGTCCTGGCAGGATTCACTAGGTTCAAGTTGTACAAGGTTGCTTCCCACAGTCTAAATCAATGGAAGATAATAAGTAGTTCAGAAGACTGCTGCTTAGTGACCTAGTTTCTCAAACACCACTGGCTAAGGGGTTCTTAAAGTACGATATAGCTCATGCAACATTTATCATGCCTACATTAAGAAGTTTTGCCCCTAAAGATAATATGTAGTATGAATTCTAAAGCTTTTTCAACAGTCTCAACAGCATGGGATTCTCTGTAGCCTGACTCCTCCTTACCATCTCTTTTGTGGTTTCAGAAGCCTTGGGCCATGTGAAAGGAGTTGAAAATATTGCTCCTTTCCATCCTTTTCCAGGATCACCCCAGTTCCCCAACAGGGCAATACTAGCATAGAATGAGCCATGTTGAAATACAGGACCTGGTCTAAACAGCAAACTAGAAAAGAGATGTGCAGCACTGATTTTCAAGCCATAAGGTTAACATAAGAAGAGAACCCCTTCCCTTCCAGATCTACATCAGTGGACATCCACTCAGCTGGTCACTATACCGTGTTTCAGGAAACATTCACCAGTGCTGGCCTAGTACAGTATTAGGATAATCCAGTTTATTGCAGAGTTTTACTCAAAAAGTACCAAAGAAATACTTTTCAGTGGATAACTAAGGTCTCAGTTCTCACTTTCAAGTTGACAATAGGACAATACACCTGAAATTGCAATGAAGAACTCTAGAGCATAATGCATGTTTTTATTTGTTTTACATCCTGCTGCTATGTTGATTTTTTGTTTTGGATTCCCCCCCCCAATTTATTTAATTTTATTGTTTTTAGTGGTGTAGAACAATTTTAAGCATACTGTAAAAATAACAAATAAATAAATAATGACTTTCATCACTAGATTGGAAGCAATACTGCATTCTTTTTCCCACAGCAGATAAACGGGTACTTTTGGAAGGTCACAAGCAATGTGCTTAAGTTGTTGATAGCTGTCCTCTCCCAAGAGTTGAGGCATCCAGTTTCAGTGGTATGGCAATTCCACTTAACTATATGACAAATAGTATTTAATGGGGCAATCTATCCCATATACACTTGGGTTCATTTTCCACTAATATTTTTAGATGTACATGTAAAGCTTACATGGTGCAAATGTGGCAAATACGTTTGCAAAACACATATATGGCACATCACACAAATACAGTTGGGAAAGAGCAGAGATTTCCCTGGACACCATGACTTAAGTGTATGCTTGGTGGCAAATCTAGGTAATGCAGTGTAAGTGGAATTCAGGATGATTTGAAACACATACCATTTATGAAGTTGATTTTTTTTCCTTTGAAGTTTTACAGAAGGACTTGCAGGTCACTGAAACAACATAGTCTGACCACTAATTCAGCAGTGGTTGGATGACTGAAATCTGGAATGCTTACTACTATCACAGGTGCCATCTGCAGACACCCACCCACCCACCCCCGCAAATTGTACCAATACCACCAGTGCTCATTCTCATACTTATGTATATTTCCAAGTGAAATGATCAAGTACTGTATGGTACAAGGAGACAACTACCTTTCATCACAGAAGCAGGTGAGATGAAATTGCTATTTCAGCAGGTTTATATGCCCTTCTTATCCAGCCTAACAACTTGTGCTTATATTTAAGAACAGCAATATTAAAGGGATTAGACTCAGCCAAAGCAGTTCTCAACAAGCAAATAAAACCCAACTATATTTTTATATGGTATATATTAGAATAGCTGGGTAAATTTGTAGTTTCAGATTGAATATAACCATTGACTTGGTGATTTCTTTTGTTTTCAGTGCACACACACACACACTCTATGCATTCCATTGAGCTTGATCAATTGACTGTCCCTGAATCACAAATGAAGAGCAGGAACAACAGGAACAATGGCTTATCAGCAGGCCTGGGGCCAGTAGCTGGTCAGATGAAACTAGGCCTCACCCACCCCACCTAGAAAGTCCACCCACACTGGAAAAAGGAGAACACATGTGGCCACACTTCCCCAAGTTAACCTAAGAAGAGCCTACTAGATTAGCACAGTTGCCCCCCATTGGGCCCAGCATCTTGTTCACAGTGGCCAAGCAGCTGCCTGTGGGAAGCCCACAAGCAGGACCTTCACCTCTGTGTTTGCCGGCAACTGGCACCCAAAAGCATTCGCTGCCTCTCCCTGTGGAGGTAAGGGCATAGCCATCAGTAGCTATCGATAACTCCCTTCTCCACGAATTTGCTCGGTCCTCTTTTAAATTGATCCCAGTTGCTGGCCATCACTACCCTCCTGTGAGGTTGCACACGGATATTTGAAAACAGGAAACCCCACATCCCTAAGTAGGCAGTCGGGCAGAAGATGGGCTGATGTCCATAGGGTAGGGATTATGGGAGTCCGCAGCATCTGAAGGCCCGGCCTTCGTTTCGGAACAGAGATTTGTCCCGAAAGCCCTAAAAGGGCCAACTGTCTCTAGGTAGAACTTCAAACTCTTCCTGCCTCTCTTCTCCCCTCCGAGGTCTCACCCTCCAGAAACTCACCATGCTGCCCCAGTAGCCTCCGCCGCCGCCGCCTCGCGGGCTCTCCCCACACCCAGCTCATAAATCCTCCCCGCGCGAGCCGAGAAGCGCAGAATGCTCGCGGGGAGGCTCCGGTGCCGCTCGGAACCCCTCTCGCCAGCTAACGCCGGTTTCTAATGCCCGGCTCACGCCTCCCAAAGCCTGCAGAGGTCACGCCGGGACCCAGGTGAACAAGGACCCCGAGGAGGGCTGCCCAGAAGATCCGCCTGAGAAAGGAAGATCCTCTCGTTTCGCGGCGCACCGCTTCGTCGCATTCTTCCAGTCGCGGTGGAGAGGCAATTGCTTCACACCGAGACTCTAGGTGGAAAGGGAATGCATTTCTCCCATAACATGCTGTTCTTGAATTATTTGTTTTATCAGGCGCAAGAGAGGGCATCCCGATGCCGGGCAGCAAGGGCAGGAGCCCTGTCACGTGACATGGGAGGTCACCATAGTCGCCCTTTCTGCTGTCCGAGAAAAATAGTCTGAGGTGAAGCGGGAACGCCTCTCGCTTGTGATTCTTATCTGTGTGTGTATTGCAGGTCGCTGTTCATCCAACCCCCCAATCCCCCGCAAGACGGCTACTCATAGGTAGCTAAGCACAAGGATAGTTGGCAAAGGCTAGGCTTTTTAAAACGGTGTGAAGAGATCGGCAAATAACGAGAGCAAGATAAGAGACACAGTCAATGAGGGGAGAGGGAGGGAAGACTGACTAGCGGAGTGGCGCATTCAATTAGCGCATGCGCCGCCCTGAAAAGCGCCAAGGGCGGCTGTGTGCGCACGCATCATTATAACCAACCGCCGCCTGGTAAGAAAGTGCGTACACCCGGAAGTTTTGGCTGGCATGTCTCGTGCCGTGGAAGGAGGGGGAGCGGAGGAAGGTGCGTCAGGAGTCTCGCGCGAGCTACTGAGACGAAAGGCGGTTGGGGGCAGCTCGCGCATGCCGCCTGCTACGTTTGCCGTTATTCTAAGGCCGCTGAGGAGGAGGAGCCTGTTTCCCGCCCGAGGAGCCTCATCTGCGCGCTTTGCTTCCACCCGTGCAGAACCGCGAGCCTCCCAGCTCCTTAACGCGGACACCAAAATTATTGCACGAGCTCATCTCTGGTTGCCGAGTCGCGAATATACATACATACATACATACATACATACATACATACATACATACATACATACATATTCAGTCTAAAGGAGTGTGTGTGTGTCATTTGTAGCTGCTTTGACGCGAGAGAAATGTGGAAGCCCCTCACCCCTCAGTAGAATTGCTTGCACCACATAAAGATAATTAAGCATTATGTTCCACCTTTCTATAAAAAAAATAGACAAGGTGGCTTACAATCGAAATGAAAATAATGAGCTGTTCACTCCAATGTTGCGTTCACCCCAATCTCCGAGAGGCTCCAGCACTTACCCAGGTTCGGTTTCCTGGGAATGGAAATCAGTAGAGACTTTGGTGTCTTTAGGATATATGGATCCACAGGTGTGCATCCTGACTAGCATGAGGTGGAAGGAGTTACAGCATGGATGCTCCAACAGCTCTTGTTTCAGTGGGAGCCCAGTCACACACCAAACCTTCATGCACGCGCAGCCACCACTTGGCCTATTCTGCATCCTAGGATGATATTCCAGTTTGCATAGGCATTTGGTGGCTGAAGGGTGCTATGGGAGGGATTCAATGTCATACTTAGGAGATTATTTCATCAGGCAAGCAGAAGTGCTTGAGCTCATGGAGCATCCTCCCCTCTTTTTCCTCCAAACTGGTGGTTCTCCAGCCAGTTTGGATGGGTGCGGGGGGAGGGGGAGAAAACTGGACTAAGGCAACGTGTTTTCTAAGGCAACTCCAATGGTAACCAGTGAGGAGGGGCAGGATCCTAATGTGAGCCAGAAGACCTAAAGATGTGGCAGCACTTATTTGCACCAGTTGTGTTGGCTTTCTAGGCCTAAATCAAAGTCCGTGTGCTCTGTCACGGTGTTTGTTGCACCAGAAGCATTTATTCGTGCTGGCCACATAACCTGGAAAGCTGTCTGTGGACAACGCCGGCTCCTTCGGCCTGAAAGCGAGATGAGCGCTGCAACCTCATAGTTGCCTTTGATTGGACTTAATCATCCAGGGGTCCTTTACCTTCTTCTTCTTGTTGTTTAGTCGTTTAGTCATGTCTGACTCTTCGTGACCCCATGGACCAGAGCACGCCAGACGCTCCTGTCTTCCACTGCCTCCTGCAGTTTGGTCAGACTCATGTTGGTGGCTTCGAGAACACTGTCCAACCATCTCGTCCTCTGTCGTCCCCTTCTCCTTGTGCCCTCCATCTTTCCCAACATCAGGGTCTTTTCCAGGGAGTCTTCTCTTCTCATGAGGTGGCCAAAGTATTGGAGCCTCAGCTTCACGATCTGTCCTTCCAGGGAGCACTCAGGGCTGATTTCCTTCAGAATGGATAGGTTTGATCTTCTTGCAGTCCATGGGACTCTCAAGAGTCTCCTCCAGCACCATAATTCAAAAGCATCAATTCTTCGGCGATCAGCCTTCTTTATGGTCCAGCTCTCACTTCCATACATCACTACTGGGAAAACCATAGCTTTAACTATACAGACCTTTGTCGGCAAGGTGATGTCTCTGCTTTTTAAGATGCTGTCTAGGTTTGTCATTGCTTTTCTCCCAAGAAGCAGGCGTCTTTTAATTTTGTGACTGCTGTCACCATCTGCAGTGATTATGGAACCCAAGAAAGTAAAATCTCTCACTGCCTCCATTTCTTCTTTACCTTCTTACCTTGCTGCAGTTAACCATGGTCATAATCAAAGATCCAGGTCTGAGGGAGTGCTGTCTTAAGTAAATCCAGCACCGTGGCGTAAAGGTCCCTCTGGCGCCCACTCCCTTTCCCCAAGCTGCTCTCTCTCGCCCTGGCTCAGGGTCCCCAGCACCACCAGCCCAGGCTTCCCGCCGCCCCTCACCTGCTGTGCGGTGTCCCGCTGCCAGGTCACACCGCCGACCCCTCTCCGCCCCAGCCAGGGCGCGGGCAGCTCCCCGGCTCCCGCCACCTCCCCAGCCCGGAGGCCACGTGGCCCAGCAGCCGCCATCCGCACCGGAGGAAACAAGTGTGAGCGGTGAATTCTGGGTCCTGCAGTGCGCTGCTTGTTCCCCAGCCGGCTGGCCGGTCCACCGCTGCCTCTGGCTGCGCTCCCAGCAACCCGAGGAGCAGGAGGCGGTTGCCACGCCACCGCCTGTGCCCCGGGAGTGGTGGTGGTGGTGCGGCGGGCACCAGTGACGTGGAGGAGGCCCCTCGGGAGCCGCTCCCACCACCGCCGCTACAGCAGGCGACAGTGGCTCAGTGGGCAGCAGCTGACGGGATTTCCACGGCCGAAGGAGAGGAGGAGGCAGCGGAGCCATAGGGCTTAGTGGCTTGTGCACCCCGCCAATGCTGGGGCGCCCCTGAGAGGCCGACGCCCTGGCGCAACGAGCCACTAGCCCCTATGGGAAGGATGACTCTGGTCTGAGGTCTGGTTTCTGTTCCTGCTGGTGAAATTGGTTACATTGGCAAGAACAGAGCCTTTTGGGTGGTGGCCCTGCAATTGGGAACCTTTCTTATTTCCTCAGGGCAACCTAGCTTTTGAAAATCCTGTGGTGGCAGTTGGGTAAGAAAAAAAGTCATCTCAGTTGGAACCCTGGGAGCTAGATTTCTCCAGGCTGTTCTGTGTTCTCACTCCTCTCTCTCTCTATTTAATTTAAGTACAGTGGTGCCTCGCTTAACGAATGCCCTGCTTAACAAAATTTCCGCTTAACGAAATGATTTTTCGAGCGGAGGTTGCCTCGCTAGACGAATTCGTTTTATGAAAAATTCGTCTAGCGAATCAGGGTTTCCCATAGGAATGCATTGAAATTCAATTAATGCGTTCCTATGGGCAAAAAAAAATTCAAAAAAAATTCAATGCATTCCTATGGGATTAGCTAGACGAATTTTTCGTTATAAGAAAAGACCCATGGAACGAATTAAATTCATCTAGCGAGGCACCACTGTATATTGTCCACTGTTACCAAAGGCCTGATCCAGAAACATCTCCCCCACACGTTTGCACAGACGAGTTCTCCAAACAGTTCCCCATCCATTTCTCCCTACTCATTCCAAATTAATCCTGAATTTCAAAGGCCAGCCCAGTAAAGAAGAGCCCATGAGGCTTCTGAAATACGCTCCACCTTGCACTTTGGTGGGCCAGGAGTGTGGGGGGGGGCATAATTGGAAGCTACCAAATTCCACAAACCAAAACACTTTTTTTAACAATGGCAGAGGTGTAAATGTCACATTTGCAACAAAATCATTTCTGATATGGACACATTTTAAGAACCACCAACTGTCTTTAAAAAAACCACAACCTGTTAACCAGTAAATGATGGAAATGAGACAATATGCTGGCTCGGAAAAAAGCAGAGTGCATACCAGGAGGGCATGTCACCTGCACCAGCATTTTTTATTGCATCAGTGGCAGTTCTCCAAAGCCAACAAACACAATCAGCCAAAAGATTCAATTAGCTGCCCTATAATAGATTTATGGTAAATTTAATAGGCTAGCTTTCTGCCATATCTCTGTTAAAATGGTTTAGCATACATCTCGGCCAATGTTAAAGTTATGTGTAGTAGCATTACTGGGATACCATAATGGAACTAAGCTTGTAAAATCAGTTGTTAATTGCAATGTTGATACAACAACATGAAAACCTCAATGCACTAACATTAAAAGAAGCTTTCTGCATATCAACAACTACCGGTACTAAATTTTAGGGTGTCACAATTTTAAATATTATCCTTTAGTTTCTGATATGAAAGATATGGTCACTACTTTTTTCTTGTCTGGCAATGTAGTCTAATATACAGGCTTTCTAACCAACCCTTGCTTTAGAGAACTAGCAGGTTTGTATCTCCAAAGCACACTGCACATTATTTCAGTACTCAGTGCTGTTTTTATCTTACAATAGCTGTTCATGCTCCACAACATGAACATCTTTATGGGATTTCTATTTCTCTAATCCTGCACAGCCCAGGAGGTTAGTTGCAGAAATATCATTAATGACAAAAACATTAAATGAAAAAATTATGAAATCTGTATTAATATATGAATGTGACCAGAACAATTAGAATATGTTAGTCCTACCCATCTGTACAAACTAATGGATTCTTTTGTATAAGGATCGTTTTTATTTGAGAAACAATCAGAGTTCTAGAGTTGTAGTGCATCCTGTGTAAAAACTTTGTATTCTCTTAGTGTTCAGGCATAATAGCAAATGATTAAAAATAACTTGCTCCTGCTGGGCAGGTAGGGAACAGTGATTATTCAAGTCTACAGGAACTTGACCACTGCAAGGTCACACAGGTCAGAAACAGAATTTAAAAATCAATCCATTGTTTCATGGGGAACTACTGTAATGAACAAAATAACTACAGTATGTTCTGAGGCTTAGGAGCAAGTTAACTACATGAAAACAGTATTCCTTGAAAAATGCCATAGGCCCAGTCGGGGTTGTGAGCTCCTGAGGCAGTCAGTTTGCTCCAAAAGTACTGCCTCCTATCCATACAGGAAAACTAAGCACTGCAGTTTAAGAATTGTTGGCAGGCTAGCTACTAGCTTATAAACCTAGGAGACAGTCCAGTCCAGTATTGCTTATATGGTTTTAAAAATGTCTTCCGTTCAGTTAACTTTGCAAAGGGGGTGCTTGGGAACTGCTGGAAAAAGTTTAGACTACTTTGTAAAGTTGCTCATCTCAGTGGAGGCGAGTATGCACAGGACACGACCTCTTATATTCCAATCAATATGGTGCAAAATAATTGTAATAGTGTGACCCACAGGAGTGGAGCCCCTTGTTCAAATCTAGCTCTGACCACACTGGCTGAAGAGTCAGTACTACCAGTTGCCTCCACAAAAGAAAATCCTGACCACATGACTCATGCTAAGTATAGGAAGTGAGGAATGACACCGTCTTGATCCAAACAATATGCTTTCATACATTTATTTCTGAGGCATAGCTGTCAAGTTTTCCCTTTTCTCGTGAGGAAGCCTATTCAGCATAAGGGAATTTCCCTTTAAAAAAAGGGAGAACTTGACAGCTATGTTCTGAGGGTATAAAAACTCTAGACTTAACAAAAGTGTTTCTGGATTCTGGTTAACCAGTTCCATTACAAAGTCACTTGCTGAATCAGTTTTGTAGGTTCTGGCTCCCCGTATCGACTCTCCTGAATATCACTGTGCCTAAAATCACTTTCTGAATCACTTAGCCGGCCAGAACCCAGGGGTCTGATTACCCTGCTTTTCCTTTACTGTCTGTGGACCTTGACCTGCTGAAGCAAAGGTGCCTGTTTGCAGTACTTGCTTTAAAAGTCCTTCCTAAAGAGCTTCACTAAAGAGCTCCCCTTTGAGCTGAAGCAGAGATCCAAGAATCCATTTTCACCTGCAACCTTTCCCTGCCTGAGTTTCAGTGCACCCCAGTTGCATATACCGTATGTTGTGTGTGGGTCATCTAGTTGTACTTAGAATTATTATAGAATGTATGTATGTTTGTTACCTAACTATCCCCACTGTTGTTAACGGTATTGTTGCTGAGCTCTTTCCCGCTGAAATGTTAAATGGTATATTTTGATACTCTACACAGCTCTACTTCTCCGTAACATCTGAATCAGGAAAGGTTGTGAAAACTCTAGATCAGTGTTTGAATGCAGTGCTGGGCTGAAGGAGGGCAAATAAATAGTGCTTGATTCCTGGAAAGATGGGGATTCTTTGGGTGGGTAGTTCCATGTCTGGGGGATGGGCAAATTACTGGTTCTGGATGAGGATGCTCTTACTCTGAAGGAGCAAGTAGCTTAGGGGTACTCCTGGATACAACAGTGTTCTCTGTGGCTAGGACAGAGATTTCCAAACTTTTCATGTTGGTGACACACTGTTTAGCCATGCATCATTTTGTGTTACAGTAATTCAGTTTTACTAGCAAACCGGAGGTTTGCAGCCCCAGGAAGAGCACGGGGAGCATTCACACGACACACCCACACGGCAGCTAACACACTAACATGTCACAACACACAGTTTGGAAAGCTCTGGGCTAGGACTTGCTTTTACCAGCTTTGTCTAGTTCACCAACAACTGCTGTACAGGCATAGCCTGACCACTGTAGTCCATGTGATGGTAACCTTGAGGCCAGTGTTTGAAACTCCCCTTGTTCTAGGCACATTTTGCAACAGGGAATTTCAATAGTATGAGCAGTTTCTGAGCTGTGGGTTCAGTACTGCACCTAAGATTTCGGATTAAAATTGCAGAGTGGAAGGAAAGGAGGAACTTTTTCTGCCCCCACTTCCAGCCACTCTCTGAAGACTGGAGAATATTAGGGGGGTGCGCAGGGGAAGGACTAGACCATGTGAAAAATGAACATATTTTAGCTGTGGTTCATTTGTTTTCAGCTTTGTATTCTTGTTATAAAAAAGCACGCCTAGACATTCTGTTGTTGCACCCATAACCTAGCCTTAAGGTGCCATTTTGCTCCTAGCTTTCATATCTCTGTTTCTAAAATTGCTTGAGGTTGGTTTACTGTAATGTGTTCTATGTGGGACTGCCCTTGGATCTGGTTTGAAAGCTCCGGCTTATGCTGAGTGTGGCAGCCACACTGCTGATGGGGTACCTGGCTGACAATATGTGAAACCACTGTTAAAACTTCTGCACTGGCTATCCATCTACTTCCAAGACAGGTTATTGGACCTTGCATTAATTTGCAAAGCCCTGAACTGCCTAAGTCCAGGGTACCTTAGGGATCACCTGAGCCCTTATATGCCAGCTCAATCACCGAGATCAACTTCAGAGCATCATTGGTCATTCCACAAGTCATCGAGACTCATTTGACAGCAGCAACAAACCCAAGTCTCTAGTATCATCAGCTCAGTCCTCTGGAATATTCTGCCAATAGAGATTCAGCAGGCACCTGTTTCAGCCTTTAAACACCTGCTGAAAACTTTTCTATTCTACCAGGCTTATGCAGGCAATTAAGAATACATCTTTCCATAACACTTACCTGTATTCTGCTTTTTAAATGTTTATATGGCAGCCTTGAGTTCCATCAGGGGAAAATATGGGGTATAAATAAATATGTAATAATAATAATATGGTTTTTATTGTATGGTTTTAGGTATGGCTGTTGTAATCGACTCTTGTGAGTTTTTTTTTTTTAATAGAGCGGTGTATATAAATAGTTTTATAAATAAATCCACCAAGACAAATTGTTGGGAATGTCTCAAGAACCTAATTCGTGAGATTCCTAGAAAGTATATGTGAAACACGTGTCCACAGAGCAGGCTTTATATTATATAGTGCAAGTAGAAGAATCCCTGTGTTATATTTAGAATGTGTTAAGGGCATTCAGATATGTGAAGCTTTCTGCAAACCAGAAAGAAAAAGACCTAGGTTGAATAAATGTCAGGCCATGAGCTTCAAGCAACAGCTTTTCTCTTTGCTGAAAGACCGCTGATGCTTAGGGAGCAACAAGGGTCAGGGTGGGATATCAAGGTCAGATGATGAGTTTCCTATTCTTCTGAAGCAAGAAGACCAGCTCATCAATTAAAGGGCCAGACTTCAGGGGTCATTCAAACATGTGGAAGTGTAAAGGGTCAGTTTGTTGCTTTCACCTGTACTGGCTTCTGACGAAAGAATAATGCTAGAACACCAGCGAGTATGCATAATGTATTAAATTATCTCCTCCCCATTCCCATTGAAAGTACACAGGTGGGACCCCTTTATGCTTTCAGTGCTTCAGAAACATGCAGTTGCCACTTTCAGCTGAGGACACAATTGCTACCTAATGACAGAGTTAAATAAACTGAAGTGGTAAACCAACATGTGAATTATGAAGGTCTTTCCTCACTGGTGGGAATTGTGTGGTGTCCCATAGATGCTCATTATGTTTTGTTTATACCCAATAGTAAAGTCTGTCATTGCTTCTATAGCATTAGCTGGAAGTGATGATGTCTGATCATAGAATAAAAGCTAGTGAGGATTTTTGTTGTTTGTACTTATTACTCACTGTGTGTGTCTCTGCAAGTGCTATTATATGGCTGACTATTCACCCTGATTCAAACAGAGGAAACCTTGGAAATGTCTTGATATAGGCAGATTACAGAGAAAGCAGAGTTGTTAATACTAAGAGGAAAATAATCCCTGGTGCAGATTCGTTGACTTCAGCAATTACACCAGAATCTGGGTCACTTTTTAAATCCAGGACATGTACTTAGAATATTAAGTTCAATTTTTTAAAAACCCACAGAGAATAGTGAGGCCTGTCAAGTTTTCAGCTAGGCCCATGTGTGCCTTAATGTGAATCCAAAGTAGGCCTAAGGTAAAAATGTGAATAACTCTGTTCTCTGCATAATAAGTGTAATTTTATGCGCTTGCTGTTATGTAAAGTGATCAATGAAATTGTATGCTTCCCTTTGCTAAGTGATACTGAAAGCCTGCCTCCTTTTGGATAGATGGCAACAAAAATTGCAGGGTCCTTCCATTTTCAAATGAAGCCAGTTAGACTTTTTTGGGGGGGGATCATGACATATCACCTAGTTTAGTTCTGTGAGAATATACAAGTGAGATCTGCAACAAAATACCATACTGTGGAATATTTTTCTTCAATATTTGAGTCATTCAGTGAAGCCCTTTCCTAAGCTACTCCATTTCCCTCATTCTCATCTCCTAACAGTCACTTCACATTCAAGTGAGTACATTTAATCCTCATAGGGCAGTTTTGAGGGTCCTATAAAAGTTTTTCTGAGTATTTTTATACTATTGCAAAACTTAGGATCTGCTGAGTCTACTGCTACCTTCTCCCTCTTGTGCACAGATGGTGCCATTAAGAATCTGCATGAACTTCAGAAATGGAAGTAATGATTATGGTGAATTCCTACAGTCCTGGAATTCAGGGGAGGTGTAGCAGTGGGTGCTACACCAGCAATAACGACGCAACCATGATGACAAGATGAAATTGCGGAAGGCGACCCCAAAATGAGGCGGGAGCTCCCTTTTATTAGGAATTTGTCACAAAGTTAATGATTAACAGGCAGCACAACCTTCATCCAATGACAGCTGGACAATTCCAAGAGAGGTGGTGTTCTTGGATATGTCACATCCTGCCAACACCCTAAAACTCTGCCATAGAGGAAGTGTCTGGTCCTCACATACTCCTCAGACCTCTCCCTGTCACATGCCTACTCCTTAAACATCCCCCTCCTCTCCATCTTGTGACTCTTGGTGTTTTTCCAGAACATTACCACCTTTCCATTGTTCTCCCTCTGACTTGGGCATGACCCCTCTGGTTCTGTCCTGCTTCCCTTGCTCAAACCCATTTCTTCCAGATCTGACAAGTCCCACTCATGGAACTGCCATGACCTCCTGCCCTGCTATGTCCCTTCAACCTCTTTCCAGAAACCTGTACTTTTATATTAATGTATTGCATGGCCTGCCAGTGCAATACTATTAATTATGCTTTTGTGTGGTTTGCCAACACGATCCTAAAATCGTTCCTACATGGAGGTGGTGGCTGAACAGTTCCTTGACCTCTAGAAATAGAGTATTTATAGGAAATTAATAATGGGCAGAAAATCTAACACACATAAAACAATAATTTAAGCTACCATGGGAATATTGGTAAACTGGATAGGAAAGTAAGCGGGTGATCTAAATGATGGAGTTAACAACCTTCCACCCTTTCAGTCATAGGCTCAATGGCCCACCGTATTCTGAACTGGCAAATACCGTGTTTCTCATATTATAAGACACGTCTTATATTTATTTTTTCCTCAAAAAACCACACTATGGCTTATTTTCAAGGGATGTCTTATTTTTTTCCTCCTCCTGCTGCTGCGGCCGGCATTGCTGCTGCGCCTATCACTATGTCTTATTTTTGGGGTATGGCTTATATTCCTTGAATGCTTAAAAAACCTGCTATGGCTTATTTTATGGGTATGTCTTAAAATATGAGAAACAGGGTATCTCATCCAATAAGAAGGTGCATTTTAGAAAGTGCCAACCTTTCAAACATGGATTTTAAAGTGATTTTGGGACTGAGAACTGAACTCTGCATTGACCTTGAATAAGTGGCAACTAAGGGATTGGCTATTCTGGATAGAATCATAAAGGTAAAGGTAAAAGGACCCCTGAGTTAGGTCCAGTCACGGACGACTCTGGGGTTGCAGTGCTCATCTTGCTTTACTGGCCGAGGAAGCTGGTGTACAGCTTCCGGGTCATGTGGTCAGCATGACTAAGCCGCTTCTGCCGAAACCAGAGCAGCGCATGGAAACGCCATTTACCTTCCCGCCGGAGCGGTACCTATTTACTTGCACTCTGATGTGCTTTCAAACTGCTAGGTTGGCAGGAGAGAATCCAAAAGGTACCTGCAACTAATTAGGAACAACAACCTTTCCCCTTGGTATCCACTCTTGAGAACAAAGCATTTTATCTGACCAAACTCACCAGTTTCCTTAAGAAATGCCTTTATTGAGCTGCATTTCCAAGTGATGACCACCACAGTCTTCGATGGCCACTGACACGTGGTCCTGTGTGCAGATGGACTGTATTTGTGGTCAACTTCAAGTGGAAGACACCGTTCATTATCTGTTAGCCTGCCCCTTATATAGAGACCTAAGAGATAATAATAATAATAATATAATAATAATAATAATTTATTATTTATACCCCGCCCATCTGGCCGGGTTCCCCCAGCCACTCACTTTCTGAAACTTTTGTTCACACAAGCAAGCAAGTACAACCTGACAGACATGCTTTGGTTTCTTTTGAGACACAATAATAGCTTTGTAACACAGAGCAGCTCTCCATGCATTGGCTGCAAAAAACAAACAAACCCAGGAAACATAACTTGTTGGTGTCTCTGATATCTTCTCTCTCATACCATCATGGATGTTGGCTTATATTATGGATGCATGCTCTATATTATTTTATTAATACTATCACTATAGGTTTGGCTGCTGTCACACCAGAATCTTAGTTGGCAAGGAGTCCAATTGCAGGTAAAGCCAAAGCAAAGTCAAATAATTCTAGTTTTGTCTCTGTCCTCCTCCATGCCCAAGTTCAACAAAAGCAACACTAAGACCAAGGAGCAGGCAGCTAACAGGCAGACCTATTCTCTGGATTGGCTGTAAGTAAGAACACAGGCATGACAACAATTATACACTAATGTAGTTCTCATAATTGCCAGGTGAATTTAATGCAAATTAAGTTCATTTTGGAATAGAACTTTTAACGATTTCTAGTTCATCTTCTAAATTCATTTTCTTACATGTGTGTATGGTGGTGTTTTTTTTTTAATTAAAAAAACTATTTGACTCTTTGGTCCTTGAGGCTGCAAAATTTTGATTGTTGAGGGAAATAAATCAAACAATTCCTATTTCACTCTGTGCGTGCTTTGATGTTTTCTTAGTCTTATACTTCAGCACAGCAGTTTGCGACATTCTGAATGCTGAGGGGCAGGGGGAGTTGCCAAGGATCATGAATGTGAACCAAGCTAATACATTTTGTAATTGGACAAAAATGAACTGGAATTAGCTCCTTCTTGTACTAGACTAGATAGAACTACGGTAGTTCTTTTTGAAAATGAATTCTCCAAGCTCTGGCCCAGAGCCACCCCACCCCATGCAATTTATCTCTCTTAAGGGTGATCACCACCCTCATAGCTTCTCTCTCCTAAGGTTAGAGAGAATACAATGGAAGGGGATGATGTTCTCAACTTTTTTACCTCTCCTTGTGACTTTCATAAAATTAAGTCAAGGGCTGTGTGAAATTAGGCCTATGGCTACAGTCCTGTCTCTGTCTTTGCTCATTACAATGCAGCTCATTTTAGGTTTACACCAGGCATCCCCAAACTTCGGCCCTCCATATGTTTTGGACTACAATTCCCATCTTCCCCGAGTAATGGCCCTGTTAGCTAGGGATCATGGGAGTTGTAGGCCAAAACATCTGGAGGGCCGAAGTTTGGGGATGCCTGGTTTACACCATCTTTTTATAAAGATCTACCATTTTCAGCTACTCTTTCTGGATTGCAAAAGCATTAGGCCTTTTTCCCACTCAACATCCTTTAAAAGTGAGAAGGGACTTAATAATTGAGTACTAATTGTTGTTATGACTCTGACAATAATCCTGGGAATTTCAACAAACTCAGTTATGAGCTCTGGGATTTTAAAACTCTTCTCTCTTCAGGTGAGGGCTGTCACCCAAGTAAAGAAATCTTAGTTGATTAATTGTATGACTATTAATTTAAGAATGAATTAAATACCCAGGACTCTGCATAGAACTAGCAGTAGTTGTGAAGAAAAATGAACACTTTGTTTTTGGAGACTGTCACCACATGACATAGCAGGCACCATCTTGAAAGAGGCAAGAGGGATGTCTGTCATGAAAAATACAGTTTTTCAGCTTGTATTATTATAATTACTGCTAATAATAAATTTAATAATAATAGCAACATTAATTAATAATAATTCAGTTACTATGGCTTATCGCTTCCCACAAATGTCTTGAAGTGACTTTTAAAAAAATTAAAAGTCCAGTGCTGAGTGCAATGTTAGAAACCAATGCAATACAGATGGAGGTGGTCAAATCATAAAACAAATCCCTCTATTCCCCAGCATAGACTTGACTAGCACACACTGAAAATATATTCAAAAGTATTGAAGAATTGTTGCCAGATAAATGAGGTGACTTCTTAGTTCAATGACTTTGAATCAATGCATGTAAACATCTAATTGACTGGCAGTGCAATGCTCTGTGCTTTATGGGAAGAAGAAGTGAAATGTGCTCCATTGCTTGGAGCAGTTTTCTCCCTTCTTGGCTCACTTCCAAGCTGGGGTGGGGCATAAAAGAGCAAGACACAGTGAGGTGAGGGAGAAGCAGGTTCCCTCTCTTCTCCCCCATGGACTCCTTTTGGTGAAATAACCCTACTTGTGAAGGGAGCAGACAGGTGCACACCTACCCGTTGGTAATGAACGACAAGTTTCTGATGATGCGGAAGTTCAACAGGTGAAGCTTTAGCTAACCTGAAATTACAGTATGCTTCATGTCACACTGGAGCCCAGCCAGAAAAGCCAGGCAACACTGCACCACTTCTTTCCCTTGTATTTGTGAAGGAATGTGTAGTCAGCCTAACAAGGATTGCAGAATGTAAAAGCGAATTTAAGGAACAGAAGAGTGAACCTTAACTATTTTCTGTGCTGCAAGCATATTAGGCATTACACACAAAGCAAAGAATTTGTGGGTTGCCTCTTGGGTATGAACCACATCTCTCTCTCTCTCTCCTCTCCACCCAGTCTGGATAAAGGACAAATACAGAAAAGGGAAGTGTGCAAACATGGCCTTGTTTCCTCCTTAGTCTCTCAGGAGGCACCCCCATTTCTGAAGAGCCATGAATATGTAAAGTCAGAACTGTAAGCCTGCCACTGTTACACTGTTTAGCGCTATACAATTGCTAAAGAGAAGAAGCAGGAATCCAAGCACTTTCTCTTAGAGTGGCATGTACACAGTCTCCTCCCCCTGTTCCTTTCTGGAGAAATAGAAGAGAATACTTGAGAGGACTGTTAAGATCTGAAGATATGTGGAGTAGGAACACAGAAAGCCCTGTGACATTTTTCAGTAAGAAACATTAATCATACAGAGCTGAGAGCTAAGGTTTCTGAAAGCTGATGGACTGACATACAAATAGGAGATGTTTGGGTCCTGGGTAGCCAAGTACCCTACTTTACAGAGGACAGTCCTCTAATTAAAGGGCCTTCTCTGTGGTGGGACCCCATTTGTGGAATGCCCTTCTCCTTGGAAGCTTGGTGCAAACACATTTATCATTCTGCTGCCAAGTAAAGATTTCTCATGCTTTGCGGTATTTAGTGCAGGTTGTTCATTGTTTTAAGGCAAGTAGCTTAAAGCAAGTTTGAAATGCTCTGATTATGTTGGTTTTCTAGTTCATGGTTGTTTTTATATTATTTATGTAACTTGTAGCCTGTGGCCAACCCTGCTGTGTATCTTTAGTAGGATCAACTGAAACATGACAAAGTAGCAAGCTTGTCCAAACTTGAAACCTCACTCACAGCTTTGTGTCATTTCAGTTGGTCCTAAGAAAAGCTTTTGCACTACTTTGGAGTTTTAAATGCACAGGTTTATCGTTCATCTTTCTGGAGCTGAGAAGTATAGCTTATCTCTGTATAAGTACACTCTTCCAGCTCACCCCCCCCCTTTCATCTCATTGCTGTGTGGTTTGTTGTCAAAGTGCAACATTGCAAGTCGCCGGTGCAGCAAAACAGCAAGGCTGTTGCTGGTGCAGAAGCTCTGGCTAATGCAACAGTGTTTAATTTGTGTCACTGTCCTGCTGAATACATTGTGTGTGGACAGAACAGAGATGTGGTGGTGGTTAAGTGTGGAAGTCACAACTCACTAACTGCAACCCCGTCTATGTCAACAACATCTGGATTGCCCTTTGGGCATTGCAGAGTTGTGAGTCAAATGAGGGCTCAGACAGCAGAATGAAGTTGACGAAACCAACAGGTGTCATAGAATCATATATTTGGAAGGTACCCCCAAGGGTCATTTAGTCTAACCCCCTGCAATGCAGGAACTCAGCGAAAGCATCCATGAAATATGGCTATCCAACCTCCGCTTAAAAACTTCCAAGGAAGGAGAGTCCACAACCTCCCAAGGGAGACCCTTCCACTGCCAAACAGCTTTTACTGTCAGAAAGTTCTTCTTAATATTTAATCAGAATCACCCTTCTTGTAACCTGAAGCCCTTGGTTCGAGTCCTACCCTCCAGAGCAGGAGAAAACAAATTTGTTCTCTCTTCCATGTGACAGCCCTTGAGATATTTGAAGATGGCTATCATATCTCCTCTCAGTCTCCTCTTTTCCAGCCTAAACCTACCCAGCTCCTTCAACTGTTCCTCACAAGGCTTGGTTTTCAGACAGGTTATTGTGAAATAATGAAGTCTATTACCAATTGCAGACCTAGAGAAAAATGTGGGTCTTCAGACAGCCAAGGCAAGTGTCTTTCAGTTTGTTGGCTCAAGATGCTTCCCTGGTCTGACCAAGACACTTGTCAGCTGGTCTCTCTTGTCTCCTCTCTCCCCTATTATTCAACCTCAGTCCTAATGTGACATGAATAGTAAAGCCCCCAAACAAAGCAGATTCTAAACTATAATGAATGGACAGTAGAAATCAATGAAGGAAGAGCTTTCTCCCTTTTAAATGTCGTTCCTTCGTTATTATGCACAAACTTTCTGTTTTAAAAAGTAAGGCTTTTGTGTCCTAGCACTTAGAGGGGAAAAGGTGTTTTTGTACTAGTTGGCACTTCAGATCAGTATACATTATAATGTTTTCATTTCCCAATTTAATAAATTACTGCATCCATTTAATTTATGTAAAATCCTCACCTAGCCAATTTAAAACTTACTAATTGCAATCACTGAAAACACTTTTAAAATGAGGATAAAGCAAAAACCAGCACAGTTCAATTTAATCAGCACAGGAAATGGTCAACATGTCCCTTTGCTATAAAAATAATCCCCAAAAAATTAAAGAGCAAAAAGGGAGAAAAAGGGAGAGAAAAAATTAAAAATGTTGTGGAATATTAATTAGGTTTGAAACAGCTGCAATTAGCATTTCAGAGAGCTTCTTAAAATTCAAGTACATTGTGATCCAGATATTAGATATAGACTGTGCACGTTGCTAGATAGACAGCCAGATACAGTTTTTGCTAATTCCAGAGGTGCAGCTAGCCATGTTAATCTGTTACTGTTGCCAACAGCGGGAAGTTGAAGGAGAAATCTTGGACAGGTTTCACACCTGGCACTTCCAGCACTTTTAAATCTCTTTGCTTCTATTGAATTCTGCAAATGATAGAAATGCAGTTTTAAATAGTGTTGTAGCAGGCTTTAAACCAATTAAAACACATGCAAGAAGATGGATTTGCAAACACAAATCAATCTCCTAGCAGTTATTGTGACATCACTGAAGAGTTTTATCTCAAGCACATTATTATTATTATTATTATTATTATTATTATTATTATTATTATTATTGCCATTTGCTGCCTTCCAGCTCAAGGGCCCCCAAAGTGGTGAACAGCTTATATTAAAACAACAAAATATGCATCAAAGTACAGTTCAATTTCATAAATCTATCAATCAGCACAATGCAAGACTGCGTACTCACAAGTCAGAAATGGTTTTCTTCTACTTCTCCTAACCAGGGAATTAAAGAGTGCTCTCATCAAACCTATACCCCACACTTATAGGGGCTAGAAACCTGAAATGATAATGACAAATGGTTTTTGAAGGATTTTTAATGCTTCACTCAGTTCTTCCTCGACACTTTTGAGCTTTTTCACATTTTAGCATCTCCTCCCTGTGTAGACGGGGGGGGGGGGGCTTTGATCATTTTACTGTGTAGTTCTGTGTAGTGTGAATGCATACTGTAGGTGAATGGTTTGATGGTTATATTATGTATGGTGTGTGTGTAATATTTATGAGATTGTTCTGATATAATTATGTTGCATTTTCATGTATTTAGATACATTTTGGAGGAAGTGAATATAAAATTTGTTTTACTTACATGCATCATTTGGAGATACAGTATTTTTCAAATTATGTTACATAGACAATGGGATTTTTATTAATTAGTAGTAATAGTTTTGGTTTTGAATTGTATTTGTATTGTATTTCTTACATTAATTCCTTTTTTGTTGGGATTTGTAAATCGCTTATAGATTTCTGCTGAAATATGAAATAGATAATAGATGATAGATAAATGCACAGATGAGAGGGAAAGCAACTCCCTCATCCAGTGATTCATTGGTTTCTATTAATTTCATTGATTTCCATTAATATCATGCCAATTCATCACTGGCTTCCAGTGAAATTGATAATATTATGGGGAAATGTTGTTAGTTTCACTGCTTTTAACTTCCCTTTCTATTCTCTAGTAAAATTGCTGGGTTGGGGGGGAGGGGATGAATTCTTCCAACACATGTATGTTTTCTTCAAAAGGGCATCATGGATATGCACCAGTGATAGGCTAGTTTTTTGTTTGAACCTTGAAATGAAGAGTTTTGTCTTAAAGCAGTAGTGTGCTACTCTGATCACTCTAAGAACTGGTTTTATATTCAATTTGAAGGCTATGTCACCATCTGGAAGATGGAATGTTTGTCACAATTTAAACAGAGTATGTTTTTTGGTCATTGCTACCCTTTTCTTCTCTAAACCCTATAGAGATCTCTCTTCTCTCCTTCTGTTGCCACTGTTTGTCTCTTACCTCTCTGTACCTTTTAAAAACATAAGAGCCTGCTGGATCAGCTCAATGGCCCATCTAGTCCAGCATCCTGTTCTCACAATGGCCAGTCTGTGAGAAGCCCACAAGTGGGGCCTGAGCACAAAAGCACTATGCCCCTCCTAAGATTTCCAGCAACTGGTATTCAGAAGCATACTCCTTCCAACCCTGGGGAGAGAATAGAGCCATTGAATTATTGTATTTTAATGTTTTGTTGGAAGACGCCCAGTGTGGCTGGGGAAACCCAGCCAGATGGGCGGGGTATAAATAATAATATATTATTATTATTGTTATTGTTATTGTTATTATTCCACTATAGACAAATTCATGGAAGATAAACTGTTTCCTACTCCCCCAGGTCCTTTTGCACAATCACATTTCAGCTATCCTACTTTCTTTTACCTCTTTCTTCCTCCCTGTCTCTCAGTTCATTCCTCTCTTTCCTACATCTATATTTCTGTTACCCCACTTCCATTCCTCACTGAGTTAAGCAGCAACAGCCCACAATGCTCTCACTCTCTCAGCAGCTCCTATGCCAAGGAAATCTGGGTAATGTTAGGTAAAGGTAAAGGCACCCCTGACCATTAGGTCCAGTCGTGAACAACTCTGGGGTTGCGGCACTCATCTCGCTTTACTAGCCAAGAGAGCCAGCGTTTGTCCGCAGACAGCTTCCGGGTCATGTGGCCAGCATGACTAAGCCGCTTCCAGTGAACCAGAGCAGCACATGGGAACGCTGTTTACCTTCCCGCAGGAGCGGTACCTATTTTTCTACTTGCACTTTTGTTATGCTTTCAAACTGCTAGGTTGACAGGAGCTTGGACCGAACAACGGGAGCTCACCCCATCGCAGGGATTCGAACCGCTGACCTTCTGATCAGCAAGCCCTAGGCTCTGTGGTTTAGACCACAGCGCCACCCATGTCCACTGATGCCCGAATCCCAGATGTGAGAAAGCAGCACAGATGTGGAAGGCTTTTGGTGGGCTGGGGCAAGTCTTAGTCAGGGGAGGGGAACCTGTGGCTCTCCAAATGTTGCTGAACTATAAATCCCATCTTCCCATCTTTCTTCACATTGAAAGAAAGGGGCACAACAGTCTTGTCATGCAATGCCTGTCCTAAATTTATTAGAAAGTTTCTTTTGATATCTCAGTGCTCAAAAGGCATACCACAGTAAGATCTGTTTTATACCTTGACTGGCCCCCTCAAAAAGGATGCAGGGCTTAAGCTGGTGTTAAACTTTCAATCTAGAATAGGATCCTGAATGTGCACACTGCCTTCTATTCTGGTATACAGAGCCAACTCCAGGTTTTATTTTATTTTTATTTTTATTTTTTTTGAGGTGGGGGATTCTCAGCAAAGCATTCTCTGGTTAGTTCCCCTCTTGCCTCAATGAGCCCTGGTGGGCTTACAATGTGGTACTTCTAGCACTAGAAGCCACCACTTCAATTTCCTACAATGCCCCCATTGTAACATCATTCCAGCACATTGGGATGCATTTAAATGGCAGCTACCTGACCCAGCTGGTTTTTCAAGAAGGGCTTGGGGACATGCGTCAGCAGTGGGTTCTGCTGGGCTTCAGCAGCTGCCCCAGGATATTGTATGGTGAGCCTGGGCCTGAGGATACCTCCATATCTTCAGGGGAGATACTACCCTGTTTCTCATATTTTAAGACATACCCATAAAATAAGCCATAGCAGGATTTTTAAGCATTCAGGAATATAAGCCATACCCCAAAAATAAGACAAAGTGTTAGGCGCAGCAGCAATGCCGGCCGTGGCAGGAGGAGGAGGAAAAAAAAAGACATCCCTTGAAAATAAGCCATAGTGTGTTTTTTTGAGGAAAAAATAAATATAAGACATGTCTTATAATATGAGAAACACGGTATGTTAAAAAGAAAGAAATGCAGAAGGCAAGTGCCATTTCATCACATGAAGCCAAGAAGCCTCACTCATCCAATGGTAAAAGATTCTAGCCCAGCCCTTTTACTATGCTGGCAGGGGAACATTCATACGTGGTTCTCCACCTGTAGCCTGAAGTAGTTTGCTCTGTCACCTTATTTGCATCTCACTGTGCTGCATATGTAGGCCAGTCCTTAGTTATAGCACTTAGGACAAGATGTGCTGGATGCAATATATCTGGATGCACTAAAAAAAAAAAGTGTCCCCAATTACTCAGATTCTTAAAAGCTTAACCTTGTTTTTAATACATATAAAAATTAAATATGACAACCCCCCCCCAAAAACAGGCATTCACCCCAGAGTGTGAGCATCTTCTGAGAAGCCTGATGTGGCATTTTAGGACAGCGGAAGTAAGCACCCCCCCTTTAAAATAAACAAATTGGTTTCCCATATGCATATATATGCAGGTATAATCAATTAGCCAATCGATTGAGCCACCAAAAAAATGCAGTTAATCGACTAATGTTCCTTTCATCAAATCATGGCCTTTGTAAGTGCGTGTATGCAAAATAATTAGCAATTTAAAAGCCTCTACTGCCTGATTAATTGGAGGCACTTTGATCAAAAATAGTTTTAATCAATTAATCTAACTAATTCACTGACTAAACGCTGCAGCCCTAGTCATTTGGCAGATACTGCTTCTCCTTTTTAGAGAAATGTCTGTTAAATCTATCACATAGGAAAAGTAAGTGTGCGTGTGAAAGAAAAAGGAAGGGTGGGGGGGGGATATTGCTGGGAGCAGCGATGACATTAGGATCACAGATGGATCTTATTTGTTCCCTCGCTTCTGTTTTTGTTCTTTAAATACCATGAGTGAGAGTTTGCATAACTGCAAGCATGGAGCGGAAATGGCTGGTCTAGCAGCGCAGAACTTGCAACCTCATGGGTTTGTCAACCACTTCGAACATAAGCAGAGAAATGGAGGAGCAAAGTTACTTTCCCCTTTTCTGAGCCTGAAAAGCGGCGCCGTTATTTTCACTTATTCCTCCAGCGGTTTGCCATTGCCAAGGATGAATTTAGAGAGTAAGGGAGAGAAAACTAGCAGATTCTAACCGTGCGACTTTCAGCACCCAAAAATTGCCACGAACCCTCACTGCTAATCCCCATTTACTTAATTTTTGGTGCATGAGATATATGAATCCCCTCCCCCGTACAGACACCTGCTCCTGCTCCTGCGCCTTTAACACCTGCCAGATAGGATAAAAAGAAACGGTCCCAAATATAACTTTGCGAACTTCTGTGTCAGAAATAGTTGCATCTGTTGAATTACTGCCCGTCCTGTAGCCGCCAAAAGATACTAAATCTCTCGTGGTGGTGGTGGTGGTGGGAGTGAAGCTGCGCCACAGGTCTTGTCCCATATGCCCATTCAGACATAGCGATCTCAGATCAAACCAACACGGGCACCCCAATATAAGAGGTGGACGAATATGCTTTTGTATTACCACGGCAATGGGTTCGTTCTCCCCAAGGAACAGTCCAAGTTTAGCTTGCAGAATTCCGGTCGCTACACTGTGGGTACAAGCGGTGAACTATTCTAAGCTTTTGGAACTGGGAAAGTACAATTTGGAGGTGGGGTGTCCGACTGGGAAACTTAAAAGAGGGGGCATCGATCGCTGAAAGCCTCCAGGGTGGGAGAACCTAATGCCTCTCGGAGACTATATCGACAATAATAGCAGCCCCAGCTTGGCCTCCTCTCTCTCCAGAAATAACCCCACTCGGCAGCCTTCCTTCGCTGGAGAATCAAGACAGCGTGTTGCGGGCCTTTCTCTCACGTGTGTCGTCTTGCCTCTTCAACAGAGCAAAGCCCCGGGAAGCTGCTGCAAGGGGTGCCGTCGGAGTCAAGTTGAATCACCTGTGAAAACAGCAGGCGTTTTATTTCCACCCGCGCGCCCCTGGAGAGAGAACACGGAGGGAGGGAGGGACACTTAGAGACCCACCAGACGCTTCCCTTTGAAAAGACCTTTCTCCACATAGAACGGAGTAGCTACGTGTGTGTGTGTGTGTGTGTGTGTGTGTGTGTGTGTGTGTGTGTGTGTGACAAGGGCACTCCAAAGTCTATAACTGTAGGGACTTGATTCAAGTTCAGGAGGCTCTTTGGCCAGGAAAAGATCAAGCTCTGCGTTTCCAGAAATAGATGCGCACACATCTTCACAAGAGTAAACCAGAGGCCGTTTCCTTTGTTTTGGTTAATTTTGAACTGGCGGGACATTGCAGTTGTCTTGTCAGTTAGCCTGATTTGAGAGCCTCTGTATGTGTGTGGTGTGTGTGTTCGTGCTTCCGCCTGCCCTCAGCAATCAGGCTTTCGGCTCACGAGGCTTTGATTGTAGGAGTTGCCTTATTTGCATTGATGAGGATGAGCCAGCTGCTGGAGCAGACAGAACTGCACCTGACACAATCAGGGAGTTCAAGATTAGCGCAGGGAATCAGGAATCCACCCCGCTCCATGGCAATCTCAGCCCCTCTATTAGAGTCACTCATGCAAAATGACCCAAATTTTGCAGCGAGCACAATTAGCAAGCCCAAATGCATGTTAATTTGGGAGCTGACATTTCATTGCCTTTTACTTATTAAATATAATCATTATGTGTAGTTTACTAGACAAGGCTGGTGCGGGGGGGGGAAGAGAGAATGTGAAGGCCCCTCCTCCTCCTCAGCCCACCCCACCCCCAGCCTCCGGACATATGAACTAAATTCCCCACTCAGGTTGAGCAAGGTAGTAAGTTGACTCCTTTCGCACAGTGGCTGTCTATGAGCAATTGGCAAGCGGGGAGGAGGGGGGGAGATCCTCAGTTTGCACAGAAAAAAATGAGAGGGGAAGGATCCTTGCAGGATTTACAGCTGCAGTTGAAGTGGGGGGGGGACCCCTGCCTGGGATAGGGACCCACCTTGTCAAATCATTAATCCACAATCAACCCCTGTCCACTTTTCATAGCCCTCACCTTGCCACAATCTCAGGTGAGGGAGTCTCTTAACAGCAAAGCATTGCCTTGGTTCTTTGCACCGTTACTCCAGTAAAATCACGAATATCTTTGGATCAGGGGCAAAGCTGCGCGGATCATCCTTTTTATGTGTTTAGCAGCTATAGGTTTTGAAACGTTCACTTATGATTTGGGATGTGGGGGGTTGAAATATTGCGAAAATTGAATAAGTGATAATTCCGAGCCCAAGCATGCAGTTGGAAAGGGAAAGCTCCCATTGGAGAACAGAAAATTTAATGAGCTTTTAATGGAATGCAATGCTCGGAGTAGTAAATTATTTGTTAGTTGACGATGCAATCAGCATGCTGATTAAGGTTGCCGAGGGTTTCCCCCTCCCTCCCTAAACATTAACTGAATGGAGACGGGTTGTCCTCTTTGTTGTGGTGCTTGGGGGGCTTTCGGGAAGCAAATGGACTTTCAGAACAGAGATTGTCAATAAAGGTGAGTGCACTTCAGGTGTCATTTGAAAATCTGGCGATAAAATGCTTCTGATAAATATTTAAAAGCATTTGCAATCCACAATGTGCTTCGTCTATATAGTGCCTTGTGCAAACCCTGGTTACAGAAGCAGCAGGCCTGGAAAGGCCTTGCAACCTGATCCCCCCCCCTCCCACTCCACTCTCGCTAGATGAATTGATTTGTATATTTTATCTTCATTTCGGTTAAACGGGACCTTCAAAATGCTCGTTTAAGTGTAGGTTTGTCTGTCATAATGGACTTGCAATAGTAAATGTGTAAGAGGACAAAATAATACGTAATTGGAAAGTGTCTCTCCCCCCCCCCCCAAATTAGGAACAAGTGTGTTATTAAGCAGCGTTAAATATTCTGGAATCGTGCATGCATGAAAAAAGAATTTTAGAAATAATGTGGGAAGACTTGGCCATTCTTTTCTCTAGCAGGATTCGATTTTATCTTGTTTTCTGAGAACTTCGACGGGGGTCATCCGTACAGAAGATCCCCTCTTACTAACATCCCATCTTCTCCTGCTGTCTTGTCAAATCGTTCACGAGGATTTTAAGGAGATTCAGAGCATTGCTTTGCGTGGGGTGTGTCTCTGTGATCCTGTTTAAAACAAATCTTAACGTTTTGGTCATTGATCTGCCTGCTTGGATATCAAGATTTATGACTGCCAGAAGGAAACATTTTCTCCTTTTTCTTTCTTTCTTTCTTAGAAGTAAGAGAGGCATGGAGGGTGTGTGTGTATGTGTGTGTGTGTGTTAGACTTAATGTAAATGACCACAACGTCCTCCTTGTATAAATCCCCATTAGCTGAAACGTCCCGTTAAGCCTCCCTCAATGATCAGGTACCTTCAAAATCCGATAAATAACCATCTATGTGTTTTAACTATTCCTACTGATGACCCAAGAGGTTAAATGCCTTTGACTGCCATTTGACTTCTGACCTCATATAAATGTTATCTTATCAGTTCCTGCTTGTTAACTCGCATTGGGTGCTTGTCCCTGTTGGCTTTTAGATAAAAGAGGTTTTATTATATTTCCTATTGGAACTGAACTGTTGCCTTTGTTTTCGTCGCCAGTGTCAGCTCCCGGAGTAACCTTTTCACCTCTCTGTTTTAGTGAAAGGGTGTCTTTTAAAAGCACACACGCACAACGCAACTATTTACAGTGTGTCCCCCCCCCCAATATCTTTTTCTTTCTTTTTCTTTTTAATTGCTTAACTCGCTGCTTGGCATCGACGTTGGATTTAGTCCTTAACCCTACCTCCGAAACCGTGCTGCAGAAAGAGTTTCCAATAATAATAATAATAATAATAATAATAATAATAATAATAATAATAATAATAATAAATAACAACAACCCCAGCATGCTTTAAAAGGGGGGAGACATTTCATAATTGTAGGTTTAAGCAAAGGGGCGATGAGTTGGTCAGATCAGATATGCAAATGTCTATCTAAGGAAAGAAGCACGCTGTTTAACCCTCTTCTTTCTCTCCTTTTTAAAAAGAGAGCGGGGTGATGTCATCTCCCCCCTCTCTCCCAGCTATATTCCTTTATTCCAGCTTCTTCTTCTTCTTTTGTTTTGCAAAAGCCCTGATTTCTCCTGCGCGCGCACGCTCGCTCACTCTTCCCCTGCGTTGGAGTGTTTGCCATTATCAACCCCATACAGAGGCGTGGAGAGAGACTAGCATAATGAGAGATGTGTACAGTACTACACCTTTTAGTGTACCTTTCTGGTAAATGCAGAGAGAAAATGTCAATACACGAGATATTATAGGCAGGGAGAGATCCAGATCTTTCAGGGCAGTCAGTCGGCCTCCTCCTTTTCGGATTGCTTAATGCACTGCTAAACAATGCCTTCAAATTAATTTGTGGGTAGAAATTAGGCTACCACCAGAGAGAGGGAGAATGAGAAGGCAGCCATCTTGTGGGTGTCATTTTGTCCTCGTCTTCCTCCCAGTCCCTTTTTACCCCCCTTATGACTTTCTCTATCTGCTTAATTATCCCGGAAGATCCTAATGTGTATCGGGTCTTATATTCCCGCCCTTTCATAGCCCATAGCAAAACTGCCTTTTCCCTTTCCTACTGGAGACGGAATCCTTGCAGTTGCTACAACAGCTATAATGTAGCTGCTTTCATTTAGAGATCTGCATACAATGGCGCAAGTGTGAGCTGAGGCTTATTTATTACAAGCAAATATATATACTTGACGTGAATACCCCAAAGCTGATGAGCCATTTTGATTTTTCTGCAGACTTTCAGATGCTTCTTCTCCAAGTCGAGTGAGGAAGAGGGTGAAACGCTTCACTCTTTCAGATTAACTTTTGTGCTGCATGATGTGTCGTCGAAGGATTTATTTTATAGTTAAGCTAATAGTTTCCCACGTTGGGGAGGGGAGGGGGAAGAAGGAGGAAGAGAGAAGAATACGAAGAGTTAATAATGCTTATTTTACGCAGGCAGTATTTGGGAGATGCGTGTTTTACTCAGAAGGAAGTCTGTGGAACTTGCACTCCCTAGTTAAAGAGTTAAGGACTGCAAGCTGGGTGTCGATTCCTGCACCTTGGATCATTAATCTTCCAGTGACTTAAAAGTACTGGAAACGGTTAGTCGTGGGAACATCTGCAAAAGCAGCCATCCTAAAGGAATTCTGGCCTCCTAATTGTATCAAGGAACAATCATGGTATTAAACTAACGCTGTCCTCTGCACACATGTGCCAGAATTCTCGTTTCATAATCCTTAAGTTGATTTAAAAATGAAGTCTCAAAAGTCTCACCGGTAATATTATTAACCATTATTATGTGGAGGTATTTATCAATGAAAAAACAGTCCCTGAAAGAGCCGCTGACGTTCAGCTACTGATAAGGACATCATTGACAGCAACTTGTAAATTAACCTAAAAGAGCAGGTTATAGAAGAACTCTAGCTATATTTTCTCCCCCTCTTTTCCTGAAGAATACTACTACATACTACTATGGTACTACTACTACTACTACAAAAAAGAAAAGAATTAATACTTTGTTCAGAATTTTCCCACTGTAAAATATGCAAACAAGTGACCCTGTGCAGGGTGGGGGGGAGTGATCTTTTTATAGTGAAATGGTTGGTATATGCCACTTAAGAAATCTACCTTAGAGGGGGAAATACACAGAGGAAGCTTTTTGAAAATTGACTATTTATTCTTAACATTCTCAGTGAATATACGGAAAGGACTCCCTTCCCCTTAGATTTTTAACTATCCGGTAAAGGAGCAGACAACAACTTTTTGGAGAGAACGAGTTGCAGGAGTAAAACTGGCGATTGTGCCTATATATTTAAAAACAACAACACAGGAGTGGTGGCAGTTGACCCTGAGCAGGGACCTGATCCTTAGAGACTTAACCACGCATGTGAACTTTCCTTGGGCGTCTCAGAGCAGGGGGGCGAGTAGCCTACTAAAAACCAAAAGTGAGCTGAGGTTTCGAGAACGATAGGAAAGAGTGCAACTCCTCCAGCGCGTCCTCTCCCCCCCTCCTCTTGTGTGTGTGTACAAGACACAACTTGTATAGGTTCTCCGCTCCTGTAAACATGGCCCTAGATTTAAATATCCCAGGTCTCGGCCACACCCGTCTGCGCCAGGCGCTCCTTCGCCCAACCCGGGTCTCCCAATTTTCGCGTCGCGCTTTCTGCCGCCTCCATCCTTCGCGTGAGACAAGATCCCACCCCGGCGCAGATTAATTTTCTCCCTGTTTATAAAGATAATTAACTCTCTCTCTCTGTCTCTTTCTTCCAGGGTTTCCCACAAACTTGTCCACCAGTTGGTGGCAAAACGTGGTAGAAAGAGACAGGGAAGGGGCATAGCCGCATAGAATCCTAGAAATGATCCTATCATCATTTCTACTGGGTTCCGGGCTGGTCCCGAAGGAAGGAAATAAAATCCCTAGAGCCAGACTCAAGCTGAGAATTCTGGGGTTGCGTTAACTGCACAAACTGAACCCGCGTATGCAGCTGGGTTGTTGGACAGTGGCTGCTTCAGATCGGGTGGCCACGGTGCGCCCTTGGGGAACAAGGTGACCCTAAATCATATCGCAGGGGATTCCCAGGTGGGGGTGGCGGGGAGCAGTTTCAGACCCCGTAAATCTTCGCCTGGGCTTTGTCTGGGTTCAGGGTGAGGAGGTTGAAGGGTCTAGTTCGCAGGCACTCCAGGGTTCAAGCTGTTGCTAATGGGTTTGGGCCGCCTGCCGTGCCTGGAAACTTTTATTATCCAGCTCCGTATGCGTGTCTCCCCGCCTTCAGAGAATTTAAAAGGAGGCGGGGAAGAAGAGTCACCCCAGGCAAAATTTCTCGCGACCCCCCCCCCCCGCCCCCGTTTCCACGGACTGGTCCAAACCCAAGTGCCAGACTGAGGATCTTCTCGTGCTAGTAGGCCACGCAGCCTTGGCGGGGCCCGTTCAGCAATGTTCCCTGGGAAAACTACAAAGGCCTTCATTCATCGCTGCGCGCTCGCTGGCCCGTCCGGGACGTGGCTGAAAAGGGGCCGGCTAGGAAATGTGCAGCCTGTCCTGGTATTTGGCGAGAGCAAGAGTGACAACTTATTGGAAGTTCTCAAGGAATCATTTATATTTCACACTCCACTAGGCAGCTGATTTGAGATTGTCTGTTAGCATAACAAAAGCGCTGAGCCTGTGAACTTCAGAACCCTTTCGACCTCTGAGCTGTTGCCATGAATAGCCCTCAGCCCTGCCTATAGAGCTCTCCCAAAGCTCCCCTGTTCGTGGTTAAATTGTTAATCAGGGTAATTTAATATAGTTTTCAATATGCCTCATCTCTTATTGGGGAGAGGTATTCACGGATTTTCTCTCCTCCCTCTCCGATTTTTTTTAAAGTTCTTTTTGAATTCAAGTGTGAGAGGGGCAGCTGCAGACAGGGCGACCGCCTCCCCTCCCCTCCCCTCCCCTCCCCGCCTTAACTCCCCCCCCCCGCCTTGAACTGCAGCACCCAGAGTGGCGATCAGCAAAATGCATTCACACAGAGCAACAATCCCTTTCCTTGCACTCCAACCTGAACCTGAAATTCCAGACTGTTTACCCTCCCTCCTTCTCTGTCCCCCCACCCCTCAACTCTCACTCCCAGGCAGGCAAAAACAAAACAAAAAAACTCCAGAAGCCCAGCAATTTCTGAGTCAACAGCATCGGATGCCACTCCTCTCTCTGCCACAAGAACAGCAGCCGGGATGCAGGCCCATGTGGCAACACACCTCCCTTTCCTCTGTTGTACCACATTGTGCCAATCCAGAATGACATTTGCTAGCTGAAAAGAACTCCGTCCCAAACATTGGTTTTCTTCCTGTTTTTTCCTTCCTCTCTCCCTCCTTAAAGGAAAAATAAAATAAAATTAACATTCCTCTAAGGATTTACCTCTCACAGAAATCACACAGAAAAGGGCATTAAAAAAAGCAAAAACCCCAACAACCCACCACCCACCCACCTCCGCCCCAATAGTGAAAGATCTCGAGGAAATCTTGCATTGTTTTTCCGTATGGACATCCCCACTGCAATATCTTGTAAAGGGGCAGAGTAAAGGAGGAGAGAGTCAGCAGCAGGCAGCTCATAATAGTCCAGCTCTTTTAAATACGATTCAAGCATCTCATTTTCATAAAGCTTAATTGTCAACAGCTTCTGGGAGAGAGGTACCTGGGAGGTACTGGGTTGTGGGCTGTTGTTTTATCCCACCCACCAGAGCTGGAAGACTGTGGAAAGGGCCATGGTGCATGATGCAGCAACTGTTTGCTTTCACAAATTTAAGTAATTTGTATTTTTAAGAATAAACAAACAAACAAATGCATCACCGATCTGGATATTTTTAAAAGCTTCTCTCCCCCCCCTTCAGATAGTGCCTCACCTCCCCACCACACCTTTTTTATTCTCTTTTCCTATGTTTGTTGGTAAAGGTATCACTCAGCAAGTATGCGTATTTTGATGTGTGTCTAGATATGAAGGGAATGACTTGGGCTGCTTATGATAATACGGATTGTGTACTCCCTGTGTAGTATTAGAAGATGGGTGGGAGAGAAGGACCGTGTTCCTTACAAAGTTTCAACTGGTTTGTTTTAAATTGCAAGATCATTCAGAATAAGGGGTGAGATTTAACCCCCCTACACACAAATATTATGAATCGCATCCCTAAAGCAGTTTGCCCTATTCTCGTAAACCGTGAGCTAGCTTAGGTTGAGAGAATGAGTTTCATGTGGCCATGGCAAGTTTTGTAACAGAGCAGGGATTTGAACCTAGGTCTCTCTGGGCCAATACTTCATCTACTCTGCCTCTTTATGCAGTGTTTTGGGTTTAATACTGGGGAACATGCGTAATCCACTAAGATTTTGGCATTCCACCCTGCAATAGTTCTCCATATCAGATAAATCTATGGTCTACAGTGCTCTTATGAGCCTTCCTGTTCTTTAGGAACTAATGTGGCGGGGTGTGTGTGTCTTTCTCTTGAGAGGTAAGATCTAGAGTTGCGCAAGGTAGGACTTTCTCGATGGACCAGCCTCCCCAAAGAGCCCCACTAAGCTCATTGCTACTGCATGCAGTGCTCAAATTATAGGCGGCAGGATTTGCTTAGCTCCTTTCATAACAGCCCCCTTAGCCACTCTTTTTGAAGGGTACAGGATAACCACGATTTGGTTTTTTAAAATGGGGTGGTGGATTAAGGGGCCCCTGTGGATTTCGTTAAGGACCCCTGGCCTTACCCCGCATAATTCAAGCCCTTGGCATGCTATGAGATGTTTCTATTCTCTCCAGAATTTGAATCGGGATCTTTATGGATAGTGATGTATTTTGATAAATCTTTTGATACCAGTCCTATCATGAACTTTGCTGGTTTCACCCTGTCTTTATTGTTCTTAATTTCTTCATATTGCAAATCACGTTGGGTTGGGTTTTTGTTTTGTTTCTTAAAAAAATAGATAAAATGCATTTTTAAAGAAATATATAATCAATGGTTGTATGTACGTTATTTGGGAAATAAAGGCTGTGGTTGAATTTATGTCTTCCAGATAGGATTCTCCAGGGGGGAAATATTGCCAGCCCATCATCTCTCTTTTCCTTGGGCTGGCACCCCCCCCCCCAAGATTGGTGGAACATCACACTTCTGTTGTAGTCTTCTTGTAAGATAGGAACAGGGAAGAGAGAGAGACTGGCTGGCAATATTTTTTTCCTGGAGTTTGGTGGAACTCCATTATTTGAGGTTAAATTCTGCTATTTGTCTTCTGTTCCAAGTGAACAACATTGCTTCTGTTTTCAGTTCTTTTCTAATGAATAGTCACAATCACATCAGAAGCCATGTAGGAGAGCCAGTGATGTCATGTTCTATTATTTTTTTAACTGTATGGCTTTCAAACCAAAGAATTTATGTTTCTAATCTAAATAATTAAAGGATACAGCATGCCTTACATGCTAAAAATTGGTAAACAGTATTTTGAAAATTGTTTTTTAAACGTATACAGGTCAGCTTCTGCGCCGATGGAAAGCAGTTTGACCAGAAGCAGAATTTTAAAATGTTGTGATCTTAAGAAATTCCTTGGTTTCCAGATTCAGGCAGCACACATATTCTAAGCATGCTTAGACTGCAAATTTATCTACCTACCTAGGGGGCAAGACCCATTGAACTCAGTTGAACTTAATTGCTGAGTAGGATTTTGATGTACTTAGAAGTTTCCTTAAACCAGCAGAATCCACTTTTAAGCTTAGGACTGCCATCCCTACTTTTGTTTTAGAAAAAGGAAGAGTCATCCCAAAGCAACCACTTTTAATATATTTATTTTATTACTTTTTGCAGAAATTGTTGTAAAGTATCGTGACATGAGACAATCTCCTTAATTTGGTTTTTCTTGTTTTTAAGTATCCAGGAATAGTCACATTCCAGTGTAATGCTATTGTCCAAAAATATATTAAATTATCCCCATCTACTGTTTTCAAAGATGGCATCTTTAACATTTTATATAAGACTGTATGTCTTTAGAGAAATCCAGGAAAGGTGGAGAGCCTATTTTTAACTATGAAATGACATTTATATTTTTCCGTGCTTTTGCTTATTATCACTTTTTCCTTTTTCATTAGATTTTTTTTGTTCATTAGAATTTATGATCCATGTCCATCATTACACTTTCACATCTCTGAGTTTGTGTTAAATTTTCTTTGGGAGGTTAATAAATGTTGGGGGGGCATAGAGTAGAGATGTTTATGTAGTCTAAAAGGATCCTTTTAAGTAGTTTACAATTTCAGTAGGTCAATTAAGCAATTTCCTTGGGTATTATTATTATTTATTTCACAAACAGTGTGACATTTCTCCCAGAAATGGCAAAACTTGCTTAGCTTTTATTTGTTTTGTTTTAAATCCTGCTTTTGTAGCAGCATTCTCCCTATCAGCTGTACAGTTGGGGCCTGTTGTTATACGAAAGAGAATGTATATTTATTGTTTGTGATGGTGTTTGACAGGGGGAATGGATTCAGACACAGAACAATTATATTACAGTCCCTTTGGGAATGCCAACACCAAATTTAGCCAGACTGATGGGGTACTGTCTAGACGGCCCCTTTTGTGTATCAGCTGTTCTCCCCCCCCTTTTATTGTAATGCTTGAATGTATGACATAAAACCTGCATATGGAATCTGAACATAAACATCCCTGCAACCACACTGCTTTTATAAATCTTCATTGGCATTAAGCATATAAAAGTCCAGCCCATCCATATACTGTCGCATGTTCAGATATTATACATGCAGCATACACATAATTTACAAAAAATAAATAAATATATGTTGTGGTTTTTATTTCCCCTGTAATTAAAATGTGATTTGCTAGAATTAGAAGATAAAGCCACATGGATTATAAATGAGTCCTGGATGATTTCTTAGATGTCGGAACACTTTTTCCTTTTTTGGCCAAATAAGATCATGGCATGGAAACGGAGAGAGGCATGACTTACAGTGTAGTTTTGCATTTTGACAGACCAAACAATACCTCCTAATAAGGAAATCTTTTAAAGTGTCTATGTGGTCATTATTATTATTATTATTATTATTATTATAAAAAAATTAAAATCCCAGCACCTATAAAATCCCAGCACAGATCTTCTGTAGCAGGGAATAAAGAAGGTATGTTCATTTAAAAAAACCACACCCACAAATTAATTTAAAAAATGAAAAAGCAAATGTGCTCCTTTTGCTGAGCAGAAAGAATCTTATTTATATGTTTTACTTTTCCATGTTGCAATCAATGATCAGCTCAGCCAAGGGCTTCAGCAGTTCAGGCTCAGGTCAGTTTCCTTTTGAAAGAGAGAGCGCATTAAAAACTAATCATGTTTGTAATAATCTCTTCACTTACAAATGTAAAAGCTGAGCAGATCTCTTACAGGGGCGTGGCAAGCAAAGCCAGAGCTATATCAGCTCAGATACCCCCAAACCCAGACAGTTCTTGGCTCAGGAAAAGACAAATAACTGTCCTCCATTCTTTTCAGCACCTTGAGATTAACAAATGACACCAGCAAGGCATTCATGGCTTTCAGTTTCATGTTATCTTTGCAACACTTGTCTGAAGTACGGTATGTTAGGTTGAGGGAGAGTTACTGGGCCAAGGCCATCCAATGTGCCTTGTGACTGTTGTGGGATTTGAACCCAGGCCTTTTTGGCACACTGTGTTTTTGGCACATCAGCTAGGGTGGCATACACCAAGGGTGGGGAACCAGTGACCCCCAAAATGTTTCAGGACCTCCAACTCTATCTATCCTAGCTGGCACGACCACTAGTCAGAGACAATGGAACCTGTAGCCACAATCCCCCCACCCATGGCAGAGTCAGAATAGTGACTGCAGTGCCAGAACTCTATACTAGTTGATATGTTTTTGGGAAAGGGCCATAGCTCAGTGGTAGAACATCAGGTTCAATTCCCAGTATCCTCATGTTGGGCTGAGAAGAAAACCTTGATTGAACCCTTGGTGAGCCACTGCCAATCAGTGTAGTCAGTCCTGAACTGGATGGACCATCAGTCAGACTTTGCATAAGGCAGCTTCCTATTGTTGGCTAGGATGCTGCCAATTTTTACTGCAATGAACCTTCTGAAGAATGGACTTCATTGCATTGGACATTAAGAAGAACTCAGTTGGGATTGTCATTCTCTGTGGCCACCAGTCTTGTTCATCCCATGGACTCCAAAAGCATGAACAGCAAATAACCATCATGTGCAGTGATTTTCCCCACCATCTGACCACAGAAGCTTTTAAAAATCTAACCTAAGAACTGTCATATGCCTTCCTTTCTCATTTTCAAAAGAAGAGATTGTAAATTCTTATTCCAAGTGCCACTGGCTGCAGCTGGCAAAGAGACACGGGAATGCCCAATCCCTAACCTCCATGATTGGTCCTGTCCATGCGGATTTGAAACTCAGTGGCTTATCACAGTGGCAGAGGATTATGCAATGGGAAAGCATGGTGCTAGTTGAGCTTTAAAAGGGTTCAGGGGCCTCTGAGATTAAGCTCAGTTGGTAGAGCATGGGACTCCTAATCTCAGGGTTGTGGGTTCGAGCCCCACATTGGGTGAGAGATTCCTGCATTGCAGGGGGTTGGAAGTGATGACTCTTGTGGCCCCTCCCAACTCTACGATTCTATGAGTAAAATCTTGTAGGTTCTGTTGAGTTCTCACAAAAAAGCAGTAACAACAAAGCATGTATACTTGGAATTAATCTAGAGTGGATTAGCTCCTAGTGAACTTCAGTTCAGAACTCAGGCAGCATCATCCCACGATTACCTCCCTCCTTCACACTTTTATCTGACATGAATTTCAGTTTCTAGTAGAGTGTAAGAACCAACTCTACTTTTTTCAGTTGAAAGAGACTGCATCTTGGAGGTCACAGTAGAGGTTACCAGTGGGGAAGGAAATTCCAATGTATAAAGAAGCATGCATTTTTGGCTTTGACCCGTGGGCAAATGCAAGACTCCGTGTTGTTTCAAAAGTTATGGTTCTTCGTCCTGCCATCTCCTTCAGGGGTTAGCACAATCGCCCCCTGCTGTGGACAATTAGGATCTGAGCCATTTTGTGCAGTGGGGGAGAAAACCCAGTTTATTTCACTCATTGTACCGAGCTGGATAGGATACATGAGTCTGAAGAATGATTTACAGCATATTGTGGCATGTTGGGCAACTTAACTGGGAGCAGAATTATGGCTGCAGTTTGAGGGCTGAAAATAATAACCGAAATACAGAAATGGCTCGGAACAGTAACATGGTGAGTCCAAAGGAAAGCAGCCATAGAAAACTCAGCCCATGCAAAGTGAAGGAGATGAACCCACAAAGTCCAAATATGCCTATATTTGTTTTTCCCAAATAGAAACTGGGCATTGGCAGAGAAGTTTCCATTATTTTATTTATTTATCTATCAAATTTATATCCTGCCCTTTCTGTCAAATGAGCCCAGAGTGGCAAACATATGTGTAATAACAATACTATTAAAAATAAAATAAGAACATATTTAGTATAATTAAAAACTGCTTAAAATGCCTCAAAACAATGAAACGCAATGAAATGTAATAAAACTGGTAACCCAGGGTGCCTGAATAGGCTTGACAAAACATATCAGCAGGCAGCTAAAAAAAATACAATGATGGCGCCTGGCTAAGGTCAATAGGCAGGGAGTTCCAAAGATACACTTCTTGCACCAAAATGTGGATGTACATTCAAATGTGGCACATCCAATTGAAGTGAAGGAGTACTGCAATCCAAATGGGCATTCTTATGTACATGTGGCCATAGTTCTCATGGTGTGTGTGTGTGTGTGTGTGTGTGTGTGTGTGTATGTGTGTGCATGCATGTGTGTGTATATTTTCACACGGATCTCCTTATGTGGATTTTTATTGCTCACTTCTATGCTCTTCCACCTTTGGGGATTTAAAAAAAAATGTAATGATCATAGAATCATAGAATTGTAGAGTTAGAAGGGACCCTGAACACAATAAACAAGCAGTTGGGCACCTATATAGAAAAAGTCCACTTATCCCTTCCAAAGAATTTAACTGATTTTTCAAAATACTGTATTTCCCCTTCTTTGTCACCACAAACAGCACAATGTTATGTACATGTATAGTTAAGCTGGAATGTTTCACGTTGCATCTTCAATTTCATTGTTTTTTGCTTTGTTTGTTTGGTCATCCTAGTTTCAATGTCTTAAAAAAATCAGTGGGAATTTGGGCATTAGTATATTATTATTATTATTAATTAATTAATAAAAAGTATCATTTATTAAATTTGTATACTGTCCTTTATCCATAGATCTCAGGGCAGTTCACAACATAAAATTACCATGTAAAAAAACACAAAATATGTTTTAAAAAATTGCAGAAGGAGGAGGAGGAGGAGGAGGAGAAGAAGAAGAAGAAGAAGAAAGCATTCTGCCTTATTGCTGTAATTGTAGTTGCTATTATATGTTCACCCAAGATCTAAGATTCTGTGTTTTATGTATGTTATATTTATTGTACAGGTCAAGTTTTTATCTTTTTGTATATTCTTAACGTATAATTTATATCCATGTGTATATAAATCTTTATTAGGTTGCCTTATTAATAAATTCAAAATGTAGCATTATATGTATAAGTAGAGCTGGCATATTTTGTTGGTGTACATACAAACCAGCGGCATGGTTCGAACTGCTTTACTGTGGGATCATCGCCACGCTACCTCTGTGAGCAATATGGTCTGGGCACCTGAGCACAGCAGTATCCTTCCGCTTCACAACTTGCATGTAAGACAGGTAGGTCTCTGCTGAGAGGACCACACCATGCTGATAGCAAAGTGAACACACGATGTTCCAGCAGTGATTCATTGAGATTTGAATGACAGGTATGGCATGGTGGATGGGGAAAGAACTGTACTGCCCATGTAGGCTCATCAAGCAATGCACTTTCTTTTGATATGTGGTGCTTTCTTGGCAGAAACTGGTTGCTGGAATCCATAGCAGATTTCTTTCTATGGGGAACTGTGACTTCAACTCTGATGGGTACCAGCACCCCTGCTTGATACAGCATCAATAATAATAATATAATAATAACGTGGGATGTGATCCATGAGAGGCAATCAAGTACAACATTCCTTGTAATGCTAGAGGAGACATGTGAGGGAACGTTTGGTCCAGCCAGCTGAAACTTCCTCTTCCTCCTGGCTGGAGCATCCTTCCATTTGCATGTGATAGAAGGTGGGCATGACCTAACCTGTCCAGGTAACAAAAGGACGAGTCACGCAGCACACCTTCCTCTTTTTGACTTCCTTCTTCATTTGACCAGCTTCTAGCTAGGACTGCTCTGCTAGCTCTCAGCTAGCAGAAGCACTGGGATTATTCCGCTATATCAGGCATGTCAAACTTGCGGCCCTCCAGATGTTTTGGACTACAATTCCCATCTTCCCCAACCACTGGTCCTGCTAGCTAGGGATCATGGGAGTTGCAGGCCAAAACATCTGGAGGGCCGCATGTTTGACATGCCTGCGCTATATAGATAGGGTAGATCTACATGTACATATTTGTAACTAAGTCTGCCTTCAGGAAGCCAACTGTGAACTGATGCGAGTAAACTTCTTTTATTGACTTTAAATAAGATTGTTGTGTCTTTATTCTTTTAAGAGGGATAAAAGGGAATTTACCAAGAATGTACAATTCAATCTGAGACAGATTGAATTGTATGATAGCTGGTTGCAGGCTCGTGTGAGCCTCTCACTATCTGCTGTGCATATAAAAAGGGGAATGTAACTCTGCTACATAAAGGAACTTGCTAGCGCACATTAGGAAGAATATTAATAAACAATATATCCTCTCCTGCCACCTTGAACATTCCCACAAATAAGTCCCAGCATAACAAGCCATAACAAAACAAGATCCTTTGCCGAGACCATGTAGAGACTGAGTAATCGCCAAGATCAGTCCAAGTTTCCCCTAATCATATGATATGTACAAAGTAATGGTTTCTTTTTCAGTAAATGTAGCTAAGATTAGGCCTAGCCCCGTTCAATTCAGAAGCGTTAAGACCCTGTTTAAATACAGTCCTTTTATAGACAGCATCTGTTTGAACTCGGTCATAATACCTTGTAAATATTTCTCCATTTTTAGAATGTGCTCTTTGCCAAAAATCTCCTTGCATGTTAGAAAGACAGCTAGTCTAAAATAGTGTGGATGCACCGTGTTATGTGACTATACAGGGCAGAGCTTAACAGCTCCCCACCAATATTTTGCTCAAGTTGGCACCCCTGCTGGGAGGTGTGGCTGGCACACATTGATATCTTGGGGGGGGGATAGGAAGACCCTGCATTCTAGAGAGCCCCTTCACTTTTTTCTGTGAGGTGGTCGGGAGGATCTACAACAGCAGCAGATCCCAGTGTAGGTGAGGGGAGAGAGACTTTCTGCTGGCCAGAAGACAATCTGCTCACCTGCCTTGCCTCATCCTCCAGCCCGGGGAGCTTTCCCCAGGCAATGATTTTGAGTACAGAAGAAGCAGCTGGGAAGAGAGGACTTCAGGGGTATTTAAATAAATAAATAAATTACAAGTTGTGTGTCCTTGTTTCTCAGTTCGATCCTTTTACAAGTTTTTGTAGGTTCTGTGGCATTTTATGCATTGTGATTTGCTATTATTATTTTTATTGATTATAGATTAGTAATTCTTTATCATAACTGATAAGTGTAAACAATTATTTGCTGATGTTTAATTTTACTGTTTACTATTTGATTTTAATGGGTTGTTGAATATTGCTTTATTTGATGCAAGTTGTTTATTTTAAAGTTATTGTGATCCAATTATATTGGATCAGATTGTTACTATTAATGTTTGATATTCTATTATGTTTTTATATGTATTGGAAGCTGCCCAGAGTGGCTGGGGCAAACTAGCAGATGGGCGGGGTATAGTACTACTACTGCTACTGCTACTGCTAATAATAATAATAATAAAAAATCAATTATTCTCCCCCTTGTTCCTGATGTAAATCTTCACTCACCGCTTCTTCCCTGGCAGGGAAGGAGACACCATTTTGTGGTTTGTCTCAGGTGCCAAATGTCTTGGGCAGCCTAGCCCATGGGTATCAAATGCCTAACTTCCCATAAGTTCCCATAACATCCTTTCTGTTTTAAGAATCCTGCTTGTTTAAGTTAACCAAAACTGTCTTCACCTGATTTATTGGAATGTTGAGTTATTTATAGATAAAATGATTTACATGTTTGTGAGCTATCACCTGTGAGCGAAGCATTACTGAAGAGTTTTCTTTGGGGATTACACTTCCATTTAAGTTTATTTTCCTGTGTTTCTTTCCCCCGCCCCCGCCCCACTACATGTTATGATTTCCTAAAGGAAATGACTTACTCTTCTTTTTATCTCTTTCATTCTCGTTGTGATAAGACGCACACTTTGGGGCTACATTTCTAGGAAGAGAGTAATGTAGTTTATCAGTTGGCATCATTTGAGCTAAGTCTAGAGCTCGCTTGGAAAGCGGATGAGGAAATTCCACTTTTAAAAAAGAAAAAGAGGCACGGTAGAGAGAGTTTGGAGGTGCTCTGGACCCCAAAGAGCAAGGGGGCAGAGCAGATTAAATGATTTCTTTTTGAACAATTGGCTGGACCAATACAATCTGGAAAACATTCAGACTTGTGCATTTTTCATCACAGTTAAAGGTCAGAAGAGCATGAAATGGAACAGATTCACTTGTATGTTTAGGCCAACAGTTACCCGATAGGATTTGCTGCTCTGCCAAGATTCAGATGCACGAGAGAAACTGGATTCCACCACGCAACTCTGGCTTAAGTTGGGAAATGCTGTTAAACCGGCCAGGCACTCCAACCCCAGAGGGAGGCTTCTTAATAACAATAGGTCAGACAGAGCAAGTAATGTGGCACTCTCTGAACCCTTTAAAGAGCTTCCAGGTGAGGCTTGCTCAACAATCAGACTAACCAACATGACTCTGCCTCTTTATTTCCTGCAAAAGACCATTCTTGCCTCAGCTTGCCCCACCACATGGCATAAATTTGATCGTAAGCGCAAGACAGATATGAATGTGACCAAGTGCTTGCTGATGTAAGCATTTCTCACATGCCTCATCACATAGAACTGTGCTTACCACATGGAATCAATGTGCCAGACTGGTGCATTAAGGCTGCACACATACAGCACATTATTCCATTTTTGCAATTTATTTTTTACTGGATAATTTCCACATTTTATGCCATATTTCACTCAATGAGGCACTTCCAGAAATCTGGTGGAAGTTTAGCACTTATTTCCATGCTAATTGCATGCAGGAAAAGGCCAGCTTGCAGCCCTGGATACCACAGGGCATTATGCCATTGTACAATTATTTCCCACCATTTT